>NC_061814.1:9044932-9374370 GCF_021462225.1 Girardinichthys multiradiatus
GTATCACGTTCTTAAAACTGCCTTGTGGCTCACTGGTGTAGGAAGATGCATTACCTTGCAGCACTGCCTTCCTATACATCTGATACTGTAGCACATGATCTCCAGTTAGGCGAGGCACCTTTAAGACAATATACAATGCATATACGCTACCAGTCAAAAGTTTTAGATACACTTTCTCACTTAATGGGTCTGTATTTTCACGATGTTTTAAATTGTATATTCTCCACAAAGGCAACAAAACTATGAATGAACACACATGGAATAATGTAGTAAACAAAAAGTGTGAAATAACATTTTTATATATTAGATTCTTCAAAATAGCCACCCTTTGATTGCTGCTTTGCACCCTTAGCATTCTCTCCATGAGGTGGTCACCTGAAACAGTTTTCCAAAGAGTCTTGAAAGAACTTCCCAGAGGTTCATTGAGAGAAAAGTTTAATATTTCAGTCAACACAGCAAAGGGTGGCTACTTTAAAGAATCTAAAATATAAAACATATTTAAAGTTATTTTGCAATTTTTCATTAGCTGCATAATTTCATATGTGTTCATTCACAGTTTTGATGCCTTCAGTGAAAATCTACGTACAATAGTCATAAACATAAACAAAATCAGTAAATGAGAAAGTAGTTCTAAAACCTTTGACCGTTTTTGCCCCTGCTATGAAAATTACACTTTGCAGCAATAAACCAATAGTATTGTTACTCAGTCTCATGCTATGCTGTGCAGAAGCACTGTCAGAGATACACTTACCTTGTTTTGCCAAATGTATTGAAAATGCACTATAGAAAACAAGGCACACTGAGACGGGTTGTGAGGGAGAATCTTTCCTGTTAAAACATCATCTGTCCTTCTCACTGTCGCCACATGGATTATCCATATTGCTGCAAACTCTGTGACTTGATGCAAGGATAAATTGAATTGAATTAAAATCCCAATTTATAGCATTTAGGACAAACAAAAACCTTGCAAAATAGTGTTGCATTTCTTCAATCAAACCATTTTGCATGTGACCACTGTATTATCACATTTAATGCATTCTCTTATATCATGATGACATATCAGCACTTTTAAATATTTTTCATCCCTTGTATTAACCACTACAAATTGACGACAGTTGATGAGGTTCAACATTTGGGAATGTGATTTAACCTGTATTTTCAGCCGACCCAGATATATTTAAATTTGTTTTATTTGACTTGTCATAGTAGCTTAGGAAGGATGTTAAGCAAACTTAATCTGGTCACCAAGGAGACAATCTGTGATCATATGATTGGTTTTGATCTAGTAGTGCTTGAAATTGCCACAAAAAGGCCAAATGCTAAAAACAAAATATTGAAAAAAAAGTGAATGCTGCACTTTTCCACTAGGCCAGTCTGTGCTGCTGCATGCACTCTCTCCATATAGAAAAATGAAAACAAAAAGATGCTGCTAAGAAAAAGGCAATATGTGGACAAAGGCCCTACGAATGCTAAGTGACACTGAGATTGTTTAAGACCCAGATAAGGAGGCAGGGATATAATTCCTGAGAAACAGAGTAATGACAGTAAACATCAAAAAGTCAAAGAGTCACCGCCACAACAACCAAGCTATATTCCTCAGAGAAAACAATTTAAATATGGGCGTGTGCACTGAGACCGGTTACAATTCCAAATGTCAAACAGGGGTGAGAGCTTTTAAAATAGCTGAAAAGCAGTAAGAGAGGAGATAAAAAAGATGTGTGCTGATACAAGTCAGTGATACTCAACACGACACAGAGCTCAACAGAAAGAAAAAAAGGAAGAGAAGATAAAAAGAAGTTGAAGATAAAGGACCAGCAGCTGAGCTTGCTGGAAAAAAGGAGGGAGAAGTGGTGTCTGATGGGGGGGATGGATTGGAGGCAGCGAGAAAATGGAAACAGATATGTTGCCCAAAAGGAGAAAGAGACAAGCTACAAAATGTGTCAAGACAAAACATTGGGTTTGCTTACTTCAAGAGAAATTTGAATGGTAATGCAGTGATGGGGAAACATGTTAAAAAATACTGATAAAGGTGTAAAAGTTTGAAAAGTTTGTTTTACTTTCTTGTCATCACCATCATTTTGTCTGTTTTATTCCAGGTATGTTTTGCTTTATCATGACAATAAAGGTACTTGGAATTGAAACAGATATTACAATCACTTGCAAAAGCATTCATAACCCCTTTTTCGTCATGATCCAACCACAGAATTCTGTGTATCTTATTAAAATTTTATGTAACAGACCAACACAAAGCAGTGCATAATTATGAAAATGATAAAGGTTTTTTTTTTTTTACCTGTAGATTCCGAGTATACATTCCTGTTTTGGAGTGTTTAGCCTCGGAATGAGTGAGTACTTGATTTATATGATGTTAGTGCTAAAACGATATGTTTAAGTGAATAAATGTATGATGCTAGTCGCGAGTTAGCATAATAGCATTTTAGGTCAAGCTATTGGTAACTTTGTATGTAGAGTATATGAGCCTTAACCAAATATATGAACTAAATAGAGACTTCTAATGCACGAGTGCGACCTGCCTGGTCAAGGACACAGCCTAATCTGTTCCTCACACTAATCTAAAACTAAAGTATGTGCATTTTATTTTTTGTTTACAAGTGAAGTGACCATTTGTGTTTTCTGGTCACTACAAACCTGAGCCACATCGTATATAAACATTAGTTCGAACAACAACCACAGTAGGGCAACGACACCTTAACAAACAGAGGAGCTACAATGGAATGATTCAGATTGAAGCATATTCACTTCTAAGAATGGCACAATCAAAGTCCGGATCTAAATCCAATTAAAAATCTGTGGCCAGATTTGAAAATTGATTTTTACAGATGCTCTCATTCCAGCCTGTCTAAGGTTGACCTATCTGGCAAATAAGAAAACGTTAGTCTCTACTTGTGCAAATTCTAGTAGAGTCACTGAAAAACCTGCAGCGGAAGTTGTACACAATGGTGATAAAAAGTAGTATTGACTGGGTGCATCTGAAGAGCAAAGGCAAGCAAATTTATTCAGATTTTTATTCAGAAATAATTTTAAAAACATGTATCATTTCTTCAATTTTACAATTACTCATCTTGGTGTTCATCTCCACAAAATCAAACTGTGTAGTTGTAACATGACAAAATGAGAAGAAGCTTAAGGGAACAACAACTTTTGCAAGGAACTGCATCCATCCATTCATGTATTGTCTAAACGTGCTTACCCTTGCAGGGCCGTAGGGCTGGGTCCAATCTCCAACGGTGATTGGAGCCAGCCCTGGGGAGGTTGCTACACCATCACAGGGCAGCACAGAATCACGCAGGACAAACAACTATGCACACACACTCATACCTTAGGGCGATTTAAAGTGACCAATGAACAGTGTTTCTTGGACTGAGGGAGGAAGACGGAGTACCCATAGAGAACCTACGCAAGCACAGGGAAAACATGCAAACTCCATACAGAAAGAGCCCAAGCCGGGATAAAACCTGAACTCTTCTTGCTGTAAGTTAATAATGCTAACCACTGTTCCACCAGCATAAAACACCACATATTTTTACCTATTGAAACCTGTCAGAAACATCAAATGCAAAAAAATGATTTTATATATTATTCTGCTTTCATATTTATAATCTTTATGCTCTCAATTTTAGACTTTAGATGATAATAGAACTGCAAACTGGCCCTTTCAGACATGGCTGTTAAGGAGGAAAAATTGAGCAGAAACTCTGTACAGAGGAGGAAAATAAAATAAAACATGCTTCATAGCAACTTTTCAGCTCTTTTGTTCCAAACCATTAATAAACACAGCACTAATGCTCTTCCATTCATCTTACTCAGAGCCTGATGTTAACTAATATCAAAGCCATTGTTATACTTCCTTACACCTCCCTATGCAGCATGAAAAATAACCCATTTTCAGACATTATGCAAAGATTTTATTCAGTTTTTTAGCTTTGACATCAAACAACATGATAAAGAATAAAATGCCCTCACTGACAGTAATGAATCACCATGCTTCTTTAAAAAAAATCCCCAAGCAGTGCTGGTGGGTAAACAAAATATTTAAAATGACTGGTAGTCTAATTATGTTGTTTCACCAAATTACTTTTTAAAATGTTTTAAAATGATGGTGCTCTTATGAGAAATCAATTTTGGAAATATTTTATGGTGAGAGGACTGGTTTTTCAATTATGCACCACAGACATCACAATCTGGTTTTGGAAAACAGTATTTTCTTTAAATAAAACTGAGAATTTAAGTTATTTTACTTTCTTCACTTAAAGGCAACACAATATTGATTTATGTATTGTGAGTCATGACTAAATTGTTTTCCTCTCCTTGATTCATTTTGCAAACTGAATATCTCCAGTCTTAATTAGACTTTCTTACTCTGAAGGTTTTACATTTGGAATGTCAAATTTTGCCTTACTTTGTGAGGGAACCGTCATGAAGCGTTGTCTATGTAGGGTAAATTTCTATTGAGTCTTTGTTTGCTCATTAAATCTTATTTAAAAAGGTTTGTTTTCTTAGAATCATGACCCATGTTTGCACTTAAAGGGAAATATGGGTTTGGGTTTGCTTGCAAGTAAACCCTGGTGCGGTTCTCTTAGAGTGTGAAATGCAAACGTACTCTTTAGCAAATTAAAGACAGGAAGTGAACAGGAACTGACAGGAAGAAAGGAACTGCACTTGCTGGATCACTTGCTGGTCATACTGGGCAGTTTCTCTTGAAAAAGCAACTGGGTTGGTAAAAAACAGAAACTTCAAGTCTGCATCAATTTGGTATTGCTCTGTTCTTTGTTTTCCTTGTGAAAAAGCTGACTGAAGGGCATTGATTCTTCCTCTTCATGCTTTTTTATTTTCGTTCTGTTAGTGCTGGTTTGGGGCAATACTGCCCCACAGTTTCCTGAGAAACACTGCATATGAATGTAAATGAGCATCCTCTTCATGAGACTGTCCTACAACAACAGTGTCTTCAGTCAGAGGCTTCTTCAGATGTGCTGTAAGACAGAGCGCTACAGGAGATCCTTCCTGCCCACAGCCATCAGCATCTACAACGGCTCTTTGAAGAAACCCTCAAATGAGCTACAACAACATTTAATTTCCCTTTGGGATTAATAAAGTATTTTTGAATTGAATTGAAATGAATGGTTAAATAAACAACACATTGTGAATTGCTTTTTAAAACATAGATTGTGACAAAATGTACCACAGAACTTTTTTTTTGTTAAAAAAAATAATAAAATGGGCTAATAAATGTCAGATGCAAAGACGATGGCATAAAAGAAATATGGAATACTGTGCTATCTTGGCATTGCGATAAAATCTATTGTGGTGAAGTTATTTTAAACGACAGATATTTTCCCAGATGTCTGTGGTTTAAATACATCTGTAATTTTGACTTAACAAGGAGGATTTCTTTGTGATTTTCTACATACAAAACACAATCTACTGCAGGTAACAGTTTTATTTAGGGCAGTCTGGCATTTGGCACATTTGGAAGAAAAAATTATAGTAAAAATTATAATACCATTTGATTTTGTAATTGACTGAGGAGCTGTTGTCCTTCAGTATGATTGGGCCATTGACTCAGAAAGGAGGCTGTGATTGGCCAATGGGTGGATGGAAAACTCTTGAAAAACAACTAAATATCTCTCCAGAAAGATAAGAGCAGATGCCAGCTCTCCAATTAGCTACAATCACTATCCTTCACATGTTTGTGTACTGTGTTCTGTTTTTCTTCTCTCTCTCCCCCATGTGCACACCAGCCAACACACAAGTCCAGCAAATCACAGTCCAGTCATTGAAAACCTGAAAACATGATGCAGCAGCTTCAATGATGTGATACATTCCTGTAAGGTTCCTGTAAGGTTCAGTTTCTGCAGTTCTGTTAGTTTCTTCCTGAATAACCCTTTAATTTGCATTCAATATATCTGCTGTCATACATTTTGGAAACAGATAAACTGTTGTATATTACAGACTGCAGTCCGAACTATTTAGTTTAAGGTATATAAATTAAAAGAACAAAGTGTTGTTTCATTGCTCGGAACACAAGCTTGGTTTGATGAACATGAAAGTGAAGTTGAACATCTCCCATGGCCTGCACAGTCACCAGATCTAAATATTATTGAGCCACTTTGAGGTGTTTTGGAGGAGCGAGTCAGGAAACGTTTTCCTCCACCAGTATCACGTAGTGACCTGGCCACTATCCTGCAAGAAGAGTGGCTTAAAATCCCTCTGATCACTGTGCAGGACTTGTATATGTCATTCCCAAGACAAATTGACGCTGTATTGGCAGCATAAGAAGGCCCTACACCATACTAATAAATTACTGTGGTCTAAAACCAGTTGTTTCAGTTTCATTGTCTAACCCTTGTACTTTTTAATGAAGATCAGAAACAAACATGAAAAAAGCATGGGGCTCGAAGCCAACTTTACGCAGGGGCAGAAGGGGGGCAATGCCCCCTCAAACACATGCCTGGCCCCCTCAAATCAATTCTCAATCATACAAACACAAGTCCTTACCTTGCCTCTCCCTCCTCCTCCTACATTAAAGGGCAAAACATAGCCGCGCTTACTTGACTCCGCGGACATAAATTACTAATACTAATACCAATAAATTATTGTGGTCTAAAACCAGGTGTTTCAGTTTCATTGTCCAACCCCTGTATGTACTTGCAATTATTTTAATCTAATACATTTTAAGACTATGGAACTGAATAGGGGTTTAGTTTTAGGTCTTTAGAAGTCTTGACCATCCATTATTATTATCACCTCTCTTGATCGCTGTTTAAGACCTTTGTTTCTGCCAAAAATATAATTAAACTAGTTTGGTCTGGTGTTTGTCACTGAGAACCAACCAATGTAACTTTTATGAAAAGATAAAAAATGAAAAGGCACTAAAAGATACCTAATCAGCCTAACCTCATTGTTCTGTGCTGGAGGTTTTACAAAAGCAGAAACAACAGTGCCTCGTGTCTTTGATTCCCACAAATAGCATGGCTATAAACTCAGATTTACACTTACCCTGTTTCAAATACAGACATACCACAAACTCTAACACACTGTATGGTCTACTGCCCACATCCTGTAGTTCCCTAAGGAAATAGCTATGACATTGGTGGTCATGGTCACGTCTATGGCCCAAGTATAGATTCAATGAGGCCTAACCATAACAAGGTTGAGCAGAACAATAAAAGAACTGGGTGATCCAACATTGCGCCAACATTTTTTTACCCCTTCTGCTACCTGCATAAACAATGGATGGCGAAATCCATCCTGCATGTTTTAAATGTTTTACTGCTTAAAAACACCTGACCTAAATGGTATATGGCCTGCACTTATATAGCACCTTATCAGCGCCCCAGTGACCTCAAAGCACTTTACACTACAATCAGTCATCCACCCATTCATACATGTATTTACATACTGACAGTGGTGAGCTACATTGTAGCCACAGCTGCCCTGGGGAACACTGATAGAAGTGAGGCTGCCATACAATGTGCATCAGCGAGCCCTCTGACCACCATCAGCCTAAGAGAAGAGGATAATACTCTTTTGTGACAAGTGAAGAAGAAAACTCAGTAATTTGAATGAGCTGTGTTGAAGCAGGCTTGCATTTAATCAATGCAGGATGCCAAGTTCCCAGGAACAACCTCCCAGAATATAAATACACGACTAAACAGAACGTGTCTTAGAGCTGCAGCGGTATCACAGCATCAAAAAAACAATAGATTTTCTCATCATTCTGCAAGTCTAAATAGTAACCCCACTAATATGAAAAAAATACATAAAAGCTTGCAGTTGCACAGTAATTTCCTCAATGCACTGCAAGTGGAAAAAATGAATTGAAATAAAGAATTCAATCTAAAATAAAGGTTACGTTAAAGCAAGAAATGTCCTGTGACTGTTCTTCAAAAGCCTATTACAGCAGTTTGCACCAATCTTACTGGATGTGGTCTTAACAGTTACAATGTTGGAATGTGTGTGTGTGTGTGTGTGTGTGTGTCTGGCTTTCATCTGGTTATAGTCTTACTTGTGAATGTTTATGTGAGATCTGCATTTTTATTACAAACATGTTTTTGTGAAGATTTGATCTGAACAGTTTCTATTGTGAAAATCTGCCCCTTTGCTAAGGAACCTAATTAAACTACCCACACTACTGTTTTCTCAATGGATTTAATGTGCATTTGTTGTATGCATTCAACTTCACATGTTGCAATCTCTTGATTCTGCCAACTAAAATGTTTACTGTTCACTGGGCTGTGTCATAGTGTTTGATTAAAATTTGTCTTAGTACAATCATTTTTAATTCAGCTTTTGTCTCTTATTTATTCATCAAGTTAAAATAAATATCCACATGTATTCATCAGCCACTTTATTAGGTACACATGTTTAACTGCTTGTTAACAAATATTGAGTCAGTTATTCAAACTGCTGCAACTTAGTTATTTAACCATCTAGACACTGTTACAGACAACTTGCTTGAGTTCAATGAAGCATCAGAATGGGAAAGATGGGGGATTGAAAATATAGAATGCCTTCTTGAATATACGTTGAATTAAGCCACTTTTGAATGAGGAGTCAAACTAGGTACTAGCAATGTGTTCTTGTGGGTTGATACGTTTAATTGCAGTTAGCAAATCTTTTTTTAGGTTGTTCTATCTCAATCAAAGTCATTATCCCTTTAAGCTTATTTAGGTGGTATTTATCCAATTGTTTTAGCAAGTATATTTACTGTGTCCAATGGTGTGGAGTATTTGTTTGTTTCTTGTCATGATATCAGGTTGAGATGGATTCAAACTTCTAAAAGAGTCCTAACAGGCCAAATTGATCAAGTTGAGATGCATGGAATGCAGTGTTTCTGGAGATGTAGGCTGGCAAACATAGCTATTGTTCATTGCATTCATAACAGGATGGATTATTTATAGCTATAAGTAGACAGGCAGCATATACACCTGTTGTGGTTTTGTTTTTGTCCGACTCCATTGCAATGTAAAAAAAGCAATGGTTCTGCTGCAAGATATCCTGTTTCTGTGGAGAATTTTTGCTTTAAAACCCAGCGCAGTAAAAAAAATGGTGAAGAATGTCACCATCCATTTGCCAGTACAAGTCTAGATTGGCGTAGAGACTGAACACGGACTGGTAGATGGAGGTTACTGCTGTCCCAGGAGTTACACTTACTCCTTGGGGAACTCCCTTTGCAGTCTGGATGTGAAGAGATATGACAGGTGCCACTCTCTTTCCAAGAGCTGTTTCATCCCCAAAAGTCGAAGGGAAGATGCTACTTCATCAATATCCTCCAGACAAGAGAAACAATATTGTCTAATGCTAACACGTTCATACTCTGATTAGCACATCATCAGCCAATCAATATATTTACATATTAAAAAGCATAAGTTTATTGATTATGGTAATAATATATGACAAAATAATTTTCCCAAACTCCCTCGCACCATATTTCTGTGCAGTCTCTTTTTCCTGATTTGGCATTGTACTTTATTATTCCTCTCTGTTTACTATAAGGACTCTATAGGAGTGATTGTCAAACTTTTAAAGCTTGATTTGTCACTATGCTCTCATAGTCCTCACACTCATTCTACAATAATAATGTCCCACTTACTTCTAATAATCCTTTGGATATTGAGTCTCATCTCTTGTGTGTGGCAGCCTGGATCCTTAAAGCCCTGATGGCTGAAATGTTAATAAGCCAGCTAATAAAAGGAAAAGAAGAGTATTTAGGCAGTCATGCTTCGCTTCTCAGCTGCGGGGGCTCTGTTGTTTGTTTTGAAGCACAAATAATGGCTGCGCAGACTTATAATTATGAACTTAGTGAGGTGTGGAAATTACAAGAGATGGAGACAGCAGGGGAGCAGATTGTTGGAAGGCAGATATCAGTCTGTTCCTGAGTCACTCCAGTTTACAGGAGGTGGAAATGAATGAGCTGCATCCTGAAAGCAACATATTCATCATTCAGACAAAAATAGAGATTGTGCAGACTGACAGCTCATAAAGGAATAGGAAATTTTAAGCTTTTTATGCCTCGACAAAACAATAATTTTGCTTTTCCCCTGAAATCATGCTTTTCCCCTGAAATTATGATAAAATATAATGACAGTTTCAGAGTAATTAGTAAAAAAAATCTGCAGGACACAGGCTAGGATGAAGTGTACAAGAATTTCCATGCAGAGAAAGTTTGATTTGAACAGTTTCCCCAAAAAGTAAGCACACACAAACACACACACACACACATATCCAGCCACTCCCCTGCAGCAGGTTACCCAAAGAACCATTGCTAAGGATCAGAGCAGAGAGAAGCTGCTGGAGGTTTAACATGGTAAATAGTGGAAATGCCTGGAAAAGAGCCTTTGTGACCCTTTTTAGTCTAAAGGCTAAAGCAATAGCGGTGTTTGGAGGTATGTTGCCTGTGATGCATGTAATCCTATACAGAATGGTGACTATAAAGTTGATTAGCAACAAAAATTTTCACAAGTCATTTTTTTTGCAAGTCCAAGTCATGTCTCAAGTGGATTAAGCCCTCTGTGGGTTAATCACTTTTATTTATTTATCAAATGATGTGGCGTCTTTTTGTTTCTAACACCGTAGCCATACCATATCAGTACTGGCTACTAATAGAGAACATTCTTTCACAATAAAAGAAGCTGCAGTCGGTAGCTCACATACTAGCCTCCTTTCACTCTAAAGAAATGAGTCAAAAACTCTTACTAAAAACCAGGATTCCAAGTCAGGTTTCAAATCATTAAGGCACAAGTCTATGTCAAGTTTGAGGTCATTTGTTTTTTGCTACTTACCGTAAATTCCTGATTATAAGCCGTTACTTTTTTCATACACTTTGAACACTGCGGCCTATACAACGGTGCGGCTAATGCATGTTTTTTTTCATGCCGCCAAAAACATTTTGCCTGGTAACAGAAGACCAATCACATTGATGAGTAGTTCAAAGAGGTTCAATGAACTTGGGTGATAAATCAAGAGCACTTTCACAATTCAATTACCGGTATTGTAAATCAGACATTTATATTCACTCTCAACATGGAAACATGGAAAATCACCAACGGGTTTCGAAAGGCTGGACTGCTGCATGATCAAGGGGACTGGGTGCGCTCAAGTGAGAGCCTCAACGAAGAGGCTGAAGTGAGTGAGATCCTGAGGCTGTTCAATTCGGACACTGAAGAAGAGGACTTTGATGATTTCAGTGCACAGGAAGAAGATGAAGAAGGCAATTAATGACTTTTGACCTGGTAGGCTGCAGTGTAAATCAGTTAGTAGATATTGGAATGTTGTTCGTGCACTTTTCAGTAAAAAAGCATTAGCGACGAAATTTGTGTTACTGATAACGTAAGTATATTTAAAGGTAGCCGTGTTAGCCACTGTTCGAAAAAAAACATTTGCAAAATGCATTTGTTTATATTACCATAAGGATTAAGTTAAAAGTAAAAAATTCCTAACGTGTAATATCTTTCTGTGTAAATAATATTACAACGTGGGACACCTGCGGCTTAACATGCGGTGCAGCCTGTACAAGTACAAAATTGGTTTTCTTTCTAAAATTAGAGCATGAGGCTTTTAATCAGGTGCGCTCTGTAGTCCAGAATTTACGGTATTTGCGACTTATGTCAGAGTCTCAGACTCAAGTCGCCCATCTATGATTAGCACTGCAAGCATAGTGACGGTCCTAAAACATCTGATTTTTACAAGGAATTCAAAATGGTCAGTAAAGCTTCTGTTTTTGCAACAGCGAGTGTTAGACATGTCAGATGGCAAAAGCTAATGTGTTTTCTTTTAATATTAACAACTTGCTGTTAGCTATATTACGGCGCCATCCCCCTGTGGGCACAAACTGATGCAAAAGCAGTATAATGGCTTCGTTATTATACCAGATGACCAAAACTGCAAAGATACAAAATGGAAAAGGGGCAAAAATGACCACCATCCCCATCAGGGCTGGCTATAGGCATGCATATATGAGGGGGCAGGCAGAAATGTGAAGGAGGCATCATCATGGGCACACATTATGTGCATGCTGCATGTTTATTATTGTTGTTGATTAGTGTTTTCTTTATGGGATTGTAGTAAACTGTGTAGTACTGTGCAATTTGCCAGACTGCACTGGTTTCCTCCCAGTTGGGCTTCTTTTGAACATGTTGGGCTGGAAAAAAATAGCTTTGGGCAGATTGTTAAAATTTGGGCTGCTTTTCACATTTGGAATGTTTTTAGTAATTATTCATATTTAAAAAAAAGTAAAAACCTGCACATCTCAAAATGTTGTGTCTTTTTACTCATTAATAGCTCAGTTATTTTGAAAAAGAGAATCTGTTGAACATGACATCATCAGTCAGTGATGGTCATTGGTTAATCAACTGTCACTGTAAAATTATATTGTTCAATTGTAAACGCCCAAAATGATATTAAGAGTTCATCTAATATACACTGAGGTACAGCCTTTACTTTGTCAAGCTTTGACTTAATGTTGAGAGACAGCATCATGCTGAAAAGGAAAATAAAAAAGATATTCAAAAAGCTAAAACCAGACCAGAACATGCACATACATTTTTGGAGGCAGGTGCTTAAGCCAAAAAAAGGGCATCCATTGTCAAATTTATTTATAAAATAAAAAATTTAAAAACATATATATTTATACCATGATTTGTTTTCTGACTGTTGAAACATTACACTAATAATTACTAATAAACCATTACCAATATCAATATAACTCACCACACTTAGCTCAACCTAAGACCTGCCTTTCATTTCAAATCACAAACCTACCTTAGGTAGTTAATGTTGGCATTGGCTTTATTATTATGGTAATAAAATCAAACACACAGCTAAGTAACATTTTCCTATTTCTAATTTTTTGTTTGCTGCTTTCTATCATAGAGCATTATATTCAGCCTTTGGTATATATTAGCCTGTAATTTTAACTAGCTAGAAAAATGATTCCTCAACATGCTTGCATTAAAAGAGCTCCTTAAGTTAAAGTGACTTTTACCTACACTGAACAAAGTTTGGCCAGTATGCTGTAATTATACAATACTGTATGTTTGTGTCTATTCTTAACACTTTGTTGTGAGAGTTAGGCTACTAGACAATCAGAAAAAAGGTTGCAGTCATGCTTTTTCTTTTCTTCTTCAGATTTTACCTTCAAAGTAATTAAGTGAAATGAGTGAAATGGTTTAATTTGTCTGGTTGTATATCTCCCTTTCTCTCTTCATTAAACCTGACAAACATCAGTAAACAGCTGGATTTTATGAGTACAAAACAACAGCTGGATTTTATGAGTAAAAAACATGTAGGCAATGAGTTACGCAGTCTTGCATAGATGCTGATTGGAAGAAAACGCAAGGTGTGGTGCCAAAATGCTCCTTCTCCGGCCCTTTCTTTGAAGAAACGTCAGGCCAGAAGCCATTTAATGTTAAGCATAACATTGCGTACACAGTCGTGAAAATTGAGCTTTGCACGGACGTCCGCTTTGAGTCCGCGCGTATGTCCGCGGAGTCAAGTGCGGCTATGTTCTGCCCTTTAATGTAGGAGGAGGAGGGAGAGTCAAGGTAGGGACTTGTGTTTGTATGATTGAGAAATGATTTGAGGGGGCCAGGCATGTGTTTGAGGGGGCATTGCCCCCCTTCTGCACCTGCGTAAAGTCGGCCTCGAGCCCCATGCTTTTTTCATGTTTGTTTCTGATCTTCATTAAAAAGTACAGGGGTTAGACAATGAAACTGAAACAACTGGTTTTAGACCACAATAATTTATTAGTATGGTGTAGGGCTTTCTTATGCAGCCAATACAGCATCAATTCGTCTTGGGAATTACATATACAAGTCCTGCACAGTGATCAGAGGGATTTTAAGCCACTCTTCTTGCAGGATAGTGGCCAGGTCACTACGTGATACTGGTGGAGGAAAACGTTTCCTGACTCGCTCCTCCAAAACACCTCAAAGTGGCTCAATAATATTTAGATCTGGTGACTGTGCAGGCCATGGGAGATGTTCAACTTCACTTTCATGTTCATCAAACCAATCTTTCACCAGTCTTGCTGTGTGTATTGGTGCATTGTCATCCTGATACATGGCACCGCCTTCAGGATACAATGTTTGAACCATTGAATGCACATGGTCCTCAAGAATGGTTCGGTAGTCCTTGGCCCATCTAGGACAAGTATTGGGCCAAGGGAATGCCATGATATGGCAGCCCAAACCATCACTGATCCACCCCCATGCTTCACTCTGGGCATGCAACAGTCTGGGTGGTACGCTTCTTTGGGGCTTCTCCACACCTCAACTCTCCCGGATGTGGGGAAAACAGTAAAGGTGGACTCATCAGAGAACAATACATGTTTCACATTGTCCACAGCCCAAGATTTGCGCTTCTTGCACCATTGAAACTAACGTTTGGCATTGGCATGAGTGACCAAAGGTTTGCCTATAGCAGCCCGGCCGTGTATATTGACCCTGTGGAGCTCCCGACCGACAGTTCTGGTGGAAACAGGAGAGTTGAGGTGCACATTTAATTCTGCCGTGATTTGGGCAGCCGTGGTTTTATGTTTTTTGGATTCATCTTTGAATTTGGTTTTATTTCTGACTTGTTCTAATACATAAGCACGTTAAAACACTATTTTCTGTTGCTGCATTTAACGTTTGGGGACCCTCTGTGTCTTACACAGTTTTTCTCGTAGTGGTAAGGAGTCACTAGCTTAGCGTTACCTTTAGCTCCACCATGGCTACCCGTTCTGCTGTTTCTATTATAGTACAGTCGACTCATTGGATAGTCAAGAAAATCGAATTAAATCAGTTGAGCTGTAGCCACCAGAATATGGGTAAACTTTGGTCATAAAGAAATGGACATGATCAGCAATAGTACTAAAGTAGGCTGTATTGTTAAAAACAATGCTAAGCTGGTACAAAGGGATCCAAAGTGTGTCAAGAAACTATATCCCACATTACTACACCACCACCGCCAGCCTGAACCATTGATACAACTCAGGGCTAAATTTTGACCCTACCATCTCTATGTTACAGCTGAAATCAAGCATCACTGGACCAGGCAACATTATTCCAATCACCAGTTACAATTTTGGTGAGCCTGTGCTAATTGTAGCCTCATCTCCCTGTATGAGAGAACAGACTTTGGACTTTGTTAACTGGTAAATATGCACAATTGACATCAATATAGCAATGCATGAGCTGGGAAGTCTATGCTAATGTGGAGAATCCCTGTGTGTGTAACTGTTATCTGAGAAGTGAGCTGCAACTGAATAATTTGCAATTAGAGGCAAGTTAAAAAGGTTTATTGCATACACAGGAATGGCAATTCAGTATTGTTGGTTACTGAAGAACGAAGACGCTCACTGTTGCTCTCATGTATGTTTAACAGCACATTTGCCATTAAAAACCGCAAAAAAAATAAAAAATTGCGGCCCTTACAGGGAATCATCAGTGCTTCAAAGAAGGCAGAGTGAAACCTCGATGTCAACACACCAGCAATGGAGTTGGAGCAACTACGGGATCAGCTAAGTTCTGGTTCAGTTGAAAGAAGACCAGCTACAAGAAGTGTGTTTCTATGCAAGGGTCTCTGCTAAAAATTAGAACCAAAATTGCACACTGATCAGACTAATAAGTGTAGCAGCAGACACTGCTACTGAGAATGATAGATCATGGCTTGTGAATACTTCAACAGATATAAAAGGCAATATCAAAAGCAAAAGAAATTTGAAATATAATACGTCACAGGTGGCTGATGACACAGCTTAAAAGGATGTTCCTGCACTAGTAAGTTTGCCTTAACAAAATGCCATATTACAGCTAAGTTTCGAAACTTCGACTAAGAAACTGCTCCAATGGCAAGAACATGGAGCGTGAGGGTAATTGAGGGTGGGAGTGAGGGTAGTTGAGATCTGCCAGTTTCCATCAGCCACCTTTCCTTGGCACAACAACAACAACTGGTGAAACAACAGCTGTGAGAAGAGTGTGCCGCCTTCTCAGATGATGATTATGATGTTGGAACCATCACTTCACTGCAGGGGAACAGCCAGGTACAGAGGTTCATCGGGAAACTACTGGCTATACAGAGAAGTCTGACAGAGATTGAGAAAACAGACTGTAAATCTTGTGTAGCACAAGTGGTCCACGCATACAATTACACAGGTAGTGAAGCTACTGGTTATGCTCCCTATTTCCTCTTATTTGGTCGCCAACCCAGACTTCCCATTGACCTCATGTTCGGTCTCAATGCAAGAGACTGGCGCTCCTCTCACCAGGAATATACAAAATAAGGGAGGGCAAGAATGAGTCACGAAAGCCTAGTATCTGAAATATGTTTTTATTTGATTTCCTTTCAACTACAGAATGAAAAGTACCCACACAGCCAAAGAGACCCAGCAGAGAAAGAGAGAAACAGAGGCATGGAGAATGCTCTGATCATGTAAAAGACTGGGAAGCCATCATTAGTCCACATCTGCAGCATCACAACATGGAGTCAGGTCATCACACAGAGTCAGCTGAGGGCAGAGGTACAGGACTTTCACCCAAATAGTGGAGAAGTGCAAATTGACTGGACTGATGATGGTGGAACAATACCACAACCAACTTTGGGTGAGAAAGTGGATAAGACACTGGAAGACAATGAGTGTTACCATTCAGCTCCTGGTGATGAAGAAGAGGCACATCATCCCACAGAGTAGGAAAGTACCCTTATCAAAAAAGAAAACCAGAGATTTACTTATCATAAATTAGAACAGACTGTTATGTCATGTGAATGAGTTGCAAGGGTGTAACATGTTAACAAACCTAATAATTTGTAATATGTTCAGAGAACGTTTTAGTGTGCAGTTTGGTGTTTTAGTTAAAATGCCAAATACAAGGGAGACATGTTGTATAAAGTTTCAACATGTCCTGAAAGGTACAGCTTGTTTCTACAGTACAGACCAAACGTTTGGACACACCTTCTCATTCAAAGAGTTTTCTTTATTTTCATGACTATGAATATTGTAGCTTCACAATGAAGGCATCAAAACTATGAATTAACACATGTGGAATTACATACTGAACAAAAAAGTGTGAAACAACTGAAAATATGTCTTATATTCTAGGTTCTTCAAAGTAGCTACCTTTTGCTTTGATTACTGCTAAGCAAACTCTTGGCATTCTGTTGATGAGCTTCAAGACGTAGTCACCTGAAATGGTTTTCACTTCACAGGTGTGCCCTGTCAGGTTTAATAAGTGGGATTTCAAGCCTTATAAATGGGGTTGGGATCATCAGTTGTGTTGTGCAGGAGGTGGATACAGTACACAGCTGATAGTCCTACTGAATAGACTGTTAGAATTTGGATTATGGCAAGAAAAAAGCAGCTAAGTAAAGAAAAACGAGTGGCCATCATTACTTTAAGAAATGAAGGTCAGTCAGTCCGAACAATTGGGAAAACTTTGAAAGTGTCCCCAAGTGCAGTCGCAAAAACCATCAAGCGCTACAAAGAAACTGGCTCACATGAAGACCGCCCCAGGAAAGGAAGACCAAGAGTCACCTCTGCTGCGGACGATAAGTTCATCAGTCACCAGCCTCAGAAATCGCAGGTTAACAGCAGCTCAGATTAGAGAACAGGTCAATGCCACACAGAGTTCTAGCAGCAGACACATCTCTAGAACAACTGTTAAGAGGAGACTGTGTGAATCAGGCCTTCATGGTAAAATAGCTGCTAGGAAACCACTGCTGAGGACAGGCAGCAAGCAGAAGAGACTTGATTGGGCTAAAGAACACAAGGAATGGACATTAGACCAGTGGATATCTGTACTTTGGTCTGATGAGTCCAAGTTTGAGATCTTTGATTCCAACCACCCTGTCGTTGTGCGGCGCAGAAGAGGTGAACGGATGGACTCTACATGTCTGGTTCCCACCGTGAAGCATGGAGGAGGAGGTGTGATGGTGTGGGGGTGCTTTGCTGGTGACACTGTTGGGGATTTATTCAAAACTGAAGGCATACTGAACCAGCATGGCTACCACAGCATCTTGCAGCGGCATGCTATTCCATCCGGTTTGCATTTAGTTGGACCATCATTTATTTTTCAACAAGACAATGACACCAAACATGTAACGTGTAAGGGCTATTTGACCAAGAAAGAGAGTGATGGGGTGCTGCGCCAGATGACCTGGCCTCCACAGTCACTGGACCTGAACCCAATCGAGATGGTTTGGGGTGAGCTGGACTGCAGAGTGAAGGCAAAAGGGCCAACAAGTGCTAAGCATCTCTGGGAACTTCTTCAAAACTGTTGGAAAACCATTTCAGGTGACTACCTCTTGAAGCTCATCTACAGAATGCCAAGAGTGTGCAGAGCAGTAATCAAAGCAAAAGGTGGCTACTTTGAAGAACCTAGAATATAAGACATATTTTCAGTTGTTTCACACTTTTTTGTTCAGTATATAATTCCACATGTGATAATTCACAGTTTTGATGCCTTCAGTGCGAAGCTACAATATTCATGGTCATGAAAATAAAGAAAACTCTTTGAATGAGAATGTGTGTCCAAACTTTTGGTCTGTACTGTATGTTAAAGTACCTTACTCTCAGAGCACTCTGCAGATATTAACAATACAGGTGGATCCAGTGATTGATTGTCATTGTGCACAATGACATCGACTGCACAATTTTGACATTAAAAGGAGATACATGGCATATTTTGGGACTGGATACAATCTGATACAGTCTGTTAACAGCCTACTGCAACAAAACCCGCAAAAGAACACATTGGTTCATTATTTAAGTATGCAACATTAGCTGACAGGAACTGC
The DNA here is from genome assembly GCF_021462225.1 of Girardinichthys multiradiatus. Taxonomy (NCBI): domain Eukaryota; kingdom Metazoa; phylum Chordata; class Actinopteri; order Cyprinodontiformes; family Goodeidae; genus Girardinichthys; species Girardinichthys multiradiatus. Next base: position 9,063,725 of record NC_061814.1, read on the forward strand.
ACCCTGTATGGTCTTTTGCTGCTGCAGCCCTTCTGCTTGAAAGTTTTGTGTGTTGTGCATCCAAAGATAGTACATACTTCCATTGCCACTAGAGATAATTTTTTAACACTACTGCTATACACTGAATAATATATATTTTTCCAACCACCTCCTGTTAACCTATAAGAAGGTTGTGCAGGAAACGTCTATTAGATCAGCTGTTTCTGAGATACTCAAACCATCTGGCAACAATCATTCCACATTCAAAGTCTCTTAAATCCACTTTTTTCCCCATTCTCATACCAAGTCTGAACTCCAGCAAGTGGTCTTAACTACATCGAGATGGTTAAATACACCGAGGTTCTGCCATTTGATTGCCATTTATTTGTGTTAACAAGCAAATGAACAAGTGTACCTAAAAGTGTCTGGTGTTTCTATAATAGAAATGCTGGCTGAATTATATAAATATCTTCTTCATAACTTGCTTCTATATAAAATATTATTTCACAGACATATTTTAGGACAATTGTCAATGTCAATAGCTGTATAGTTAAAACACTGCTACACAGGCAAACATGAACAGTATGAAAGGTTTCTGACACCCTGGTGGGCCTGGAACAACATCAACCCCCTAATGATGTAAGTTTTTGTCGACAGTGACACAACTGGCAGTAACGACACTAACCGTCAGACTAATGAGATGGTTTTCCTTCTCATATTGTCTGTGGATGGGGGTGAAGATGTGCTACTGACTAGTTATTCCAACCAGCAGCTTCATTAAGAGACAGAGTGGTTCTGTTTAATGAGAGGCGGATGGTTGTTACTGAACAGGTCAAACTGGAGAGAACAAAACAAAAGAACAGGGAATGAGGGGGAAAGTGTTGTCCACAATCTAGAGAGCTGAAGAGAATCAGGGATATGAGCCTTATTTTCTTTGTGTACTGAAAAATTGTTCATTAATCATATCTGACACTATTAATCCTGCAAATGAAGCAATTAGTTGTACCACTGGAAGAGCTTTGTCAGCTCTTGACTTTGTCAAGACAAACAAAAATTATGTTACCTTTTCTGTCGACATGCAAAATTTATTTTTAGGTTAGCCATTTCAAAACTGATTTATCATTCTAATCAATCTCTTCAGTAGATTTGAGCAGTATCCTTATTTAAAGGACCGAATGTTTTCAAATTAACATTGTTGAGCATCTACATCATCAAGCATTAAAGCCTTTGTCTTGTGTCTTGACACAGTGAAACTTAAACTGCATCTTTGCATTGAATTAATGTGACTGAATCAAAAGGATGTTTTAAAATATGCCTGTTTGAGAAACATAACTTATGTTACTACAATCATAATAGTCAGGCAAGCTCATTTTAAAGACTTTTGATCTAGTACTTCAGGCAATGCAACACTTTCTCGCCATGCATGATGTTTGCAGACGGTCATAAAAGCAAAAGGGTGTTCTACTAAGTACAAAAGATGCTTGTCATGAAGGTGATGATTCATTTTGAGACTTCAGTGTTAAAATGAAAGTGGAATTCTGTCTTGAATTTTGGTGTTGGGTTGTTAAATTGTTCTTGCTTGATTTGTTAATTGTAATCATTAGTTGCTAGTTGGATATTTTGCCAGTACCCCTAATTTGCAGTGGGGGTTGAACAATATAAAGTGAAATGTTAAATGGTAGCCTGTAGGAAAGGAGTAATGCAGATAGAATGTTGGGCATTAAAATTGTGATTTAACATGGTCAGGGCCTGCTTCAACCATCTTACATTAGAGTTAAACTACTGTAAGATGAGGGACAAACTGTGAGCTTTGTTTGATGTTTGCTTCCTCTATGACCCTGTAAGATGATGAATTGCTATCCGATTCAACATATTATACCTGCAAGGTGCAAACACGTTTTCTATATTATGTGTTTTAACTATTTTTAAAGTATGTGTACAGTATTGACAGCTATTGTGAACTTTTTAATGGAGCTTTGGCCTGTTTCTTAGTCCCATTAATCACACTGGCAGGTAGCTTGGTATACATCTTTTTTAGGACACATGGTCGATGGTAGCATTCAGTCCTTCTTCCAGGGCTACCCACATTTTTTCTCTATACTCTTTCAAATCTTCTCCCTTTTTGTAGGCGGCAATGGGAGAGAGGATGACAGCATAATAAGTGAAGTCGGCCCCACTAGTCAGATGCACTTTGCTTGCTTTGTTCTGGCCCACTTGTCTTCTCAGCTCTCGAACCTCTTTTTAGTAATCTTCCCCTGCCTGGGTTCTAAACCTTTTCCTGAATTTGGTATTGTGGATCTTGAAGTTGTCATTTGTGAAAACTAACAGTCCATCTCCCTCTATGTCCCAGGGGTCTCTGATAACTTGGTATAGTCAAGTCCCGTTTTGCAGGGAAATTCGTCTTGCATCTGTGGGCATCGGCTCTAGGACTTTCCTCATCATAACTCTGTCTGACTTCTGACTAACCTTTCTTGGCTCTTTTCCTTCAAAATCCATCTTTCCTGTCATTCTGAGTTGGTTACTGGCACTGTTTTCTTTGGCTTCTTGTTCAAATTGGAAGGTAAGGTCTCTTACTTTACTTTGTGTGGGGTCACATGCTCCCTGTGGCTTGGGGTGTTGGCCATACGTTGGAGGTTTCCCTTATGGCGCTCGAGGGCTGCTGATAAGAGGGCTTCCTGCCTGGTAGTCTCTTGCAGTTCTTGTCTGGCCTGAGCAATTCGTTGAAAGATTTCACCCGTCGGCCTTGTGATGTATGGGGTAATAGTTGGTCCTTGACTGGGTTCAGCTCCTCTTGGGTCTTGCTCTTGTTCTGACTCGTCGCCCTCTCCTTCACTCCTTCACTTCATCTTGGATGGCTCGGAGCTTTTCTTTGAACTGGGTCATCTTTCTGGGCTCTATTACATACTCTTTCAACCTCACCGGGGCTCTAGTGTTGGGGTTTGTGAGGTACCCGTTCAGTCCAGACTCACTGGAAACCATCTTTACGATCGGGTCATATTTTTTGGATGGACTGTACAGTGACACCAGTTTCCCCAGTCCCCAAAGTTCAAGGAACCCTGTCCACCATCGTAACCATCGATTAATGTCTTCCTTCCTCTGGACTGCTTTGGGGCATGGTATCACGACCAGTCTATATCCATGTCTTATCTCTGAACAATAGTATGCTTCATCTCTTTGGAGGTGGTATGCTAGTTGACTCTCTAGTACTTCTTTCGATTGCTCTTTGTTAAAACTGAAGAACATTTTCTTTACCGATGAAGCCCACGTTGAATATCCATCCCCACCTAACAGCAACTCGGTAGGTAAGCGGTGTAGCTCTAATGGTGTTGATGTCAGTTGTTCCGTTGACGGGAGTGGTCCTTCAGCTCCCCGCTCCGTCCATTCCTGCGTTTCACTCTCTTCGTCCATCGCTATGTCTTTGTCGTCTCGAGTTGTCCATCTCCAAAGCCTCTCGAGGATCCTTCGAGTAGGGATGGATTAAGACTATTTGGCTACTAGCTTTGCTGTCTGGGTCTGGTCAGTCTACCCTCAATAAAGCCCTATCCTCACCTGCATGCTATGCAGTTACTGCGAGGGTTGTGACTGACGGCCTTATCAGTCACAGACAACCTTACTCACTTTCAGGCTGTCGGTCCGGGGTGCTCAGGCAGAGACGTCCTTCTGCTGAGCATCCTTCTTCTAGGGCCCCTTTATCTCTGTCAGGGTCCCTGTTCGGGCGCCATCTTTCATTGTCCGATGAGCTAACCCCTCCCTCCTACTTCCCTATGTCTAAAGGGATTGCTCAAACCAGCTCTCCATCCAACGGGTCCGGACTTCCCCAAACCTGAAAGGTCTTACTAAGCAGGTTTACTGAAAGTTCTGTTTAAGCTGGCATCAGGAAATGACTCGCCTAGCCTCTGACAGCCTTCATACAAAAGTCTTGCCCTTCTTCAACTGGTGGTCTGGACGACTGAGTAGCCTATCGCAGTCATCCACACTTTCAACAGTAACTTTTGTTCATGGCTGCTCATTCCCTAATTTTACGACTGGCTCTTGGTATATGGGCTAGGTTAATTTGATGGCTCGGCACGAACCCCAAGGGCGCTGTTTTAACAAACTTGGCTAAGGCAACCTATAAAAACCTCCTAAAATATCTTGTAACCAGGCAACAAGACTTTTTACCACCAATGAAAAACCAAAAAATACGGTGACTCAAATAATTGAATGTCCACGATTTAACTAGAATTTTATATGCTTTCTTTAATTAGTAACACTTTTGCAGGGGTCAGTAACAGCTTAAATTCGGCAACACAAAATAATTTCAATAATACAGGTCCTTCTCAAAATATTAGCATATTGTGATAAAGTTCATTATTTTCCATAATGTCATGATGAAAATTTAACATTCATATATTTTAGATTCATTGCAGACTAACTGAAAAATTTCAGGTCTTTTATTGTCTTAATACGGATGATTTTGGCATACAGCTCATGAAAACCCAACATTCCTATCTCACAAAATTAGCATATCATTAAAAGGCTCTCTACACGAGCTATGAACCTAATCATCTGAATCAACGAGTTAACTCTAAACACCTGCAAAAGATTCCTGAGGCCTTTAAAACTCCCAGCCTGGTTCATCACTCAAAACCCCAATCATGGGTAAGACTGCCGACCTGACTGCTGTCCAGAAGGCCACTATTGACACCCTCAAGCAAGAGGGTAAGACACAGAAAGACATTTCTGAACGAATAGGCTGTTCCCAGAGTGCTGTATCAAGGCACCTCAGTGGGAAGTCTGTGGGAAGGAAAACGTGTGGCAGAAAACGCTGCACAACGAGAAGAGGTGACCCGACCCTGAGGAAGATTGTGGAGAAGGGCCGATTCCAGATCTTGGGGGACCTGCGGAAGCAGTGGACTGAGTCTGGAGTAGAAATGTCCAGAGCCACCGTGCACAGGCATGTGCAGGAAATGGGCTACAAGTGCCGCATTCCCCAGGTCAAGCCACTTTTGAACCAGAAACAGCGGCAGAAGCGCCTGACCTGGGCTACAGAGAAGCAGCACTGGACTGTTGCTCAGTGGTCCAAAGTACTTTTTTCGGATGAAAGCAAATTCTGCATGTCATTCGGAAATCAAGGTGCCAGAGTCTGGAGGAAGACAGGGGAGAAGGAAATGCCAAAATGCCAGAAGTCCAGTGTCAAGTACCCACAGTCAGTGATGGTCTGGGGTGCCGTGTCAGCTGCTGGTGTTGGTCCACTGTGTTTTATCAAGGGCAGGGTCAATGCAGCTAGCTATCAGGAGATTTTGGAGCACTTCATGCTTCCATCTGCTGAAAAGCTTTATGGAGATGCAGATTTCATTTTTCAGCACGACCTGGCACCTGCTCACAGTGCCAAAACCACTGGCAAATGGTTTACTAACCATGGTATCACTGTGCTCAATTGGCCTGCCACCTCTCCTGGGCTGAACTCCATAGAGAATCTGTGGGATATTGTGAAGAGAACGTTGAGAGACTCAAGACCCAACACTCTGGATGAGCTAAAGGCCGCTATCGAAGCATCATGGGCCTCCATAAGACCTCAGGAGGGCCAAAGGCTGCTTGCCTCCATGCCACGCCGCATTGAAGCCGTCATTTCTGCAAAAGGATTCCCGACCAAGTATTGAGTGCATAACTGTACATGATTATTTAAAGGTTGACGTTTTTTGTATTAAAAACACTTCTCTTTTATTGGTCGGATGAAATATGCTAATTCTGTGAGATAGGACTTTTGGGTTTTCATGAGCTGTATGCCAAAATCATCCGTATTAAGACAATAAAAGACCTGAAATATTTCAGTTAGTGTGCAATGAATCTAAAATATATGAATGTTAAATTTTCATCATGACATTATGGAAAATAATGAACTTTATCACATTATGCTAATATTTTGAGAAGGACCTGTAGAAATGAATCAATCAACTCAACCTGTCTTTCCCTGATGCTGAAACAAGTGAGTTTGGAGAGGCTTTGAAGACGGAGGCTCATCCATGCACCTGATGGAGAAGATTCTTCTGGTAACAACGAGTGGTTTCTTGAAGGGAATACGACTTAATCTTCAGTTTTCTTCCTTTAAGTGGCAGGCACTGATGCGCCAGGCTTTGATGGTTAAACAAGATCTTTGTTGTTATATGTCTCCGAAGACAGTAGTTTCCAGAGGCTGAAGAGTTGAAGGAAACCCAGAGACATAAATGAGGTTCAGGACTTCCAGAAGCCTGAAACTCAGAGCAATCAGCTGTTCACCGATCAAGTTCACTTCTGTTGTCTGGATAAAAAGACTTTAGATGAAATCAGATTCTTAATCTTGAGGCACAGTCCTTTCTGGGCCCACGGGTTGATCTTCTTTTTAACGCAGTCGATCAGTTGGGCTGTGTCTCTGTTCCTTTTCAATCTAAGCTTCTTTTCTCCGTCCGATCTTGTGCGAGGAAACAACCCCGTTCACTCCTTCAGTATTGCTTTTATGGTGCTTGATGCTTTCACCAGTCAGACCCTTATTAGGCTTCTCAGTTATTGTGCAACCTATTCAGCTCAGCCTCTTGGTTATTGCTCAATACTTTAGTCATGGTCATCGTGACCTATTGATTCTGTTTCTCGGCCTTGGAGATGCCGATAATAGTTACGCAGCTGGCTGTAGTCTTATCCTCCCTTCCTTCCGTTTAGATTTCAAAAGGTTCGATGTCAGCATGCAGCTGGCTCTCGTCACTCCCAATCATCCTCCAGTTCTTTCCCTAATCTGCTCAGTTTTAAACTTTACACAGTATTACACGTTCCATTCTTCAGCTTTCAGCATTTATTTTAAAACACAGTTGCAAAACCATCACTTCATTCTTTTTATTCATGCTTCACAAATGATTAACGCTATTTCTCTTTCATATATAGCTGATTGAGAATGTCAAACCTTAATGTTTTTACTCTAATTCTCAGTTCTTAGCCACATTCCAATCATACATCTTTTAACTTGTTAATCAAAGGTTACTAATTTCATTTAATACATGTGAAAGAATGTAAAATTATCATACATCCTTGGATACTTGTTTATACTTCTGCAAAAGACAAGACAGATAATATGTGGCAGATAATATGTGGCTCCACACAGGCCTCTCCAGTCTCTCGGCTCCAGAATATGAGAACATGCTTGTTTCACTCCCTACTGCTTCAACTGTGTGTTTTAATAATTATGGATGGATTCCACATAAGGATATTTATTGTGACTTGTATGGAGTTAACGGTGAGCAGTTACTAAATGTTGCATGGATTACATGGAAAGATCTCACCTTATTTTGACACAAGTTATAGTGCCAAAAAGTTATGTAGCTGTCAAAAGGTATGTGATCATAATACCATGGGTGGCCTTCACTCAGATGATATTTGTAATTTTATCACTCAGTCAGCATAATCTTATGGCTGATAACCATTTAGATGGGTTTAAGTGCTTACAATAATGAGCATCGTGAGCTCAAACTGTTTACCAGGAACTTTCACTGAATTGCTGACTTCATTTTATTCTGCTATTCACTGTGTTAGGGGTTTGGGAAAAGTTTGAACAGTTCAACTTCAAAAGAGTGTTTTAATGAAAACAACAAAGCTATATGCGTCATTAAGTCATGCATAATTAAAAACAGAAGAAACATGAGTGTTTGATTAAAAGAGTTTGTCACCAAATACAACGATATAGAAGCATGAACACATGCAACCGGATAAACACAAACACCAAATACTGAATGCACAGTCTTCCCTTCTTTGAGTTAATGGTGTAAAATGCAAAGAAGGAGCTTCAGAAACACACACGCAGACACACACTCAAAGGCCTGAGTCCCAGTGGGGAGTTAATGTCATCTCCGTTTAGTTGATTGTAGTGGCTTTTCGCCCCTGGAGACTTTTCCACTAGTCTGCAGAGTTACAGTCTTTATCTGCTCTTCATTTCCATATTCATACAAATCAGACAGATTCACACACACACACACACACACACACACACACACACACACACACACCCACATCCACACCCACACACACACAAACAGAAATAACCAAACAAAGTGAGACACAAAAATACAAGACAAATTAGATTATGAAAAGCCAAAAAAAAGCTAGGAAGTTTTAGCTTCTGCAAAATGAATGTTTATACAGAACCAAGCAGTTCCTTTTCATTTCTTTCTGATAAGAAAAAAAGATAACACAGGATCTTTTGGAAAGAAACACAATGTGAAAGTGCCAGTTTTTGCTTGTTCACCAGATAGAGAGACAGTTAAAGACTTGTGGATTCACGAATGTAAATTGTAAATATTGGAACCCAAGAAATCATTATCTTAATTCTATGGTCAGAATCAGATATGTAAGGTAGTAAGTTAGGTCTATCTGTGAAAAATTTACTTTTTATTTCTTACATTAGGTTTACAATGTGGTTTTGCTATTTGAAATTAAGTACAGCATTTTTACAGCAGTGATAGCTCTTGCTGTGGGTTTACTGTAAATGATACCGTTAGAAGTCAAAGGTGTGTCCCAATTCAGGGGCTGGATCCTTCGAAGGCCGTATTTGTAGGCCGATTACGTCACAGCACGGTGACAAAGGCTGTCCCAATTCATGAATCCTTCTGAGACTCCTTCAAATGCGGCCGACATATGTGTCCTTCTTTTGCCCGATTTGAAGGACGGGTCCATCATTTCCCATAATTCATTGCAGGTCGAAGCGTATTGGTCCAGCAGGGGCACCCATAGCAGCAAAAGCTGTGATTAAATTGTGAAAAATTACACTTTCTGTGACACAAATGAACTTCTACAATGTTTTTAGTACTGGAATATAACTATGTAGACGTTAAATATCTGCTTGATTTATCAAAACTGCTGGCTTGCCTCGCCAGCCTTCCCGGTGGTGAGGCTAGACCGTCCCAATCCACAGCTGCTCACTTCCAGCCTCTGTGGTTTTAGCTGTCAACGAAGGACCCAGCCCACGTAGACCAGGTCCTTCGAAGGATCCAGCCCCTGAATTGGGACATACCCAAAGTGAACCTTTTAATAAAGTACGTAGTAGGAGTGTGGGAGCCATATTGGTTTTTCAGAGAGGAGTTGGTTAGAAACCTCAAATTTTCCGAGTCAAAATTCGGACTGTACAGTACAAATAGAAGTTAGCACAAGTACCTATAATTGTTGCTTTGACTTCACTGAAAATCAGTCGTTTATCATATGGTCATCTTCATTCTAACACATAGCTTTGCATTTCTCTTTCAACAACCCAACCAATGTTATTTTGATGGTAAATAAACCAAATGTGTATTCAGACAACTGAGAAAATGCACGTTATAGCTTGAACTGGTGGGATAACTGTTTATACAGGATTTAACAGTTTTTTTTTTAATCCTTGTCAATGTGTTTGATTATTATTAGGTGTGAAAATTGTGTTGACATAGGTGAATTATATCTTGGCAATCTGACTGTTGCTGTGCACCAAATTTTCCCAATTATCCATCGCCCTGTGCTCAATCTCCATGGTAACCAACTGCTGTACTGGCTAATGAGTAGTGGTAGGCCCTGTTTACATGACAACAATCCATTGAAATCAGGATTTTCTTCTGTTTCTGTTAACACATCTACAAGACGTTTTAATTATGCAGCATTTTCAGACAAGACATGCACTATATAGACAAGCAATACCGATGCAATAGTCTTGACTACTTCCATAACTTTGTTTTGCTTTAACTCAGAAATGCACCACAGCAACACATAGGATTCACAACAGACTCACTGATTCGTCATTTTGGTGCCAGCACTGTTTGAATTTGGAGACGTTGCTAAAACACAAACACAGCAGTCTCTTACATGCTGGTTCCCATACTAAGTGTATAGTTGTAGCTGGAAATAATCCATCCTGTTATTCAAATTAGGAATGCTAGCAGGAAAAAGCAGTGGTGTAATCATGTCATGCAGGTCAGGTCTAAGCTATGTTTGGCCAACTAGTCTAACTTGCATAGGTTTCCAATTTTGCAATATGCTAACTTATAACCAGTTATACATTCTTTTCTTTTATGCAAAACAGGAAGTTTCCCTTGTTAAATTAATGATATCCATAACTGTTTTAATATCTAACACTCAAACAATAAAGTAAGAACGTTGTCAGTGACAACCAACAAAAGGGTCTCGCAACTGGCTTAGCTTAGCAGTAAGCCAACTGTATTCATGCAATGTTTACTTTGGAGAAAGTTTGCAAATTGCAACAAAATTTTACAGTATACAGCAAATGGAGAATCACAGTCATCGGGTTATTCTTACCAAAAATGTTTTGCAATTACTAACCCTTTATAATGAATGTGTTCTATTTTGTCTTGTATATGAACTGTTTTTATGCATTCTATAGTAAGAAGTTACAAACATCTTCCAGGATATGCTAAAACATAGCAGATAAACAGGTAAAGACATTTCAAGAGAAAAGCTGTCTTCAATATCATCCTGTGGCTGTTCACCAATGTTGTTTTACCTCATGGTTTGCTCCCAGTTTGGAAAACTACTTCCACTGAATTGAAGAACCCGGTGGAAAACATAAAATGTTATTGCTTTTAGATTAAAAACAGCTGAAAATACATTTCTGTTTTACATTGTTTCAAATATTTCAGACTTTCTAGCTAGTAAACAGTCCTTAACACAGAAATGTGAAATAGGCTTGAACTTGAACCAATTCCACAAGTTTAAATTCTGTTATCCCCAATGTTGTAAACTAGACATAATTAGATCAAATATCTTCTTCCAGGCTGAGCTATGAAGGAAAGAAAACTAATGAAGCGGTCAGGTATGAGTTTCTTACACATTCAAACATTTAGTTGTTATCTAGAAAAATTCTAAAGCTATTGATCATTAACTGCCTCCGTTGCTCCAGTTCTGGTTATTCTAATTTCTCAGTGTCTTCCATCAAGCAGAAAATAGAAACAGCCAAACCTTAAGGAGCTTCTGTCTCTCACCTGCTTCTCTCTCCACTGCACAACCATAATTACCTTCTCAAGTAATCAAAGAGAAACCTACACACTCACAGCCTGAAGGGACACTGTTCAAACTATGGCTGCACAGAGGCATTTAATGGGTTTTTACATTGATGAATACTTATTTTACAATCTCAGGCTGTAATGGTACTACAGTCTCAACTATCTCCTATATAAGCTTGACAGAATATGAAACGCAGTTTTATATGAAACGCATATGAACATATGAAGCGCAGTTTCATATTCTGTCATATTCTAACGTTGGGGTGCAAAAAAAGAACTGATAAAATCTTAAACACCAGCAGCTCTTCATTGATCCATGTTATCAAATGTTTGAACATTTATTCTTGGTGACATTCTAGGTTACCGACATTGTAGCATAAGGATTCAAATATAAAAAAAATACACTTAAATGTATCATTAAGAAACTGCAGTTCATCTATTTAAACAGTTTACAATCAATTTCCTTCTATGATCCTTCAAAAGGTTTATAAGGATAGTTCCAACCCAAACAATTGCAGCAGTAATTTTTTTTGCAAAAGTAGTCATTTTGCTACAGTGGACATGCTGCTTTATGTCTAGTTAAGTACTATTTCTGGTGCATTTAAAAATGCCACAGCTTTGGCCAAAGCACGGAGTTATCCTTATGCCTATGCCATGGTTTCACCATTGGGACTTCATACCAAGTCAGATGCCATGAAGTGTTGCAAAGTCCTTGTATGCAAACAAATACCAATGCAAACAAGTTTGAAGACTGCAACAGATCCTGCCAAGTTTTTTATGCTTGTTAGAGCACACATTTTATGTTGTCTTGTATGTATCTAAACATGTGCCTTATATGGGTCAAACCCAGAAACATTCACAAGTTGTTTTCATTCAAATCTAATTTCAAGCCTGTAATGACTAAAATAAACACTTTCTCTTCATATCCGTGATATCTAATGGGTTCTCGCCAGCGCATTTCAGCGTAGCGTGCCGCTATGCTGAAAATGGTCGCCTGAAATTAAAAATAAGCGTAGCGGCCCTTTGACTGACATCTGGCTTTCCTCTCAGTGTGGTTTTTATGTCGGCTGTAGCGCATGCGCCGAGTCTGCTCCTTCTACCCTATGCGACCACTAACAGTAAAGCTTTCTAAAATCATGTGAGCTTCGATGGGTGGGTATAAACCACATCATATGACAGGCCTGCAGAATCCCCCCAAAAAACATAATTTTTTTTCTTTGATATCGTGAAGTTAACACCTGTTTACCCCTGTCTTCATATTTTCCGCTCCTTCACTATATATTGCACTAAATATGGTTTGGAGCGTTTTCTTCCCCTCTGAGCTGTAGATTTTTTTTAAATATTGGGAGATGATTTTCCAAGTGCACATTTAAAATCTTTGTTCTCTAAATAATACACATGTTAAAATGGAAGGTCCAAATTACAACATAATGAACGAGACAAAGTGTAGTAAGTAAATGAAAGAGAGTGTTGAACCTCTGAATAAATGGAACAGGGAGTGCTTTTATTTTCAGGTTTTCAACCAGAAATGTCCTAGTAATGTTGCAGCTACTTTGTCGTAGAAAGTCGGAGGCAAGTTAAGTTTATTTTGTTTACACAATTATCCAAAGTCATTTAATACAGCATTAATTTGCAGAGACATCCATATGGTAATTTTGTTAGCTACAGCTAATATGAACACAAATTCACAAACATCACAGTAAAGCACATCCTTTCAAAGTAAAAGCACCTGTCTGTAGCTTACATGTCACTTTCTTTCACTATTCATCACATGAGACAAAAGTTGTTACCGACTTGACTTGGACTCCTGGTCCAAGTCAAGTCTCAAGTCTTTAGGGCACCGGTTAAAGTCAAGTCTGAAGTTGGTAACTCAAACTCAGGTCGCTAATTTTAGTCTAAACATAAAGAAATGAGCTGTGTTTTGTAGCATTTTAAGTCTTGTCATAACAATGAACTACTGTGCTTATTATGATACACACCTGTTTTGAATAGTGAATCTGCGATGGGATTAAGTATGTAAAATTCTCAATGTTCTGTGCACTGTACCGGGACATCACATGTTACATTTGCACTGACGTCACCATTCAATATATACATTTTTTTTTTAATATACATTGTATATACATTTTCTAATTTGGAGATGAAAGTTTAATTAACTACAAACAGTTTGATTGCCCACATGGTCAAACAATTCTTAGAAATTAGAAAAGGCTGCTATCAGAGCAGGTTCAAGCATATGGCATGCTGAGGTCAGTAAATCTTTTTCAGTCCAGAGCAACTGCAAAGCAGTTAAGTAACATTATTATTGGTCCATTGCTGCAAATCTGCAGATGCATAATGTTGATTTTATAACATTGGCACATACAAAATATTGTCAAAAGTATGCATATTTGCCATATCCCTTAAATATTTATTCTCTTTTTGCTTATTTGTCAAACTGAGATGTTTCAGATCATCATCAGACAGTAAATAAAACATGCAAATTTGAAACAGTGCTTCCATTTGGTGAAGGAAAAAAGCTATCTAAACCATCATGGCCTTAAGTTACAAAGAAACCACTGCCCTTGAATTAACTATGATTAACCAAAGGTTTTTGGAAGAATGAGTTCAATTTCACCAGCTACACCCAGTGCTGGTTGCTGGCAAACCTGTAGGATAAAGAATGTATTTATTTATTTGTTTTTGGAAACTGTCTGACAACATGAAGTAGACTAAAGGTTTTACAAATCAACATATAATGTCCTGAACTAAAGAAATCTAAAAACAGATGAGAAACAAACTCATCGACATCTATCAGTATGGAAAGTATTGCAAAGCTCTAGAAAACCACAGTGAATGCCATTGTCCACCAACAAAAAGAACATGGAAGAGAGGTGGATCTTCCTAAGAGGGCAGGCCGACCAAAATGACACCAAGAGCGCATGAAGATCAAGGAGGTCACCAAAGAAGCTACTGTACAATAACAATTAAAACAGTGCAGGGCTCAGTTAACATCCGTGTTCTTGATAAAGGTCGAGTGATAGTGTTTGCAATCAGTCTTGACCATTCACATTTCACTGATTTTTAAACAGGCATATCTCTGGGCAGTACAGAGCTCCAGCAAATGTGTTGAGACAGTGATGTGCGGCACACCTCTTTGTGTGATAGAGCTACAGGTAGAACCAAGAGGACAGTCCTTACTACTCTATGATCCAAAATAACTTATTTAATGAATTAATTTATACTTACTTCATTAAATAGGTTATTGTTAGAGTAAAAATGTGCATAACCTTAATTTCGCAGTGAAGAATTGAGTTATTTGGCTGCAGTTTACCTGCCTCGAATCATGAAAATCTCAAACTGGAGACACAGCAAGTGCTGCATTTTTAAATTTTGCTTTGTTGTGCTGTGCATGGCACATGTAGAATATTACCTTGTTGCATGATGGGTAGATCAGCTGCTGCTCATTTGGTTCTCTGCAAAGGCGGAAGCATACGATAAGCTAGTCAGAGGAGCTACACGCGCTCTGTGTTTACACACACTGATGGAAGTTGTTCCATTTTAGTAGTTACCTGCATGTGTTTATAAGTTAGTGCACCACAAGTGACACAGACAGCATGTTCACAACTTTGGATGCAGAGAGTTAGCACTGAATAAAACAGAATTACATCTGTGGCAACATAGTAACTCTGTGCTCCATCCACTTCATGCTCACAGACCTTCTCTTCTTAATGAAGGTGGAGCTGATTAAGCCGGACAGCAGCTGATGCTGATAGTGGACCTTGTAAATTACTTTGAATGAGAAGGGGAATATGTTTCAATTGCGGACACATAGCAAAATAAGCAAACTCTGTGCACGGAGCTTTACTGGTTAACAAGATTGGGGTCCTAATCTATGACATTGCCTCTATGATGTTCTCCTTATGGCTGCAGATATGAGCTGAAAAATAGTCTAGGAAAATTGTTAGGAAAATATCAAAAATATATGTAAATTTACTTTCAAAAAGAAGAACAGTTCTTCTGGGTGCTCAACTTCCTTGACTGTGATAGGGTTTCTCTTTAAGGACAGGTGATGAATAAACAAAACAAAATCTACCTTAAAGATATCCTTCGCCAAGTTACAGGAATTACAGAGGGAAAAAGAAAGCCAGTGCTTCAACCGCCTAACTTCAGGCTACAATTGCACTTGCTTTATGTGAAAGAAAATGGCAAACCTCTGATCACAGGTCGAAAATATTGAAAACAAAAAATCACGTAGGCTAAATAAAATTAACCGAACCAGTCCCAAATATCTGCAATGGGCCACCCTGAATTGTAAGTATCGGCAATAGTAACAACAACAATAATGATAATAATAATAATAACGTCCAGTGTATAATTTAACATTGAAAAGAGACTGGGCATAAATGGCATCCATAGCAAAACCAACATAAGACAAAAAGAACACAAAATGTTAAATAATAGTACTAAATACATCACCTTGAAGTGACTGTGACATCAAATGTTCATGATAAATCCAATTACATTTATGGAAAGTAAACACTGATAAAAAAAAATTAAAATAAATTCATGCCACTGAAATAAACAGTTGTTAAGATATATGGTCATAAATTGCACTAAAAAGGCTCATATAGACTACTATTTTGTTACGCTCTTTAATGACATAGAAGGGGAACCCCCCCACATAAACTGAATGCTGCTACAATGGCAGCAACACAGACAGCAGCGAAGAATCTGATATTTCTTTAGATGTGTCTCAGTCACTATCAGAGAGAGTTTCTGCATTTGTGGGAAAAGCGTGTCACAGGCACTTAATTATTCAAAGTGAACATTTCCATGATTTCAGAGTTTTTGTCGTTGTGACAATAAAATAGTTTTACAGAGGTATTAAAATAACATTTCTCCCTTTTACATGAGAAGAATTACCAATCCCTGGCATCACCACATACTGGCATACAGTACCTCACCAGTGATTCCTTTCTTCCTGCTATGAACACAGAAGCTAAACATTAAGAGTAAGAGATGACATGGGTTTCAGCTTAAGACACCCATAAAATACTAAAAAAGTAAGTCTCCTTCAAGCTGTGACAGAAATAGAAAAAAGATGCTTTGATCAGTGTTGTCTGATTTTATTTCCAGTGTTTTCATCTGACAGTACAGGATTCCATCATTCTAACCAACGTAGAGCATCTCAACTCAGCTTGTGAAGAAAATGTTCCTTAACTAATTTCAAATAGTGATTGAATGATACCTTGAACTAAAGAGAGTCCATCACAATCTAGTTTCAAACAGTTTAGTACCAAGTACAAATAGAAACTGTACTGAATTATCTAATTTTCTTTTACTGTACATACTTCAATTTTTGCCTATCGCCAGGTAAACCTAAAGTACCAAAAATGGTTTGAGCTTACTTTGCTTATCAAAGGGTTAACATGATTGGTCATAAGGTTTGACCCTTTAGTCTTTTGGAGAGTTGCCTGCTATCCAGCCCACAGAGACAAAGAATCAATCATAGTCCTAAGAAAACTGGAGAGCTCCTTAAAAAGCCTAAAAGACAAGGATAAAAGTTGTTCATGGTCAAAACGAATGCAGCGAGTATTTAAATTTATATAGTAAGGAAAACTGGAGAACTGAACATAGAGCTTATACTATTTAGGGAGTTAAGCTTTCAATGAGAAAATAAAGAGTTAAATGTATTAGAAAAACAGAAAAAATAGAGTCTGTCAGTTAAGGAGATCTATTTTACCCTCTCTCATCTACAAGATAACTATTAGCCGCTTCCGTTTAAGTAGGAGTCCGATGAATCTCTGCTCTCCATTAAATCCCTCAGAGTCTTTTTCCACCATATTACACTATTCACATATCTTCAATTAGAAACCATTAATTTGCCCAACCACATTCCCACTTTAGCCATTAGAGGGTTTTTAAATCATGGCCAATTATCCTGCCACCACAGTTCTCTGCCTACATTACTGAACCAATCAGTCAGACAGAACAAGGCCCATCCATTACAGCCTAGTGAGAGTCAAGGCTGCGCTCTGGTGTGACCTATCCAAGATTTTTACCAAAGTAAAATCATTCAAGTTTAAATAGATAATAGCCACTGGCTGCGGCTCAATGGTTTTTATATGTTAGCTCGTGAAAGTTTTGTACAGGTTATGCCTTTAAACCAACTTTACAAAATGAAATCTGATTAGATGATAAACAAAAAGATGTCACAAAAAGATGATTTTGTCTAATGGATGTCAAGAATTATTATCCAGCATTCCTACAAGCATCATAACTGCAAAATAACCAACGGGACTTTAAAAAGTAGTCCTGATTGATGAGTGGTGATTTACTAGATACTTCAATTGACAAATTTAAAGACAAATGAAAATCATGCAACCATTAAAAGTTTCCAAAACAAAGGCATGTAAATTGAAGGGTAAATTTGCTCTGCAGTTAAACAGCATTTCTGTTGGTATTCTATAGATGTACATCTCAATAAAGAATCTTTAATATAACCCTATTTAAAATCTAACGTTTGAGCAAACAGAGGAATGGCAGCTTACAGGCTGGTCTGCAGGACAAGGGCTCTGCAGGGAATTGTCCTGGCAACATTCCTGTTCCCCCTCTACATTGCAGGCTTCTCTATCAACTCCCCAGGCTGCCATCTTCAGAAGGTCTCTGGTGACTCTGCAATAGTTAGCCTCATTACATGTGAGGACGATTCTGAGATAGTGGACTCTTATAAGTACCGAAGTGTTCACCTCAACCCTAAACTAGACTGGAGTCACAACACTGATGCTCTTCACAGGAAGGGTCAGAGCAGACTCTACCTGCTAAGGAGAACGAGACCTTTTGGAGTGCAGGGGGCGCTCCATAAGACATTTTTTGACTCTGTGGTGGCATCAGCCATCTTCTGTGCAGTTTGTTGGAGCAGCTGCTTATCTACAGCTGAGAGGAAGCGGTTAGGTAAACTCACTAGGAAGACCAGCTCTGTCCTAGGATGCTCCCTCAACCCAGTGGAGGTGGTGGAGACAGAAGGACTCTGGCAAAAATGACATAATCGTTGGACAATGTCTTGCAACCCATGCCAAATGCACCACATTTTATTTAATCGGAGTATGCTATTTTTAATAACTACAGCATTTTTTCTTATGTTGTACATTTTTCCCTTTCTGGACAGTTTTTATTTTTTTGTTTATATATTTTTCATCTTTGTGTGTTTCTGCATCTTTCCATTTGTCTTTCACTTTTCTGCTGACACACCTGAATTTCCCCATTGTGGGACAATTCTGGATATTTCTATTCTATTCTATTCTATTCTATTCTATTCTATTCTATTCTATTCTATTCTATTCTATTCTGATGTATTTAACCCCAGTACATTACTGTCTCATGGGTTTCTTAAAAGTTCTTTTATGTTAATTTAATGCCTCATAATTTAGCTTGACGTTAACAAATACTTTTATACTAGGTTCAACGAGATTTGTAGCCGATTTCCCCCTTTTTTTTTTAAACCCACCAATAAGATTTGTGTGATTCTAAATGGTACACAGGGAGAAGGGAGCAGAAAGCTATGGCAAGCAGGTGAGAATGAGCAACACCTGAGAATTAAAGCAGGGAACTGAGGGTCAGAATAATGGCAGCGGCAGACATGGAGGAATACAGAATATAATCAATGAAGGATAACAGGAGAATAAACTATAAAGTAAGCACAAATGAATGACAAGCCAACATCTAACAAATGAACAAAATGGAAATACAAAAGAAAACAGAGGGATGAAATGCAAAACAAAAACACCCAAAGATCATGACAAATAGTGTAAATATTGTGCATCATTACCTGCTGTAGTTGATGCACCAACCAATTGTCCGGTGACTGTAATAGGCTGACTTTGAGCTGGACCATCCACTGTTTTCAAGTCAGTGAATGCACCCTATGTATGTCAGCCGGTTAGACTAACAACAGCATTCTACTATGTGGAAGTAGTTACAGTGGAAAGAAAACCTCTTTGGAAAGTAAAAGAAAACCTCAAAGTTAGCTTTTCAGTATGGAAAAGCCTGATGCTTACAGGAAGCAATGCTAACCTTGTTTTTGGTGCTTATTACTAAAATAGGATGTTAAATGCAATTAAAATTGTTAGTGCTCTGACAATTTTGTCTTTGTTTTAAAGCAATAGCACATCCTTATTTTACAGCAATTTCTCTGGTCACGTGCTTTTTATTTAATGCATTATTGGCCGTTGTAGTAAGACTTCAAACAACAATTTGAATGCTCTAAGAAGCTTTCTCCATCCCTAGGTGCAATAATTTATACACCTGTGGCCATGGAAGTGATTGGAACACCTAAATTCACTGATTTGTAAGGGTGAGTGAATATCTTTGACCATATAATGTAAGTAGAGCCAAATGAAAAGAAGAATAATAATTTTTGAGTCAACGAATTTGAATATTTTTATTTTTAAGTTAGGTGAATGATTCGGATTCTGCAGTGATTTTTTTTTTTTTTCATACATTGCTAATGGACCTGCTTCTATCCAGCTAAACCTTGGCTTGGCATTAGTCTAAAACACCTCCTCTTCTGATTGATCAGCTCACTGATCTAAAATGGCAGAGTGGGAAAAGCTGCTCAATCTTTATTCATATCAAACTAAGAATTATGCAAATATAATTTATGAAAATGGAAGAAAGTCCTCCATCACCAATGAGAGTTTTTAGAAATGTTTATAGGACTGTCTTTGGGAATGACTCTCTCTGTTGTGGATTTTGGATTTGGTAAATTACATGGTAGTGTCCAAAATAAAATTTGTTAGTAAATGTTAGTAAATTGTTTATACACTGAAGGAAATAGTTCAATAAACTATTCTTAACACTTGCCAAAAGGTATTAAATCACATATGCAATATGTCCACATTGTTTCTCCCATCTCAGATGTAATACAGAGAATGAACTGAAAGAGCACTGGCAGAGTGTGAACAGTAGGCACGAGGCATCGCAAAGAGAGGTACTCAGCTTCAATCAGACTCAGATTAGGGCCGTCGATTGTCCTTGTAGCACTGCAGTCACTCAGGTTGTCTTATTTGGAGAGTGCGCCCAGCTGTGTGGCTCTTTTCCTGCTGATTTATTTCACTGTGTGCTTGTTGCTAGGCTGCAGAGATACTTTAATGGTACATTTGTGATAGGAAAAAAGGTTATGATGAGATTATAACTTCCATGTCTTCTCTTTCATCAGTATTTTTTGTCAAATAAAAATAATTTGGTGTATAATATATTGCAATTATATATCAGTATAAAGACAATGGGATTATAGTAGGACTCATGTACAGAAAATATTGGGATGATGACACTGGCTATGATTAACCCACATTATCCCGACTGTTTTGTTTTGTTTCCGTCATTACAATTTCTCTACCATCTGCTGTAGGCATTAGCTTCCCAGCTGCTATAAATATACATATGGGGTCAATCAAGGGCAGTTAGAAACCATCCAACTGGACAAATATAGTTTTGTGAGTTGAGGGCCCAAAATTGCACCAAAGCCGTCCTTTGCCATTGAAATAATGCAAAGATTGATAATGCACTGATGATTGTGACTTGATATATTGTACAGGTCCTTCTCAAAATATTAGCATATTGTGATAAAGTTCATTATTTTCCATAATGTTATGATGAAAATTTAACATTCATATATTTTAGATTCATTGCACACTAACTGAAATATTTCAGGTCTTTTATTGTCTTAATACGGATGATTTTGGCATACAGCTCATGAAAACTCAAAATTCCTATCTCACAAAATTAGCATATCATTAAAAGGGTTTCTAAACGAGCTATGAACCTAATCATCTGAATCAACGAGTTAACTCTAAACACTTGCAAAAGATTCCTGGGGCCTTTAAAACTCCCAGCCTGGTTCATCACTCAAAACCCCAATCATAAGTAAGACTGCCGACCTGACTGCTGTCCAGAAGGCCACTATTGACACCCTCAAGCAAGAGGGTAAGACACAGAAAGAAATTTCTGAACGAATAGGCTGTTCCCAGAGTGCTGTATCAAGGCACCTCAGTGGGAAGAAGTCTGTGGGAAGAAGAAAGTGTGGCAGAAAACGCTGCACAACGAGAAGAGGTGACCGGACCCTGAGGAAGATTGTGGAGAAGGGCCGATTCCAGACCTTGGGGGACCTGCGGAAGCAGTGAACTGAGTCTGGAGTAGAAACATCCAGAGCCACTTTGCACAGGCGTGTGCAGGAAATGGGCTACAGGTGCTGCATTCCCCAGGTCAAGCCACTTTTGAACCAGAAACAGCGGCAGAAGCGCCTGACCTGGGCTACAGAGAAGCAGCACTGGACTGTTGCTCAGTGGTCCAAAGTACTTTTTTCGGATGAAAGCAAATTCTGCATGTCATTCGGAAATCAAGGTGCCAGAGTCTGGAGGAAGACTGGGGAGAAGGAAATGCCAAAATGCCAGAAGTCCAGTGTCAAGTATTCACAGTCAGTGATGATCTGGGGTGCCGTGTCAGCTGCTGGTGTTGGTCCACTGTGTTTTATAAAGGGCAGGGTCAATGCAGCTAGCTATCAGGAGATTTTGGAGCACTTCATGCTTCCATCTGCTGAAAAGCTTTATGGAGATGAAGATTTCATTTTTCAGTACGACCTGGCACCTGCTCACAGTGCCAAAACCACTGGTAAATGGTTTACTGACCATGGTATCACTGTGCTCAATTGGCCTGCCAACTCTCCTGACCTGAACCCCATAGAGAATCTGTGGGATATTGTGAAGAGAACGTTGAGAGACTCAAGACCCAACACTCTGGATGAGCTAAAGGCCGCTATCGAAGCATCCTGGGCCTCCATAAGACCTCAGCAGTGCCACAGGCTGATTGCCTCCATGCCACGCCGCATTGAAGCAGTCATTTCTGCAAAAGGATTCCCAACCAAGTATTGAGTGCATAACTGTACATGATTATTTGAAGGTTGACGTTTTTTGTATTAAAAACACTTTTCTTTTATTGGTCGGATGAAATATGCTAATTTTGTGAGATAGGAATTTTGGGTTTTCATGAGCTGTATGCCAAAATCATCCGTATTAAGACAATAAAAGACCTGAAATATTTCAGTTAGTGTGCAATGAATCTAAAATATGTGAATGTTAAATTTTCATCATGACATTATGGAAGATAATGAACTTTATCACAATATGCTAATATTTTGAGAAGGACCTGTATAGCTATAGTTCCAATTAACGCTTTTTTAAATGAACAGTAACGGAGTCCCTGTCTAAATTCAAGCCTTTGATACTTGTTACCACCTGTGATTATATGTCAGGCACAACCTCAGCAAGCCATTTTCTCCCGCTGTCCAAAGACTATTTCATTTGTGTATGGCTTACATAACTCTATCATAAGCTGATGCTGAATGCACCTGAAACACTGCTAAATAAATGTCAGGACATACAAAGTTAATCTCTAATGCCCGTTTTCCACTGGCTCGATTTGGCCTGACTCGGCTCCACTCGGCTTGCTTCATGAGCATTTCCATTACTGTTATTTCACTACCAGTACCTACTTTTTTGGTACCTCCTTCTTAGCATGGCTAAGCGAGGCTGAGTCGGTACTGTACGTGATGTGAACAAACGGCTGTTCACTGATTGGCCGTGGGCGCGTCCAGCTGTAAAAGTCGACCAGCGTAAAAAAAAAACTGGCATTTTCAAACGTGCATTCAAGCGAGTGAGAGAAACATATGATGGAGTTTGCGCAGTTATCCGCAAAAGTCACCCCTTGGAGCAATAATGAGGTGCAAGCTTTTCTGGCGATCATAGGAGACTGCAATATTCAGCAGCAGCTGAATAAATATATAGGCAACGACTATTAGAAATAAAATGGGACCTAATTCAAATCTTTCCAAGTCTCTTAAAGGGAAAGTGAAATCTTTAATAATAATAAGAAAACGGATGTCAAAATCCTACTCATCAAATCTGATTGTCAATGCAGTCAGCAGATTTAATCCCCAGGCAATAGACGTGTTACTTCTTGTTTTTGTAACGCGTTTCGATCTTTCTTCTTTACATTGGTGGTTGGGTGTTTCATTTGCGGTTATGCAGCATGACACATGATGCTTTAAAGCCGTGCCTCCAGGAGGTGTTCCCTTCAGTGGAGCAAAAGCGGGTCTATGGAATTGCAACACACAACATGCAGAGCCGAGCGAAGCTGTTCCGGGCTGGCCAAATCGAGCCAGTGGAAAAGGGGCATAAGGCTACGTTCAATTGTGAAATTTTTGAAGCTGGACAAAATACGACATGACTCTTCAGACTGCGGACACTTTAAAAACTAGCAGATACGCATCCGACTTAGTAGCACATCTGAAAGTTGCACAATTCTGATATTTTTTGGAGGTACAAATATTGGAATTCCGCCATTCAGAAAAGACAAGTCGGATATGAGTCACATATGGGCAAAAAAGTCAAATTTAGGTTGCATTTGCCTGCAGTGGGAACATAGCCATTGTTTATAAAGCAGAACAATGTTTGTATTCTTATATGCAAAATGTTAAGAAAAAAGAGGGGTACTCTCTTTTTATCATTACAATTTGTTAAGTGCTGTCCAAACCTCATTACTGTGTATGAACCTTGCTTAATCCACCTGAGCAATGCTGCTTTCATTGCCCAAAAAACACAAGAGGTTCCAGATATTTAGCCTGGTATTTGTTCAGGTATATGAAATGAAGTTTGGCTCAGCTGAGAATCAGTTTAATCTGCTTCCCTAAACAAATCGACATGGCTGCAACAGCACAAACTCTACTCCATGGCTTTAGATGAATTACTTGTGCCAGCAGCTAATAGGACTGAGATTGCTTTGCACTCTAGGAAACACCTGCGTGTTTGCTTGATTACTAAAGATGTGTGCTAAAAGGTTTAAAAAGAGGACAGAGTTTGATAAGGGGTTCACTTTTTTATAAAGTTTAAGAGCTTCTCTTTAAAAATTACATAAAATTATTTTTGCAATGTTGGTTTATAACTGGGAAACTCACTCCTGCTGGTTTTGTTTAAAAACCTTAAAACACATTAAAGATTCAATTTTTTTGAAGCTGTTTGTTTATGCACTTCAGATCTATCAGTGTGCATGATTTTTGGCAAATTTGCACCACTTAAAAATAATAAATGATATTAAATTACAGATATTCAAAGAGGTCAAATGTTTCATATTTTAGAGAAAGGGTTAGGGTTAGGCAGCACTGGTAATGCTGTTGGCTGCCTTTTCATCTTCACAGTTTAAGTGCTGACTGAAATGTTTACCCAAGGCTGAAAGAAGCTTTACCTAAATTCACAGTGTTAACAAACATCTTTTACAACTTTATTTTAGAAAGTGCATTCAAAGTTCCTGTGCTGAAGCTCCATTGGGTGTCCATGTGTGGATCCAGTTTATAAAAAGCTTTTCAGAGCAGGATTACAATCGGTATTGTCCATGGGCTTATGATACGACAAGGATTATGTTTGAATGAAGATATGTTTAGTTTACACATTCCAGAAATGTAACATCCCCACAGGGTCTGTATGCTGGGATAGAGCTTAAAGATTATTGACTGTGTGGCAGCTGCCTCTGTATGGGTTAAAGTCCATGGTCGAGCTGATCCCAAGTTTGTCTGTCATGCCACAAACTGAAATCATGTCTTATATTAGATTTTGCTCTTGTTTTGAAAAGTTAACATTGCAGGATAGATGGCTGTCCTAAATGTTACCCTCCATCAAAAGCCTTTGAATGGCTGGCTGCATGTTTCAGTCAAGGGCAGGTGAAGCTGTTATGAGCTTCCATGGACATATTTAAAGAAACCAATAAAACTACAACTTGAATTGTGCAAATGTGAGTGGTAACAAGAATGGTAACATTAAACATGGCATACAAAAAACAAGCATAACATAATGACCACTCACATAGGGTGACCAGACGTCCCCAGCTAAAGCTGTCCCCGGAAATGTCCCTGATGTCAGCGTTTTGTGAATGAGAATAAAAAAAGGTGTGTTTAGACTGTTACAGTGACCGGGGGTAGAAAGTGTGAGTGAGCATGTTGTGTGCAACAACAGCTGTTACGGTAGCTGGTCATGTTGCAGTTAACATTACAGAGCAGAAGAGCTGAGCACGCCTCCTTGGACTGGACTGTCCTTGTCGTGATGAAGGTTTGGTACGCAGTAGGAAACGTTACTATTGTTATCAACGTTAGCAGTGCCCCAGTAAAACACTATAAGGCATGGATGTGTTTTGTTTTACTAAAGGTAAGGTCCAAAATGCAAATAAACAAGGCTTTTATGAACAAACAGAACAACAAAATGCAAGACAGGACTGCAGGGAGTAGTCTCAGCTGAGTGAGGGAGAAATCAACTTTTTAAGCGCAGCCTGAATAAGGAAAGTGGAACTACAGTGTCAACAAGGGTTCCTCCAAAGTAGGACGTTTTAGAATGGATTGTTGACCTTTAGTTAATATTTTCAGAGCTAGTTATTAGTTTTGTTAATTTATTGTTGTAATATGTAAACACAGACTTTCAGGCTGAGCAGTGTTTGTCTACTCACTTTGGACATATGAAAGTTCCTCATAAAAATACAGGAGTCAGTAACAGGGAAACTGAATGAGGCAAGAACTGCATGAACTAACATGATAAGGAGGGACAGAGAATCACCTGGTTAAATGTGCATTTCTTCTGATGTATGAGCTTTTAGCTCCAGGTAAAAATAGTTGGGGTTTTGTTGGCTAAATATAACAATTTTGGCATTTAGTCAGCTGAGGGAACTAGTCAAAATAATTAAAGAAACTTTAATATTTTAATGAGATTATGTTAGGATTATCTTAATTTCTCATCTCAAAATAAACAACTTCTAAAGGGTTGCTGAAACAAAAATCTTATTTTATTTGATAAATTGTAATTTTTCAGTATGTTATATGTTGTAATGTTTTTGGAGGGGATTGTAATTATATTATGTCTCTGTTTTAGAGGAGTGAAAGACTGATAGAAGAGCAGAGAGGAGGAAAATTAAAAGAGTTGGAAGAGCAGAGAAAAATGTGATATGTTAGAGAGGAAGGAACATACACTGATAGAAAGAAGAGTAAAGCTAAGAGGAGGGAAAGAAAGAGTGACAGAAGAAGGAAGAGAAGAAAGAAGACAGACATTACTACTGCCATGACTTTATTCATTTTATTACTGTAAGTGTGGATAGACGCTTTCCTGCAATTACACTTGATTTTTAATGTTTAATTAGGAATAAATATTTTTAAATAAATGAAATTATAACTGTACTACTGTTTTTATTATATGTTGATGACATTTATTTTTTTTTAATTTGTTGGCTGGAAATGTCCTCAATTTGATTTCAGAAATCTGGTCACCTTACACTGACAGAGAAATTCAATAATATCACCCCCCATCATTGCACCTCCGAGTGGGTGGGATGCATTAGCCAACAAGTGAACATTTCATCATTAAACGTTGATGTGTTGTATGAAAGTTTTAAAGGGGACAAATTGGGATACTTAGACTACTGGGTAAGAGTATCTGCAGAACTGCAATTATTGTGGGGTTTATCTGGTCTGCAGTGGTCAGTATCTATCATCATTGGTTCAAGGAAAGAACAGTAGTGAACATTTATGCACATAGGGAGTGAAGGTCGGCACACATGGTCCAATCCAACAGACATGCTACTGTTGCTAAGTTAATGCTGATTCTGATCAGTAAGGATGATCATACTGGTCGCTGTCCACTAGTAGAAACTACCACAAAGAGCACACATACATCAGAGGTGGACTACAGAGCAATGGAAGAAGGTGGCTTGGTCTGATGAATTATGTTTTGAATCACATCGAGTGTGTTGTTTAGCTGGGGAATGCATGGCACCAGAATGCACCATGGGAAGAAGGCAAAGTGGTGGACGCAGTATGATTTCCTGCTGGATAACCTTGGGACCTGCTATGCATGTGGATATTAAGTTGACCCCCATCAGATATCTTAGTATCATTAAAGACAATGTACACTCTTTCATTAAAACATTACTCACTGATATGTCCTGCTGTAAAATGCTTCGGAATGATTTTTCTGATTCTTTAATACAGGAACTACATCTTTCTAAAACAAATTTTAAAGTAGACTAATCAAATAGCTTTTAATCATAAGGAAAATAGAGGTAACATCTGTCTTATCTTTATATTTCACAAACCATAAATGTCATTTCAGCTATGAAACTCAACAGTACTGTAATTTACAGTTCTATATGCAACAAGGATCCTACACTTTCAAAGTTCAATACAGCATCTTTTTTTTTCTACAGTACTGCTGATGTCTCTGTTTTATTGTTTGTTGACTAATTGTTTCCTGATGCTGTTTTTTGCAATTATCCTTTTAAGCAAACCAACGTTTAGTGCAACACAACAAGGCATCTCAGGATCCACTTCCTTCAAAGTCTAAAACAT
Organism: Girardinichthys multiradiatus; assembly: GCF_021462225.1. Taxonomy (NCBI): domain Eukaryota; kingdom Metazoa; phylum Chordata; class Actinopteri; order Cyprinodontiformes; family Goodeidae; genus Girardinichthys; species Girardinichthys multiradiatus. The sequence continues at coordinate 9,091,103 of NC_061814.1, forward strand.
AGAAATAGAAAACACAGTTTAAAGCACACACACTCCCATCTGGGGCCTATAATAACAGCTTACACTTACCTCACCAGCTGAAGTCACATGCTGACAAATTTTATTTTGACAAGAAATATTGTAGCCTTTTAGTATTATGAGCTCCTGCGCCATAAGATCTTGCTACAAATCTAGTACACGCTGGAATAAAAAATAAAACTTACGTGGTAAAAAAAAAAAAAGTATAAAGCTATTTGAAATCTATGTGATACTGGTGGAGCAAAACGTTTCCTAACTCGCTCCTCCAAAACACCCCAAAGTGGCTCAATAATATTTAGAACTGGTGACTGTGCAGGCCATGGGAGATGTTCAACTTCACTTTCATGTTCATCAAACCAATCTTTTACCAGTCTTGCTGTGGGTATTGGTGCATTGTCATCCTGACACACAGCACCGCCTTCAGGATACAATGTTTGAACCATTGGATGCACATGGTCCTCAAGAATGGTTCGGTAGTCCTTGGCAGTGACGCGCCCATCTAGCACAAGTATTGGGCCAAGGGAATGCCATGATATGGCAGCCCAAGCCATCACTGATCCACCCCCATGCTTCACTCTGGGCATGCAACAGTCTGGGTGGTACGCTTCTTTGGGGCTTCTCCACACCGTAACTCTCCCGGATGTGGGGAAAACAGTAAAGGTGGACTCATCAGAGAACAATACATGTTTCACATTGTCCACAGCCCAAGATTTGCGCTCCTTGCACCATTGAAACCGACGTTTGGCATTGGCAGGAGTGACCAAAGGTTTGGCTATAGCAGCCCGGCAGTGTATATTGACCCTGTGGAGCTCCCGACGGACAGTTCTGGTGGAAACAGGAGAGTTGAGGTGCACATTTAATTCTGCCGTGATTTGGGCAGCCGTGGTTTTATGTTTTTTGGATACAATCCGGGTTAGCACCCGAACATCCCTTTCAGATAGCTTCCTCTTGCATCCACAGTTAATCCTGTTGGATGTGGTTCGTCCTTCTTGGTGGTATGCTGACATTACCCTGGATACCGTGGCTCTTGATACATCACAAAGACTTGATGTCTTGGTCACAGATGTGCCAGCAAGACGAGCACCAACAATTTGTCCTCTTTTGAACTCTGGTATGTCACCCATAATGTTGTGTGCATTTCAATATGTTGAGCAAAACTGTGCTCTTACCCTGCTAATTGAACCTTCACACTCTGCTCTTACTGGTGCAATGTGCAATCAATGAAGACTGGCTACCAGGCTGGTCCAATTTAGCCATGAAACCTCCCACACTAAAATGACAGGTGTTTCAGTTTCATTGTCCAACCCCTGCATATATATATATATATATATATATATATATATATATATATATATATATACCTACACTGGAATGGTTCACAAATAAATGTATCCAGGTGTTGGAATGGCCAAGTCAAAGTCCAGACCTGAATCCCACAGAGAATCTGTGGAAAGAGCTGAAGACTGCTGTTCACGAACGCTCTCCATCCAACCTCACTGAGCTCAAACTGTTTTGCAAGGAAGAATGGGCAAGAATTTCAGTCTCTTGATGTGCAAAACTGATAGAGACATACCCCAAGCGACTTGCAACTGCAATTGCAGCAAAGGGTGGCGCTACAAAGTATTAACGCAAGGGGGCCAAATAATATTGCACGCCCCACTTTTCAGTTTTTTGTTTGTTAAACAAGTTTGACACATCCAATAAATTTCATTCCACTTCACGATTGTGTCCCACTTGTTATTGATTCTTCACAAAAAATTCGAATTTTATATCTTTATGTTTGAAGCCTGAAATGTGGCAAAAGGTTGAAAAGTTCAAGGGGGCCGAATACTTTCGCGAGGCACTGTATATATATATATATATATATATATATATATATATATATATATATATATATATATATATATATATATATATATATATATATATATATATATATATATATACTGGTCCTTCTCAAAATATTAGCATATTGTGATAAAGTTCATTATTTTCCATAATGTCATGATGAAAATTTAACATTCATATATTTTAGATTCATTGCACACTAACTGAAATATTTCAGGTCTTTTATTGTCTTAATACGGATGATTTTGGCATACAGCTCATGAAAACCCAAAATTCCTATCTAACAAAATTAGCATATCATTAAAAGGGTCTCTAAACGAGCTATGAACCTAATCATCTGAATCAACGAGTTAACTCTAAACACCTGCAAAAGATTCCTGAGGCCTTTAAAACTCCCAGCCTGGTTCATCACTCAAAACCCCAATCATGGGTAAGACTGCCAACCTGACTGCTGTCCAGAAGGCCACTATTGACACCCTCAAGCAAGAGGGTAAGACACAGAAAGAAATTTCTGAACAAATAGGCTGTTCCCAGAGTGCTGTATCAAGGCACCTGAGTGGGAAGTCTGTGGGAAGGAAAAAGTGTGGCAGAAAACGCTGCACAACGAGAAGAGGTGACCAGACCCTGAGGAAGATTGTGGAGAAGGGCCGATTCCAGACCTTGGGGGACCTGCGGAAGCAGTGGACTGAGTCTGGAGTAGAAACATCCAGAGCCACCGTGCACAGGCGTGTGCAAGAAATGGGCTACAGCTGCCGCATTCACACTTTTGAACCAGAAACAGCGGCAGAAGCGCCTGACCTGGGCTACAGAGAAGCAGCACTGGACGCTCAGTGGTCCAAAGTACTTTTTTCGGATGAAAGCGAATTCTGCATGTCATTCGGAAATCAAGGTGCCAGAGTCTGGAGGAAGACTGGGGAGAAGGAAATGCCAAAATGCCAGAAGTCCAGTGTCAAGTACCCACAGTCAGTGATGGTCTGGGGTGCCGTGTCAGCTGCTGGTGTTGGTCCACTGTGTTTTATCAAGGGCAGGGTCAATGCAGCTAGCTATCAGGAGATTTTGGAGCACTTCATGCTTCCATCTGCTGAAAAGCTTTATGGAGATGAAGATTTCATTTTTCAGCACGACCTGGCACCTGCTCACAGTGCCAAAACCACTGGTAAATGGTTTACTGACCATGGTATCACTGTGCCCAATTGGCCTGCCAACTCTCCTGACCTGAACCCCATAGAGAATCTGTGGGATATTGTGAAGAGAACGTTGAGAGACTCAAGACCCAACACTCTGGATGAGCTAAAGGCCGCTATCGAAGCATCCTGGGCCTCCATAAGACCTCAGCAGTGCCACAGGCTGATTGCCTCCATGCCACGCCGCATTGAAGCAGTCATTTCTGCAAAAGGATTCCCGACCAAGTATTGAGTGCATAACTGTACATGATTATTTGAAGGTTGACGTTTTTTGTATTAAAAACACTTTTCCTTTATTGGTCGGATAAAATATGCTAATTTTGTGAGATAGGACTTTTGGGTTTTCATGAGCTGTATGCCAAAATCATCTGTATTAAGACAATAAAAGACCTGAAATATTTCAGTTAGTGTGCAATGAATCTAAAATATATGAATGTTAAATTTTCATCATGACATTATGGAAAATAATTAACTTTATCACAATATGCTAATATTTTGAGAAGGACATATATATATATATATATATATATATAAACGCCTCAATCTCTGTTGGCTCAACTACATATAATTGAAAGAAATGAGCCCCAAATAACAGCAGAAATAATTCCAGTAGAGCAAGATTTACTCAGACAAAAGCTTTCTTGTGGAAGCTTTTGGTTGAAAACAACAACAAACAAAAAAACAACTCATGTGCCATTCCTATCACTGCCACACACCGCTCGTACATCAGTGTTAGAGGATTTTTCTTCTCCAAAAGTCTTTGAAATGCAGACTGTAGGAGCAGGGGATCCAGACACATAAACATTTTTTATTGCCCCCTGTTGAAACCTGACAGTTTTGCGACTCTGCCAATGTTTGGATAGTACTGTATGTTCTGATTGACGTATTATTAATCAGGAAGGAGTGGAACATTCTTCGGTGCCTTGCAAAAGTATTCATACCCTTGAATATATCCAAATGTGATGCCACAGGCGCAAACCAAACAATGCATTTTGATTGTATTTTAGGTGATAGACCAACATAAAACAGTGCGGCACCTTGAAGCAGAAGGAAAATTAAGAATGCTTTTTAAAATGTTTCACAAATTAAAACTTTTTAAAATGTGGGGTGCATCTGTATTTAGTCCCTGTAAAACCATCCTTGTTGCAATAATAGCTTCAAGTCTTTTGTGTATATCCTAACCAGCTTTGCACATTCAGAGAGTGAATGTCTTTTGCCAAAATAGCTAAATCTCAGTCAAATAGGATGGAGAATGTCTGTGAAGATTCTCAATAGATTTCGGTCTGGACTTTGACTGATTATAATTTACTTGATTATAATATTGCTTAATTTGCTAAACTGTTCTATTGCAGATCTGGATGTGTGTTTATGGTAACCATCCTACAGAAAGCTAAACTTTACAGGTTTACTTCTTAGACCACCTAGTTATTGGCACCACAAATCTTCCTTTGGACTTTGACCACCTTCAATGTCCATGCAGAAGAAAATCGTCCCCACAGCATAAAGCTGCCACCACCGTAATCCACCATGGGATGCTGTGTTCACGGTGTTAGTTTTCCACCACACAAAATGTTTTGCATGCAGCCCAGAATGTTTGGGTTTGGTTTCCTGTCATCAAAAGTCTCTTTTCCACATGTTTGCTGTGAATCCTACATGGGTTTTTGCATACTTTAATTATGACTTCCTGATGGGTTTCTTTTATTAATAGTTTTCTTCTTGCTGATGTTCTGTGAAGGCCAGGTTAGCGGAGGGCACAACTAGTAGATGTCCAGAGGACAGATTCTCCAAGCTGTGGGTCTTCCCCGCATCTCCAAAGTTATAATGAGCCTCATGGCTGTTTTGTTGATTATTCCTCTTTTATAGGATCTCTCAGTTTAGATGGACCTGCATTTCTTGTCAGGTTTGCAAATGTGCCATACTCTTTTTTTCAAATGGATTAAACAGCTCTGAGATTGCGTAATGTTGACATATGGCAACAATTACTTTATCTTCATTTTAAAAAAAGCTGTGATATAAAATCTATGTTTTTAGAGTTTGTTGTAAAAAGCAGGCTTTTAGTTTGATGGAAATGGAATGTATGAGGTCACATGACCAGGATTATCCTGTTTGCCAGTCCGTTTTGCTCATAGAAAATTGACATGTGAACATCATCAATCTGGGGCTCCAGATGATTGCATTTATTCAGAATTTTGAAAATGTTTCATCAAATAAAAAATTTAAATAACTATCTGAGGTAAGTAAACTTTAATCTTTTAACATTAAATTCAGTTTTGAGATTAGAAGGGTTTTTTATATGCTAAAATACAATTGTTGCCATATGGCAACTGTATACAAATATGGTAACATCCAGGTGCATTCAACTGCATGGAGGCCCATTGACTTGCATAGCATGAAACTACTCTGAGACTATGTCTACAACTTTTGCTTATACTTTAAAGGTAAAAACATTATATATATTTTTAATATTTGTGGTTTACGGTACTGTGTAGGTTATCTGTAAAATATTGTCCCATTTCCTCCATAAAAGCTGCATCCCACCTACTTCTATTGGAGAGGGAAAGAGAACAGGGCTGAATTAGCTGTCCCATCTCCCACTGCTGGACTTCAAAATCCAGGTGGCCTCATGCTTGTGCATGAAGAGCAAGGTGAGCAACAAGAGGAAGGGGAGACCTTCACAAGCTGTTGTGGTGGGGAAAAATTAATGAAATGAAGTGAAACAAAATGAATGAATGATGTTCCAAGTTCTGGGTTGTTATTACTAGACATTTCAGATAACTGTTGAACTTGTATAATGTTTTTACTGTAAACTTTTCACTAAGTATGAAATGGATTTGTTGAATCTTGTTTTAAATGAGTTTTTGGTAAAAAAAAATTGATTTTATGGTACATTCCAAGATTGCATATTGTTGCCATATGGCAGCAATTTACCAGCAATCCCCCACTAAACTTTTTTTTAAGAATTTTCTTTACACATTTGTTATTTACCTCATTTTAAGTAATAAAAACACGGAAAACATTTTTTACCATGTGTAAGTAATAAGTAGTGATTTTATGCAATAGAGAGTTAACATAACTGCTGAAAACTTCTGCACAGCTGCATATAAACTTAGATTAAAATACACACAGGTGGCTTCTGAAAGTTGATGGTTGCACTTTATTTTATTTGGGGGAATCAAAGTAATAGGGGCTGTAAAAATATGAACATGACCCGTTTCAGACTTTTATGTGGAAAAAAAAGTAACAAAATAAAGAAAACCATTTATCATTTTTTGTCCCACTCCTACTTTGTGCTTGTCTATTATAAATGCAGGTGGCCATGGGTAATCACAAAAAGTTCTAATTAAGCCTCATCTGACCAGTGAACTCTCTTCAACATGTCTGCAGTGTTGCCTTCATTGCCTATAATAAACTGCAAATGGGAGTTCTTATTGCTTCTTCTGAACAAGGGCTTTCTTTCCACATTTTCATAAAGGTTGGTGCTGATTAAAGCCACAAGCTAAAACACGCTGGTCTGATAACAAAGCTATTTCTCAATGCTACAAGTGGTACAAGTCCTTACATTGATTTCCCTCCCTCTCAATGCACCTTAGAAGTACCTAATATTTCACCACAAACTTCCACAAATTTGTGGTGAACATGGATAACAATTGTGTTTCTGGGTACCTTCTCAGAGACAATTATCTGAGAAGTACCCCAAATTATTTTGAGAAGCTGTCTTGAAAGGGGATTACGCTTTACAAAAAAGACACACAGTTAATTAGTTTGTTTAGTCTACCGCATCCCACCATTCAATGCAAACCTGCCTGCGAGAAGGTGTTTGGCTCAAGCTTGCAGCGAATACCTGGTAGATGTGTCGGTTCGAGTTCGGATCACATTCACACCATAAATGGACCGCTTTATAGTGTGTTTGGAACCGTACTGAGACCAACTCCTTCAAACGATTTCGGTAGAGTTGTTTGTTTTCAGAACTCTAGTAGGATTGCTGTGTTCACATCTACACAAATTAACTGCACCATGGGGGAAAATGAAGCAGAGTTTCATTTTAAATGGATTAAATCTCTAAGGTGTGAAAACACCCTAAATGTTTCAAAGCCCCCAGAAATCAGAGGTGTTTTTCTGTAAATCATGTATATAAAGGTGTATAACAAATATTTACAACACAGAGAGACAGTAGTTCCATATGAACATATAGCTGCACATAAGGACCAAACGTTCCTAAAGTTTAGGAGTCAAATCAATTGTTTTACTCCAATCAGGGTGGATTTATAACAGAATGTTTGCCTTTTCTCACCTTTAGTCATCACTGGTTATCAGTCACAATGCCGACGGAGAGCAGATTCCTTGGATATCAGCAGAGAAAAACAAAACCAATGGAAGGCGATATGAAACTACTGAGAAAAACGGTACTGAGGAGAAAGGAGGGAGGGATTGGTATTATTACAGATGGATGGCCTGCAGCACTTTCTGGTAAAAATCCTAAACGGAACAGACAGACACAAACAACCGTATAAAACCATCCCAACCACCATATGGCTCCAGGGAGATGTCCTTGCTGTGTCCCTGAGAGTACCCCCCTTCTCTCTCTCTGCAGCATCAGACCTCCCTCCCACCTTCCTCCTTTAGGTGCTTTTGAAGTTTGCTGGTTGCCGTTCAGTGCTGCTCACTTTCTCTCTGAACACGTTTACGGTAATCTGGATCTCCGATGGCAGTCACCTGGCCAATGCTGATAGCAGCAAAGGAAGCATCAACATTCACAGCATCTCCTGCTTTGAAATTTCTGAAAATCAGTAATGGTGTAAACAAAATGTGAGCACTGTTGGATAATTCAACTGAACTTAAAAAAGGGGTCAGAAGCCTAGCTGTGAAGGCAAGTTAATAACAGACATTAACCGAGTAAAATAACACACTCTGTTAATAAAGGGAAATTGTTGCATATTCCTTGCTGTGGATTTCAATATTTGAAGTTCTCCTTACAGTAGGTATTTACAGTAATCCACGTTTATAATATATTTTTCCATCCACTTGTGCTTGCTGATGGTATACACAAGGACATGGGGGTTATATTAGTCGTTACTTTTACAACCATACCCTTATTTAAAACTCAACAATTAAAATTAAAACAGTCTTTACTGGGAGTTTATTTGGCAAAACAAAACAAAGTACTGTTTAACTATAATGTCGAAGAAAAATTATTAATACTCACAAATCTGTTACAGCTGCAAAATCTGAACTGTGTGGCATGCATGTGTTCAACTCCCTTTATTCTGATACTCTTGGATAAAATCCTGTGCAACCAGCTGCGTTCAGAAATCACCCAGTTAATAAACACTACCAAACACAGCAAGTGATACACAAATCAGACATGTATTTGATTCAAAAACTTGAAGTCTTTGCACTACCCAGCTCTGTGCAACCAGGGAACCACATTGTATGTCCCTCACTGCTGTCTTTTTCCTTACTGCTGCATTTGTCTTTGGTACAGGGTGACATGCTGGAAAGCTCACTGCCTCGCATGTTCTTCTTGAGATAAGGCTCCAGACAAGCAGCTCCTGCAACAGCAGGACATTAAATGGTTTCTAAAGTGCATCGTGAAGTGAACCAAACCAAACCAAACCAGACCTAAATCACAGATTCTCTCTGTCCAATCTGACTATGCAAAGCTGGTAGAGACATTTCTAAAAATAAACATGCAGCTGTAATTGTCTTTCTGCACAGCACTGACGTATGGGGGCTGAATACATTTTTAGGGATATCAGAGTAAAAGGATCAGAATACAAATGCATACCATGAAAGTAACACTACAAAATGTGTAAAAATGTAGGCAGGGATACTTCTGCATGGCACTGTAATTACTAATTATTAGTAATAAGAGGAAAAGCTATTCAAGCTGGACAGGTCACTAGTCCATCACAGTAAAACACAGAGACACAGGACAGATGACATCTACCTATAACCACATACACACAGGCACACACACACCTAAAGGCAAGAGTTGCCAGTGCATGTTTTTGGAAGTTCAAAACTGGATATGAAACTAGAAATGGCTCAAAAGTCAGTGGTGATTAAGATCAGGCAGGAAAGACTTGATTTAGAGCACATAGGCCAAGAAATGCAACAAATGGATACAACTAGAGCACACACTGCATAGCGCTGGGGGAACCCAAAGCTGCTGATGGTGGCCCCCTCAGTTACAGACAGTACAGCAGCTGGAAATTGGTGCTGTTTCTTTCAGTTATGTCAAAAAGATTCCTCCTCAGGCTCTCTGTGTCTTTGTTGCCAGTAGCTGTATCACAGAATGTCAACAGTCCAAAAAAATAACTACTTATAAGGACACAGCATGACTCTACAGGGGTTGGAAAATGAAACTGAAACATCTGTCATTTTAGTGTGGGAGGTTTCATGGCTAAATTGGACCAGCCTGGTAGCCAGTCTTCATTGATTGCACATTGCACCAGTAAGAGCAGAGTGTGAAGGTTAAATTAGCAGGGTAAGAGCACAGTTTTGCTCAAAATATTGAATTGCACACAACATTATGGGTGACATACCAGAATTCAAAAGAGGACAAATTGTTGTTGCATGTCTTGCTGGCACATCTGTGACCAAGACAGCAAGTCTTTGTGATGTATCAAGAGCCACAGTATCCAGGGTAATGTCAGCATACCACCAAGAAGGACGAACCACATCGAACAGGATTAACTGTGGACGCAAGAGGATGCTGTCTGAAAGGGATGTTCGGGTGCTAACCCAGATGGTATCCAAAAAACATAAAGCCACGGCTGCCCAAATCACGGCAGAATTAAATGTGCACCTCAACTCTCCTGTTTCCACCAGAACTGTCCGTCGGGAGCTCCACAGGGTCAATATACACGGCTGGGCTGCGATAGCCAAACCTTTGGTCACTCATGCCAATGCCAAACGTCTTGTTGCAATGGTGCAAGGAGTGCAAATCTTGGGCTGTGGACAATGTGAAACATGTATTGTTCTCTGATGAGTCCACCTTTACTGTTTTCCCCACATCCGGGAGAGTTACGGTGTGGAGAAGCCCCAAAGAAGCGTACCACCCAGACTGTTGCATGCCCAGAGTGAAGCATGGGGGTGGATCAGTGATGGTTTGGGCTGCCATATCATGGCATTCCCTTGGCCCAATACTTGTGCTAGATGGGCGCGTCACTGCCAAGGACTACCGAACCATTCTTGAGGACCATGTGCATCCAATGGTTCAAACATTGTATCCTGAGGGCGGTGCTGTGTATCAGGATGACAATGCACCAATACCCACAGCAAGACTGGTGAAAGATTGGTTTGATGAACATGAAAGTGAAGTTGAACATCTCCCATGGCCTGCACAGTCACCAGATCTAAAAATTATTGAGCCACTTTGGGGTGTTTTGGAGGAGTCAGGAAACGTTTTCCTCCACCAGTATCACGTAGTGACCTGGCCACTATCCTGCAAGACGAATGGCTTAAAATCCCTCTGACCACTGTGCAGGACTTATATATGTCATTTCCAAGACGAATTGACGCTGTATTGGCTGCAAAAGCAGGCCCTACACCATACTAATAAATTATTGTGGTCTAAAACCAGGTGTTTCAGTTTCATTGTCCAATGAAGCAGCAGAACCCTGTGAAATTCCACATCATTGATCTCAGTATGCACAAAGCTTTTATGATGGGGGTGCATCAAAAGTGACACATATACTTCAAAAACATCACAGGCCTTGATGTTTCACAAAATGTCCCTCATTTCTCACGTTTAGACCCAAGGCAATATAGAAAACAGTGTGACTGCAGCTTTACTTTTGACCAAGAGCTCCAACCCCTTTCAGAGGGAAGGTTTATAAGTGTTATAGGCCAATATTGGTGTTGTACTTTATTTTTTTCTTAATCTCGTTGTTTGTGTTAGGCACTATAATAGTGTTTTTGTTTAGTGCTACTGTAAATAAAATAAGATTTTTTTTAAATGATTATCCGCACATGTGTGCACCGTCATTGCTTGCCTGCCATGTGAATGCCTTTCTGCATTACTGTAGAGAATAAAGTTGGCAACCAGTTCCAGTGCATTTCCTTTTGATTTGTTGCCACAGTGGTCATCAGCAGAAACCCAGCTACGGTTGCTCACATTTAAACCTCTTCTGTAAATCTGCCACCTCCACTATTGCCAGCTACATAACCAAACATACAAACATACATACAGCACTAAAACACACAAAAACTCAAAACTCACACGTACACAAGTAATTTGGCATTCAGTGGTCCAGACAGGCTAATCTCTTCAACTACAGATTGGGGTTAGCCGAGCCAAGGACTGAGTAATCTGAGCATAACGTCACCTCAGCACAACAGTGGAGGCCAGGGGTTTTAATAACAGCTCCTCAAACTAAATGCATTGTACGATTTATTTTAAAAGTTTTCATAGAGATTCAAAATACTACTGGTTGTCTTAATAAAAGCCTTCAAGCTCAACAGCTCCATAATTCTGACAATCCTTTCAGTAAAATTAACTTTACTCATCATTTAGGTATTGAAAAAATCTGTGAAAGACCTCAGGGAAGCATTTACTGCAGCATAATTAGCTCCATGAGCCAACTTGTCGGTTACAGTGCAACACAGACACGTCCTGAACAAACAGAACAGCCTCTAAACTTAAATTTTAATCAAGCTCTCTTCATTATGCGGCAACTTCTTCCCCTCCTGTAATTCAGAGTGGAGCATCTCTGAGCAGAACTCCTTAATGAGTGGAGGGGAAATAAACGACACAGTATGTTAATTGGTTCATGGAAGAGAAGAGCAAACATCTAATTTAGGGAAATTGATGTAAGGGCCGCTGTAATAGCGTCTGAGCGCTGCAGAGGTCAGGCAGTACAGAGTGAGCTTCAGTCTTCATAAGATGAAGCTGCTGAGCTGCAGAGCATTGAAGCCTTGAGGACAAGTCTTCCCAAACAGAAGTGTGGAAACATCTGGTTGCAGATATGAAATTACAGCAAAAACCTCTTCCAATGAATAAAATTAGCTCAAGCAAATAGGAAGTATAGAATAGGCTTTAGCATTTCATCTACGTATATATCTATCTTAGAGTGCTCCCAGAAGGTGGCAACCACACGTCTGCTGCTCTAAGCCTCAGCACTGATTCCCCTCAGGGCTGCTTGCTGAGGCCCCCCGCTCTTCCTCTACACCTATGGCTGTGCCCCACTCACTCAATCAACACCTGTCATAATAAGGTGAGATCTTTCCATGTAATCCATGCAATATTCATTAACTGCTCACAGTTAAATCCATAAAAACTACAATAAATATCCTTTTGTGTAATCCATGCAATAATTATTAAAATACACAGTTGAAGCAGTAGAGAGTGAAACCAACATATTCTCATATTCTAGAACTGAGAGACTGGAGAGGCCTGTGTGTCGTCACATATTAACTGTCTTATCTTTTGCAGAAGTATAACCAAGAAGTGTAACCAAAGGAATAATGTATGATGATTTTCCATTTTCTACAAGTATTAAATGAAATTAGTCATCTTTGATTATCAAGTTAAACAAGTATTAAATGAAACAATCTTAAAGTTAAAACACATATGATTGAAATATTATTGTAAGGATTATGATTATTGATTAATTAATATTTATCAATAATTATAATTAAAAATCTTAAATTGAGAAAATTAATTTCTTAACCAAAAATCCTCATTTATGAATTGAAACCAGAGATGTCTTCTGGTGTTGTAATTGTGGCTCAACGCCTTTAATAATTACAACCATTAAATACCCAGTAATAATTGATAACTATTACCAGAGATGTCACTGTTTAATCAACCGTTCCTGCCGAAACATGTGGAACTTTAACCTTATTTTGACTGACAAATCACAGTTGCACAAAATAAACACAAAACGCCTTCTCTTTATCTATGTGAAAATTTATTAAACCAATCAGCCTGATACAATCAGCTCTTCGATCCAATGATCTTCACCTAATCAAACATGCAAATTGTAAATTTGTATATTCTGGAATGCAAAAACAGAACAAAAGAGCAAAGTGTACACAAAGTTCTACACAAAAGGGCAAAATATCTAACTAAACAAAATAAAGCAAAACAGCAGTGGGTGTGTATGAGATCAAACCAGCAGTTATGGCAGTTATGGCAAAATAAAAGGGGGATATGGTTGAACGAAGCTTTGGGTGCGCCCCTCCCAAAGTGTAGCTCAGCAGGACACGGGCAGTCATAAACCTTCGCACACCTTGCACATAAACTGTTTAGAGTTTTACCTTCAGGCTGCCGCTACAGAGCACTGTTTACTAAAACCAGCCGCCACAAAGACAGTTTCTTCCCCCAGGCTGTTTTTCTGATGAACATTCAATAGAGTACAGAACAACAGCATACAGATGTTGCAAATGCACCTTTTCTATTAGTTATGTGTATATTGTACATTGTAAATTGTAAATTTGTATATTCTGTAATGCAGAATATTGCATTGTACATTGTATATTGTACATTGTAAATTGTAAATTTGTATATTCTGGAATGCAAAAACAGAACAAAAGAGCAAAGTGTACACAAAGTTCTACACAAAAGGGCAAAATATCTAACTAAACAAAATAAAGCAAAACAGCAGTGGGTGTGTATGAGATCAAACCAGCAGTTATGGCAGTTATGGCAAAATAAAAGGGGAATATGGTTGAACGAAGCTTTGGGTGCACCCCTCCCAAAGTGTAGCTCAGCGGGACACGGGCAGTCATAAACCTTCGCCCAGCAAGGTTGTAAAACTCAGCCCACACAAAGGATCATAAACCCTTTTGACGGCAAACCAGTAAAACATGAAGTTTAAGACAAAGAAAATGGTTGATTTTCACCTTTAAGGTTATTATAGCAGTCCAGTTTCACGGCGCACCTGCTCTCAGGTGTTCACACAGTAAAAGCACAATCTTGCGAGACTCGGCGACCTCAGACAACAACAGTAATCACGTTTCGATAGAACAATGGCATGCACATACAATTCAGAACACATTAGACTCTAAGTGGTGATTCTACATTGCCCTAAATCTCCTCTATCCTGCCCAAGCTATTCCTAATAAAGAAATAAAAATAAAAGGTGTATTTTACTTGTTGAAGTCTTCCTTCTGGGGCGGCGAGTGAGAGGAAAAAGAAAAAATTGAAGAGCAACTGCGTGTCCGCAGTTAAACTCCAAGAAAGTGGTCAATCTCCGTCCTTTGGCCTCCTGGGCGAAAAGGAAAAATATGATCTGACCGCCAGCAGTCGACTAGAACCAAGTAAGGAGGGAAAGTTGCGTCTCCTTGAAACTCCGTGGTTTTGGTTACGTGTTAAACTCATGTCTTGGATCGACAAAGTGAAATTTCTGGCCTTCTCATTCTAGAAACCTCTTTCATGAATTTTTCATTGGCCAACGAAGGAGAATAAATGAAGAATCCACGTGGGACCTCTTCTTCTCCAGAGAGAGATGCTTCAGATGTTGGTCCGGTATCCAACGAGGAAAGCGCTTCTTTCAAACGTTCGCCTTCCTATATTACCTCCTGTGACGTCAGACCAGGGACAGCCCCGTCATATCAGCCGCAGTGGCCGCTGGGTTTTGTAGGACAGACTATCCTATCCCAATGACGTTGGAAAGGCATAGTGGCGTCCAGGAATGTGCAAATGATCCGATATTCAGCAGACAAGTGGTCCAACATGATTGAGAACTGATAATGAAAATAAAAAACATTAAGGTTTAGAAATTCTCAATCAGCTATATATGAAAGAGATAATGTTGTGTGGTGTATGAATAAAAAGGATGAAGTTTAATAATGGTTTTAAACTGTAAATGAAGTAAATGCTGTTACTAAAAGTTTGAGCAGCACCGATGTAAAAATTAAAGCCTCTGTTTAAGACGAAGTGTAATGTTGAGTGGGACAGGAATAGAGCAGATGTTCAGGAATTGGGGAAGTGAGAGCTGTAGCTTACAGCACAAGGCTGATGACTGAGGCGGGGGCGCAGGTCAAAGAAGAGGCCATCTCAGGACTGAGGTGGTGATGGCATGTCTGATATGGACACGACTCGGGAAATTCCAGAAAAAAAGATCACCTTATGTCACGGGTGACGAATGGGACAGCCATGGCAACAACCACTGGCCAATGAGCACAAAGAGTTAGGTGGAAATGCTCTATAAAATGGGCAGAAGACCAGCGAACAAGATCGGAGAGACGCTACAGATGAATCAGAGGACCAGAGACACAGCCCAGCTGATCGACTGCATTAAAAAGAGGATCAACCCGTTTGCCTTAGAAGGACTGTGCCTCAAGATTAAGAATCTGATTTCATCTAAAGCCTTTTTATCCATACAACAGAAGTGAACTTGATCGGTGAACAGCTGATTGCTCTAAGTTTCAGGCTTCTGGAAGTCCTGAATCAACCTCATTTATGTCTCTGGGTTTCCTTCAACTCTTCAGCCTCTGGAAACTACTGTCTTCGGAGACATATGACAACAGAGTTCCCATTTAACCATCGAAGCCTGGCGCATCAGTGCCTGACACTTAAAGGAAGAAAACTGAAGATTAAGTCGTATTCCCTTCAAGAAATCACTCGTTGTTACCAGAAGAATCTTCTCCATCAGGTGCATGGATGAGCCTCAGTTTTCAAAGCCTCTCCAACCTCATTAGTTTCAAAAGCAGGGTAAGACAGGTTGAGTTGATTGATTTATTTATTTTATTGAAATTATTACATGTTGCCGAATTGAAGCTGTTACTGACCCCTGCATAAGTGTTGCTAATTAAAGAAAGCATATAAAATTCTAGTTAAATCGTGGACATTCAATTAATTGAGTCACCTTATTTTTGGTTTTTCATTGGTGGTAAAAGTCTTGTTGCCTGGTTCTAAGAAATTTTAGGAGGTTTTTATAGGTTGCCTTAGCCAAGTTTGTGAAAACAGCGCCCTTGGGGCTTGTGCCTAGCCACTAAAATTAACCTAGCCCATATACAAAGAGCCAGTTGTAAAATTAGGGAATGAGCAGCCGTGAACAAAAGTGACTGCTGAAATGTGAATGACTGCGGTAGGCTACTCAGTTGTCCAGACCTCCAGTTGAAGAAGAGACTTTTGTATGAAGGCTGTCAGAGGCTAGGTGAGTCATTTCCCGACACCAGCTTAAACAGAACTTTCAGTAAACCTGCTTAGTAAGATATTTCAGGTTTAGGACCCGTTGGATGGAGAGCTGGATTGAGCAATCCCTTTAGACATAGGGAAGTAGGAGGGAGGGGTTAGGTCATCGGAAAACGAAACACCACTTTAAAGGTTGCAGATGAGGGAGCAGCTTGCCAGATGGTGTACAGAGAAAACGACCTGTTCCTTAACACTCAAAAGACAGGAAAAACAAAACATACATTCATCTGCTCATCATAAATGGGGACTGTTTGTAGAGGGTATTGACCTCCCGGTTTCTGAGGTGTTAAGGTGATACACAAATGACTGCACCTCATCGGACTCGTCCGTGAAACTCCTTAAGTTTGCAGACGACACCACCGTCATTGGACTGATCCAGGACGGTGATGAGTCTGCATACAGACAGCAGGTGGATCGGCTGGTACACTGGTGCGGTCAGACCTACCTTGAACTGAACCCACTCAAGACTGTGGAAATGGTGGTGGACTTTCGGAGAACACCACCCCATACACCCCCTCACCATCCTCAACAACACTGTATTGGCCATGGACCACTTCAGGTTCTTAGGAACCACCATCTCTGAGGACCTGAGATGGTCTTCGCACATAGACACTGTTCGAAAGAAGGCCCAGCAGAGACTGTACTTCCCGAGGCAACTCAAGAAGTTCAACCTTCCACAGGAGCTGTTGGTCATCTTCTACACTGCCATCATTCAGTCTGTCCTGTCTTCATCCATCTCAGTGGGGTTTGGCTCATCCACAAAACAGGACAGGTCCAGACTGCAACGAATAATCAGGACTGCAGAGAGAATAATCAGAGCTGACGTCCCTCCATCCAGGACTTATACAGGTCTAGGGTCAAGAAAAGAGCTGCCAAAATCTCTGCAGACCCCACACACCCTGCACATAAACCGTTTAGAGTTTTACCTTCAGGCTGCCGCTACAGAGCACTGTTTACTAAAACCAGCCGCCACAAAGACAGTTTCTTCCCCCAGGCTGTTTTTCTGATGAACATTCAATAGAGTAGAGAACAACAGCATACAGATGTTGCAAATGCACCTTTTCTATTAGTTATGTGTATATTGTACATTGTAAATTGTAAATTTGTATATTCTGTAATGCAGAATATTGCATTGCACATTGTATATTGTACATTGTAAATTGTAAATTTGTATATTCTGGAATGCAAAAACAGAACAAAAGAGCAAAATGTACCGGAGTCAAATTCCTTGTTTGTATGTACGAACTTGGCAATAAAGCTGATTCTGATTCTGATGATCTGACCTGGAGTGTCAATATCACAGTGGTGAAGATCCTCAGGAAGACCCAGATCTCCCAGAAGTGGCTCATGGCCTTTTACCACTGCTGTGTGGAGTGCGTTCCCACATATTGTGTGTGGGTTTGGCACACCAGCTGAAAAAGGCACTCCAGAGGGTTGTCACCACTGCCCAGAAAATTATTTGCTGCTCCCTCCCTACCCTGGATGAACTCTATCATCCATGTTGTCTGAGGAAGGGCAAACAAAAAGGGAAAACACACATAATAAAAGATCCAACACACCCAGCACATGGTCTGTTTCAGCTTCTGCCTTCAGGAAGATGATACAGGACAATAAAAACAAAAACAAACAGGTATAAACACAGTTTTTACCCAAAGGCAGCTGTTACACTGAATAAATATTACAAATAACTGTTCTGTGATTTCAGCAGGGAATGTGCAAACAATAAAAATTGTCAGAATGTGTGTATGCCCCTTTCTTTCATTGTAGATAGATTCTCCTTTAACTGGAAATTATGTATCTGTATCTTATAGCGTTTTTTGTGGTTTGTATCTGATTTTTATGTTTTGCTCTGCAGAAGATGCACTTCTCTACCCACACCATAGAAATGACATTGGCAATAAAGTATTCTATTCTATTCTATTCTATTCTATTCTATTCTATTGTAGTTAGCAAACAAAACAAAAAGATGTTGGACCACGCCTAATTGTGTTCTTTTGGTTTCGGAGGCCTGATCACCTCTATATAGCAACCTAGAACCTGCACTATGAAACAAACTCGTGTTTTATGTTTTAGACACTTCACCCGCTTTGCCTGTTGATGGTGGTCAGAGGGCTTGGTGGTGCCGATTGTATGGCAGCTTTACTTCTGTCAGTCTGCCCCAGGGCAGATGTGGCTACAATGTAGCCTACCACTGTCAGTGGGAGACGTTGTGTATGAATGGGTGGATGACTGATTGTAGTGTAAAGCGCTTTGGGGTCTTTGGGGACTTGATAAAGTGCTATACTAATGCAGGCCGTTTAGCATTTTAGCTTTATCTTAAGGCATACAATTATTTAGAAAGTGTTTTATGCATTTGTCTTTTTTTCATCTTGGGGCCTAAAAGCTCATACACTAATAAAACCACGTAAGCACCAGGTTAAACACTGGCCAACCAGCTATAGATATTTAAATATTTGACAGTGTTGAATAGACCCTTGAGGGTATATAAGAAAGAATCACAATGAAGCAATGTGTTATATGCTGTTGTCGAAGCATCCAGCAGAGGGTATCTTGCAGGAACATTACTGTATTAGCAATTGCTGGCGTTTGATAAGAAGCATATTTTGGATGTGCATGAAGCCGAGTGGTCATACAGACCCACTGCATATTTAAGTCCATATAACTGCCATGAGCACTGCAATGGTTAACAGAAACCAGGAAAAGACTATGATATTGGCACCAAGAAGAAACTTCCAAAAAATATTGCATGTAAAGACATTGTTTCTCTAAAATATTAAATAAATAAATTAGATATTTATTGTCACCCGATTCATATTTAATCCCTATTAAGTGCTCTGAAGATGCAAGTGGCCAAAAGTTTGACAAATGGACATCTTATTACTTTATTCATTAAATGGAACTTAATACACAAGAGACTGAATCAAAAAAGTTGTATTAATTTTTACTAAGGGCAAGTATGAAGGTTTTTATAGTTGGTCTGAGGACTCATGTGAAAACAATCCCCAAGAGTTTCTATAAGCTTAATGAACCATGGATGAGGAACCATAGAAGTTTCTATGTCATCAGTGTATTAGCAGATTGTTTTGTTCACTCTTAATAAATTCCATATCAAAGATTCAAGTACTGAAATAATACTTTGCAAAAGCTACATAAGCAATATGCTGAACAGCCATTGCTACTCAGACTAACAATATGTCAGACTGCTTAGAAAACGGATTAATTGTATTTCTTGTAGATTACTGTCTTTGTAAAGAAAAACTTATTTTTTAGAAGACAAAGACATTTTATATGTGATTGGACTCATTTATAGATGCACTAGTTCAACTTAAACTTTAAGGAGTTTAAAGTACATTAGCACAAGTAAAATGTACCTCTACTTTTAGTTTGAAATTTGCATTGAAATAATGTAACTCTGACAACAGACATTAGACACTGATTGTTTTAGGTGGAGTCCTGGAGCTTAAGTAGATACGCCAAATCAATGCACACTTAAAAAAATAAAAGTCTCCTTCGCTACCAGGGCCAAAACGTCCTGTACAATATATTGAGTCTTACTTAAGAGACTGAACAAAATTGCAACGTAAAAGAGGGATGAAAAATTTTGGTTTTAAAATTTTACATTTATATATTAGCTTTTGTGGATTTTTTTGATGCAGCCTCTCTCACACACGTCATCTGAGGAACAACCCTGTTAGAAAAACACAGAGATCTCTTGTGCACTCTTTCTTTATGCATCCGTATTAGAATTTCAAAGTGTTTGATTCTTTGATCTCATATCCAAAAATTACTGTTAGAAATAAAAAAAAAAGCACAAGGAAAAGCAATTAACATATAGCGGTGATTCTATTAATAAGAAGTTTTCTCTGTGCCTTCATGGCTGTTTGTGATCCATAATTAACGGTGAAGCGATCCCATTTTCACCTTCTGCATTGGTTCCCCACAAGGCCTGCCCTCTGGAGAGCCCAGAAGAGGCAGAAAAATTAACTTCACACTGGAAAACCGATAACTCTCCTCAGAGACGACAGTATTGATGCTACTGTTTTCATACCATACCACAGCAAAACAAACTTAATAAAACAATCCTAAAAGGAAACCATGCGTTAATATAAAAGAAAAAACTTTGGTAAAACTTACAGATACCCAGAGACTATTATACAGTTACAGTTACAAAGCAACCCAGTTAAAAAACAAATCACAATATCTGTAAAAAGAAAAAAAAAATAACTCTTCAGATATGACTTTAAATTTCACATTTTCAGTATAAAAATTAGCCTTTACAATGCAGGCATTATTTACATAAACATAAGGACTGGAACACCTAACAAACGCCACCCTCTAACATAGAGCAATTTGTTCTCTCAGTAATCAAAGGGGCTATAACTACGAAATACACATATCATCTTTACAAAATATTAAAAGAGGAAGCTACAGATGACACAACAGACATCAAGGGGAAATGAGAACTAGAAACGAATGTAATAATTATGGATGAGGAATGGAAACAGATGTTTCGTTAGGGTCAAAAAATATCAAGCAGCTCAACATTGTAAGAATATGAGTGGAAAATCAAAGTAAGAGTCTTTAGGACCCCTCTTGTCACATCTAGAAAGGTTAATACCTCAGATAAATTCTGGCAGAGCTGTGGGCATTTAGGAGATTATACTCATATATTTTTAGGATTGTCCAAAATGATCAAACTAGTGGAAACATATACAAAATGAATTTTTTACATCTTTGGTCATTACAATTTTCTTACAACCATATTTTATTATTTTAGAATCTTTCAGAATAAAATCCAAACTACCTATGAAAATGATTATGGATTCCTGACTGAAACCCGCAACCCTCCACAGTGTCAGTGGAAGTATAGTATAGTATAGTATACTACATGGAGCAAATTACAGCACGAAAAGGGAAATTTTTAGGCAAAAATATTCCCCATTTTAAAATATATTTCAAAGTCCAGTTGAGTCTGTGTGTATTGTGACTGCTGTGCTAGCTGCACTACTCT
This sequence comes from Girardinichthys multiradiatus, assembly GCF_021462225.1. Taxonomy (NCBI): domain Eukaryota; kingdom Metazoa; phylum Chordata; class Actinopteri; order Cyprinodontiformes; family Goodeidae; genus Girardinichthys; species Girardinichthys multiradiatus. The sequence continues at coordinate 9,112,308 of NC_061814.1, forward strand.
TCTATATTTTACATTCTTTTTATACTATGAACAGACAACAGTTTATAATGAGCAATGCAGATACATGTGTCTATATTGTTTGAATTGTTCATTGTATTGTGACTGTATGTAATGTGATTTGTACTGACAATCATGAATAAAAGTCAATCTAAAACAAATATTGTAATCCTTAGTTTAAAAAAAAACAATACTATGAAATTGATATGTTTATTGTGTTTTGTCTCCCATAGTGAGCTGGAATTTAAAAGTGGATGACACAGCATAAACTGAAGCCGAACTTTCTAACTCAGGCCAATCTGTCAGGAGCTTGATGGGAACGTTGACAGAGTTTTGTCACAAGATCATTTATTATGATGCTGCTTTCCTACTTTTTCTATTAACTTTGTTACATAAGGTCAGGGTAATCTAACACTTGTAACTAAAATTTTAGGGTAAAGGGAAAATTAATTACAATAATCAATGCTATATGAAGGTATTTTTCAATGAACCCTCAAAACATAGTGGGACTGACGTTACATTCCAGTGTGATTATTTATTTATTTTTACCGCTAGGCTTTTGTTACACAAATATTCTCTGCTTCTCAACAAGATGTTCTGGATTTAATAAAAGTTAGCTTTATGACATGTGAAAATCAACAAAATGTAAAAGATGCATGGACAAAAATGCACTGTTTGCTCTTTGCTATTATATTCTTTTCTTGATTTATGTATTTTTGTATTTTATTTGATGGTTTAATTATCTCATGTTCCACAATCATCTCCAGGAGCTGTAGCTGTCACCTGTTGTTTATGACAATAGATACACTTCTTAATAAGTCACATTGAATCTCCAGCAGTACTCAGTGAATCCCTGAATAAATTTGCATTTATTTTTTATCAATTATCTGAAACTTAACAAATGCAAATGTACTTCATGTATGCCCATTAGCCCATTCACTCTTATTTGTGGCAGAAGATTAACGAACAGGAGCTCAGATCAGGATTTCAACCTGGTGGTCTGCAGCTATAATGTCCGTATGGGTTGTTTTGTTTGTTTGTTTTTTTTTACAGCTACAATTGAAACAGAATTAAAATCCCAGCAAACTGTGAGAAAACGTGTAATATTAATTTAGGTTTTATCATTTAAGTTGACTGCCATATTTCCCTAAAAGCACACATAGGCAGCTCTATGCCTTGTTTGTTGACGTCTGTCATCTCCAGACTTCAAACCTCATTCCGGGTAGAGAGCTTTCATTTAATTGTGTCACCAGTGGCTGATGGAGTGGTGGCCCTTAACACCTCTAAGAACAAAGAGGTGACCGTTGACTTCAGGAGGAGGAAGCCTGACGTGCCATCTATTAACATCAGTGGGGAACGTGTACAGAGGGAGGTCAGCTTTAAGTTCCTGGGGGTGCACACGAATGCAAACCTCCAGTGCAGCTCTAACACCATGGTGATTGTGAAGAAGGCCCAGTAACATCTCAACTTCGATCCTCCAAAGGCTCAACCTGAGGTGGGAGCTCCTTACTATCTTCTACCGCTGCTCCATGGAGAATGTGTTGACTAACTGCCAAGACAGCACTACAGAGGGTCATCAACACCGCCCAGAAAATCATTCCTTACCTGAAGGACCTCTTCAGAACTCGCTATCTCAACAGGGCACGCAGCATTCTGAGGGATTGTACACACAGCGTCAGTAATCCTTCGACAGCAAATCGCCAATGGATTTTCTGATTTCCAGTTGGAAATTCCTGCTTCTGGAAACAACTGGAATGTAGCACTATTTCACTATTTCACTGTTGAAATCCAATGTTTCTGACTAAGTTTGCCTTAGAACCATTATTCATGAAAATCTGTGCTCCCACTTTATTCCTCACACTGCTTGAGCTGCCCTCAAATCAAAAGATTACACTCTGATGGCTCTCAATTTGCCGAATGAGAAGAATTAATTATGCGGCAAAAAGTAGCTAATTTCATTTCAAATTTGACTACAGATTATAGAGGAGTCTAAAGATTATAGTGGAGCCTAAACAACCAGTGTTGTTTAAGTGTTGCTTTCTCCCTCAGAGGCACAAGTCTCCATGTATTAGCTGGTGGAGATGCTTCCAAAAAGGATGAATTAGGGTGACTCAGAGAGAATACAGAAAGATGAAGAAGAAGTAGGGCTTAGATGTAAACAAACCAACAGTGCAGTAAAAGCAGCACTGCAGCTCTGCTGTGATGTAAGAGTGGCTCTCATAAATAATGTAGCTGTGTCGAGCAGCCAGCCAACAAGCCAGAACACCGCTCCTCGGTGAAGAAAACAGGCTAAACAAACAGCATGATGACCGGTTACAGATGACTAAACACACACCTGAGACAGGTATCATTCACTGTTCTGGAAACAATACACCTGTGTGCAGACAAGGTTGACAACAACAACAACAAAAAACTTTAGTTGGTGAACTCAGGTTTGTATACATTTTTTCAGTTCGCTTCAATTTTATTTATATAATGGCAATTCACAACACATGCCATCTCAAGGAACTTTACAAAGTCAATTCAATCCAGTTATGTTAGAGTGGGAATCTTCTCAGCAATCATATAACATAATAGACCATATTTAAGCCAGATATCAAAAAGCTCAAAGCTAGCATTTACTGTCAATCCTGGGTAAGACATTTTAGTTAGAATAATCCAAGTAGATCAGACTGAATTGCAGAGTAAGAGGAGTTGATTTCTGTAGGGTGTACAGTTTACAGTACCTCTTCAAAGCCTTTTCAGCAGGTACTCTTTTCAAAGAATTGTTTCTGGACTATGGTTCATCTAAAGTTCTTAAAAAGGCAATGTTTAACCCAAACTCACATTTTCTTTTAGAGAGTACCTGAACCACTGGGTATCAGTTTTTTTATTGCTCTTTGTAATCAAGTATTTTCATTAACTAGTAATATAAAAATTCCAAAAAATTCCCAAGTCTCAAAAATAATTGATTCAAATGTATATTATTTTCGAAATACTTTAGATTACAAGCACATTTCCATTTTGCTTTGCTTCCCACTTAGGCCTGTTGACTCTTATGAAATATGAGAGATTATTACCCCAGAACAATCCAAAATAATTACAGCTACATCCACACTGGGAGTCTTAATGTTGCATTGCTCTTTTCAGAAGTGAAAAGAGCATTGTTTCACCATAAACAAGACACAGCCATAAGATTTCTGACAGAGAAGTCAAAACAATAATCAAAATATGATCACCAACAGATGATTTCCAAATGCACTTGTTTGCCCCAAAACTCCCAAAAGTACCATGCAAAATCTCCTCTCTCAGCTATATAAACTAATGGATAAAACCAAATAGCACCTACATCTCTTCATTAAAGATGTGATCATTTCTCTTAGACTCTTCTAAGGGTATTTCCTGCATATCAGACTATTGATTAATTGACGATTATTCCTTTTGCCTCAAAGCGATTTATAGCAAAATAAAACCTTATGACTTATTATACCACCCAAATCATGTTATGGTCATGCTGTGGTCATCTCTGTGCAGATTTTCCCAGCATCACCTGGAAATAGTTTGCATGCATTCAGGAAGATGAAGAGCATTTGGAGGTTCCACAAATCACAAATCAGAGTAACTTAATACTGCTAGCACCAAATACTTTGGTACAGAATGACCTTATAGTTTGTGTTGGGTGGTCTACACATGGTGATGCAAGCCTATCCCTTCTAATCAACTTCTTTGTTCTTCTTTAGGATGTTATCTAAGATTGCCATATCAGCCAAAAATGCTTTCATTTGTAGTTCCATCGCAGGGCAACACACAGACACACAAGACAAACAATCATAAACATAACCATTCATACCTAAATGCAATTTAGAGAAACCAATTACCTAACAGTTATGTCTTTGGACTGTGGGAGGAAGCCAGAGTACCTAAGGAGAATCTACGCATGCATGGGGAGAACACGCATAGTCCATACAGAAAGACCCCAGGCAGGGAGTTGAACCCAGGACCTTCTTCCTGCAAGGGAACAGTGCTACTAACTGTGCCACTGTGCAGCCCTCTAAGAAATGTCAGTTCATTCTTAAAAAAAGAACAATGGATGCAGATTGTAGAGTTTTTAAACAATGGACCTCAGTATTTAGTGGCGGTTTGTGGAAAATCAGTGTCAGAATAATTCTCCGAAGTTCCAACTTAAAACTAACATGTAGTGAAATGCTTATTTATGTCAATTGTATGGTAAAAAGATGCTTAAGGTTCCCAGACATGTTTTGTGTTTTTAAATGTTTTTGTGCCAATTTGTCCCGCTTTTGTATAAAATTTTTTTTTTTTCTTTTGAGCCTTCCATATACCTATTAAACTAAATAGAAAACTATTTGTTCAATCTTCTCTTTTTTTTACACTGATTCCACTACCATTGCCTGGTGTTGAAATCCTTCAAAATGTCATGTTTCATCTTTTCCATGTTTTGTAATTCTCCCAATTCGCATAAATTCACTACACCCAGGTTTCAAGCCTGATTGGTGGTTTCTAGTTGTATTAACTGAAGCTGTGTGCTAACTTTTAAACTCTTTTCCTTTGGTCCAAAAATGATTACCTCAGTTTTGATTTGATTCAGTTAAAGAAAATCTTGGCACATCCATCCACTGATTTCTTCTAAGCATTTACGAATGGATTCATAATCACCTGGTGACATTGTAATGTAAAGGTGTGTGTCGTCTGCATAGTTATGATAACTTATGTTGTTGTTTATTATGATCTGAGTTAGGGGGAGCATGTACATAGGAGGGGCCTTAAGATGGACCCTTGGGGAACACCACATGTGATTTTCGTAGTCCCTACCTACTGACACAAAAAGTCCCTGTCCTTCAAGTAGGATTTAAACCAATCAAGTGCTGTACCAGAAAGGCCAACCCAGTTTTCCAGGCGCTCTAATAAAATGAAATGATCAACAGTGTCGAATGCTCCACAAAGGTCCAATAATACCAGCACTGCGGTTCTTCCACAGTCTGCATTTATACAGATGTCATTGAACACCTTGACAAGAGCAATCTCTGTACTGTGGTGAGCACGGAAGCCTGACTGGAAGACATCGAAGCACCTGGTCGTTGTTAGGTAGTTGTTAAACTGTGGAAACACAGCTTTTTCAATAATCTTACTGATGAAGGGGAGGTTTGATGCCTGTAGTTCTGTAGTAGCAGCTTGTCCAAGTTGCTCTTTTTCAATAGTAATTTGATAATTGCAGTTTTTAGGGTCTGGGGGAAAATACCTGACAAATGGGATGTGTTAATTATTCAAGTTAAATCAGATGTTATGACAGGCAAAGCTTTTTAAAGAAAAACTGTGGGTAAAACATCGAGACAGCAGGAAGAAGAGCTTAGTTGCTGTACAATTTCTTCTAAGTTTTTGTTGTTTATTTGGTGAAATTGGGAAATTTTGTCAAAATCTTGTTGTAGTTGGACACAACTTTGGTACTGGAGTTGATATAGATGTGCTGACTGCTCCTCTGATCTTTTGGTTTTTTTTCAGTGAAGAAGTTAGCAAATTCATTGCAGGCCCGGGTAGAGTGGAGTTCAGATGCTACAGTTACAGGAGGGTTTGTTAACCTGTCGACCGTGGTAAATAAGGCACAAGCATTATTAATGTTTTTGCTGATGATCTCAGAGAAGAAAGATTATCTCGCATTTTTCAGTTGTAAGTTATATCTGTGGAGTCTGTCTTCATAGATGTTATAGTGAACCTGGAGTTTAGTCTTTCACCACCTGCATTCAGATTTTCACACTCCCTTTTTTCACTTTTGACTGGTGGAGCACTTCTGCATGGAGACTTTTTCTTCCCACAAATGACCTTCACTTTATTTGGAGCAACTGAATAAATGATGTCTGAGACTTTAGAATGAAATTTATCTAACAGCTCATCTAGTGTTACAGGGCAAAGTGGAGGTAGAAGAGTAAATCTGGTTAAAGGCTTCAGCAGCACCGTCCTTAAAGATGCGTTTTCTTATAATGTCTCTTTGGCTAACGAAGTCATTGGAGATGATGCTTTCCAAAATAATAGAAAAGTGGTCAGATATGGCAACATTAGTTACAGACACCTTGGAAATGTTTAGACCCTTAGTGATGATCAAGTCCAAAATATGCCCCTGTTTGTGCGTTTGCTGTTTAACATGTTGAGTCAAACCAAAATTTCTAAGAGTGTCACATAGATCTATTGCACATCTGTCTTCAGGATTGTCAATATAAATGTTGAAGTCTCCCACAATAATTAAACAATCATAATCAACACATATCACAGATAAAAGCTCATTAAAATCACTGAAAAAGTTTGTTTTGGACTTAGGAGGCCTGGAAATATTCAAGAACATGGTTCGGCTCTTTACCTGGAGAGCCAAATATTCAAAAGCCAAATTTGTCCCGAAATACCTTTTTACACTTTAGTGAACCTTTAAACAAAGTGGCCACCCTCCACCTTCTCTTTGCTGTATGCTCTCACAAAGAAAATTGTAGTTCGGAGGCGTCAACTCTATCAGAATGGGAGCTTCATTAAATTAATGTAACCATGTTTCTGTTAAAAACATAACATCAAGATTATGGTCAGTAATGGAGTCATTGATTAAAAATGATTTTCCTGACAGATCTAATGTTCAATAAAGCCAATTTATATGACTTAGTGGCTGATATTAACTCTGTGTCTAGTCATACCTGACAGTTTATGGCTTTTAAATTTGATTGTTTATTACTGTCTCTTATCGTTTTAGCTTTGTTCTTTCTATCACGTAGAAGCACAGAGATTTACAACTATCTCCCATAAGGGCCCCATGTTTTTCAGGGAAATGATCATTTACGATGGAGTTACCACTGGGGCCCAGACTGTATCACAGAAAAGAGATTTGATGGTCCTGATTTGAAGGTGATTGATTAGGAGGTGGTGGGGCTCTGCAGCTTTTGGAGGATGTTGGTTTAGTAGCAGGGCCTCGGCCACAGGGGGTGTTGAATGGAGAAGATGTCAGAGTCATTTTGGTCCCAATCTTAAAAAACGTCTTTCATGTTGTCAGTGAAATCCAGAAAAAACAAGAATTGGGCTCAGTGGAGGGACGGTGGAGTTCTGTGCGGCATAGGTCGGGGTTGGGGGGGAGGGGGGTTTAACTGTGGGGTCCACTTCTCCTGTGGAATTCGGCGGGGAGACCTTTTGTGATTAATATTCTCTCTCAACCAACTGCTCTTTTTCTGCTGGAGCTGTTGGTGGCAGCGTTATCATTGTTGTTGATACTCCATGCTCTCTACTGAAGGTCAAGGCTGCTGGCGAATTATTTACTGAGTAGAAGAGATTAGATGTGAGACGTCTGGCTCCCAGCTTGTACAAACAGAAACCATCTTGCTTGAAAAGGTGTCTTTTTTCCCCAAAAATATTAAAGTTTGATGAAGTTCACAGATGTTGTAGCACATGATTTGTTCACTCATTTATTATTCATCAAATGTCTCGAAAAAATCTCATCTCCAAATTCAATCGGTGCAAAGGGTCTGCTGAGAAAGACCTTGATATTGATATCTCCAACTTTATTCAGCAGACGAATGAAATCCTCCTTCAATACTTCTGACTTTTTCTTAGCTATGTCATCCATGGCTCCAAAGTGTATTATAAGGTTTTCGAGGGTCAAGTGCTCTCCTGTGATTGTCAGAATATTCTCTGAGATATCAGTCACTACATTAATGGTACTAATCATAACTTCTGTGTTTTTCTGGGTGCAGAAGTTTTTGACCCCATTCACAGGTGCGTGAATGCACTATTAGGGTCCTTGGCCGGTGGGGTGCTCTTTCTCTGGCAGCTTAGGAGAAGACTGCTAAGAATGAAGACTGTTGTCATACCTTTTATTGTTCTCTGAAGATGGATCATTTTCCTGGTTTTCATTCTGTAGTGGGGCAAATCTGTTTTGGAGGGGAATTCCATTATTTCCAGCTGTCTCACTACTATCAGTTGTTGTGACAACAGCTCACTGTCAAAGTCTCCTTTTCCCAGGAAAAACGGGGGCATTTCTCGGTAATTGTGGGCATTCTGATTTATTTAATTGCTGAGATCTTCCAGTGAGTCGTCTTCCTTGATTTTTAGGCCTTGGGCCTAAAACATGCCGGGGGGACTGCCGGTGGGTTTATTCTTGGCATTCTGTTTGCTGGCTGAGTCATTGAGCTGGCTGTCACTGTTTGGTATTAGAGGCAGAGTTGAATTATCGCTGTAACCCATATTTACCTCAATATTCACTGCTAGTTGATTAAGTTTAACCTCCAAAACAGTCAATTTCTGTTCTGTTGAAGTCCTCTGTGGTGAAGAAAGGCATCTTGTGCTGATTAGCTGATGTTGACTACTCCTTCTTTCGGGTTCGGTTAAAAAAACATAGTGACCAAAACATCAGCCAGAAAGCATAGGTACTGAGAAGTGGTCTATGGTCCCTACCTGCAGAACCACTCCTTTATTGAGCGTGTCTGCTAATTGCCAAAGATTTCCCCCTGTTGTCTATTCCATTTGCACAGCAGCATGTGAAATTGATTGTCAATCAGTGTTGCTTCCTAAGTGGACAGTTTGATTTCACTGTTATACTGTGTTGTTTAAGTGTTCCCTTTATTCTTTTGAGCAGAACATTAGTTACAAAAACTGGCATTTAAGGGGTAGCACATCCAGAAGTAATAAATGTGTCCTTTATACTGCAGAAGTAATAAATGTGTCCTTTATTCTGCATGATGAAGATGAAAGGCCAAGGATTGCTGTTTTTGTTTACTCCCATATTAGCTTTAATATGTATTACATTTGCATTTTAACATTTCTGTTTGTTCTTTTACTGCATTTCTTGCTCTTAATGTGATTTTCTTGTCTTTCTTGTTTTCCTGTAAAGCATTTTGAATTACCTTCTACATGACTGGCGCTACATCAATAAGCTTGCATAGCTCCAGTGATAGTGTTCATAACATACGTAACGCAACATAAAATAGAACCTTTCAGTTGTCAGTATGATGAGTCCCATGTCAGTTGCTATGTCTACTATTACCAGAGGAGAGTGGAACTTAGCCAGTACTAGCCCACCCAATCTAATCATAATGAAGATTTATTCCTAAATGATTACTTAAAAAATAAAGATTAAAATAACAGCAGGAATTTAGAAACAAGTCATCATTTGTAATTGATAATCAACTATGTTGAATATTGGTGATCATGAATTGATTTAGGGAGAAAATTTCACTATTCATACTCTTTTATATATGTGTGTGTGTGTGTGTGTGTGTGTGTGTGTGTGTGCGTGCATGTCTGCATGCCTGGAAGGGTCAAGACTAAATCTGAAATGATGCTTTAAGTGATATATCACTCCATTCCACTTCATTTAGTATCACTTCGTCTGAGTTAATTGGTTCATAAGGAGCACTAATTAAGGGGAATGGCCTTGTTTACTTTCATGGCGACACTCATTAAGCAGATATTCCCTCTCCCTTTTTTGGAACTCGTGACATTAATGCACCCTTCACAAATTGTGGGCGGACAAATGGATCAGTGTGTGAGCTGCATCAAACACACACACAGCCTCTGCCTGTACATGATCCGATACGGATGAAGATGCATATTGTAAACACACAGGAATAAGTGTGTCCTACCTCTCTACGTCGGGAAGCCCAGCAGGTCTGTTTGATTTTCCAAACCACAGCGGCAACCAGTAACAATGACAGGAAACAGCTGGAGAGAGGAGAGTGATACAGACATTTAGTTACAAATCTGACAATACTTAGTGGATTTAGTTACTCACCATATTGATTATGTGATAATAATAAAGCTAAAACCACCTTCTGTTGTGTAAAAGTGGGTAGTAAGAATGTTTTGATATGTTTAATGATGAGCTTCATGAAGCACAAAATAAAAAGCTTTAAGAAATGCTTGAAATATGTTTCTTTGTTTAATAATGTCTGAAATTCACAAAGGCTTATCGTAGAATCAACTAAAAGATTATATATGAACTGTTTTCATTGTTGGAAATGAACATTCTGTGACCAAGTTTCATTAGAGAAGCACTTGTCTTCAAAGACAAATAACAGCATATTGTATCCATCAACCTTATGTTCATAGCTTAAAAAACAAGGGTTCCTGCTTAAATAACTTGTTGTGTCAAAATTAAATGTCACATGTAAATTAAAACCAGACCAAATGAAAAAACAAAAATTCAGAGGATAGTCAATTTAACAGCAAAAGGAAGGTTAATGACCCAAGAAACATGAATTGCTTCATTATTACAACAATGCTGAAAGGTTTGGGCTGTGACATAATGTTGTGTTTTGCAAACTATGGCATCAGTTCTTGCGGTGACAATTAACACAGTTTTTAGATTTATGATGAGACATATATTAACGTATTGCAAAGAGTCACAAAGACAAATAATCAAGAGGCAAAAAGGCTCAAACCATTTAAAAAACTGTTGGAAGCTGCAAGAGACAGGTGTGGAGGCCCACCTTTCAAGAACACTAACTGTTGGGACAGAAGCCATGAATAAACATGGGTTACAACAACAAAGGCCAGTATGAACTTTTCTGGAACTTTCAAAATAAATCGCATTAACCTACTTCCAGCTCAGCCTAGGAAGAGGAGTCAGAGCTGGAATCTGTGACCCAAAGACACCTTTCTCCCTCTGGTCGGCCTCATTTTGGCTGCGGACAGCAGCCAATAGAGGGACCAGACAATGCATCAGCTGAAAGCCTAGTGACTCGCAGGCGAGAAGCCTTCTACTTCAAAGAAACCTTGGATCCAAAAGTGACTACGATCATGCTGATCGTATGCAACAAAGTTAATTAATGATTTGCTGTTCGAGTATCCGGCATTCATTCATAAAAAGGGTGTAATAAAACAAGCCTAGCATGACTTTTCTTCTGAGGCGTCCAGAAGCAGCCCTAATTAAAGCTGATATTCCCCATGGACTGAAAAAGAAGGCAACGGGACTACAGCATCACACGCCTACCTGCTTACATGTCTAGATAGCGAGAGCCCACTGATGTTGCTGCAATGTGCCTTTGTTGTACAGTTCGGCTGGGCCAGCTAAACAGCTCACCCCTCACAGCTATTAAGATTAGCTGCGACACTAGTCCCTTTAATGCCCGCATGTGGATTACCAGGACAGTTTTGCTTCTCAGGTCGTCACCCAGAAAACCCAGTCTTCAGCACAGTTCAGGTAAGAGGTAGTGTTTGGGCAGAGAAGATTAGTTTAGAATGAAATAATCTAAATAATTTTTGTTTAATGACATTTGGTTTTTGTTTGTGTTGACAAAACTCAGCTAATTGCTACCAGACTAGCTGCTCAGCTAATGATGTGTTCTGTGTTGTGTTTTTAAAGTTAAAACAAGCTTTATTTTAAGGGTGGATTTAAAACAGAGATTGGCCATAATGCGCCGTCAACGCTTATGCATTTTGATCCTTTTATTGATGGTATTTTAAAAATACATGTTCAACTTTGAAGAGCTATAGGCTTTCTTTTCTTAGCTTTAACCGCTAACGGATAAGGTAACACGTGATTTATGACCGCCATCTTATGAGACTGTAGGCTATGTCATCACCAGGTTAAGATTCATTTATCCAGAAAGGTTTGGTTTTTATTCAAAATAACATTTCTTAAGCTGGGAGCTGATGCCTATCTCCAGCAGTCTACGGGCGAGAAGCAGGATACACCCTGGACAGGTTGCCAATCCATCGCAGGGCAACACAGAGACATATGGAAGCCGGAGTACCCAGTGAGAAGCCACACATGCACGGGGAGAATATTCAAACTCCATGCAGAAAGACCCCCGGCTGGGAGTCGAACCGAGGACCTTCTTTCTGCAAGGCAACAGTGCTATCAACTGTGCCACTGTGCAGCCCATAGATTTTATTGTACTAAATAAAGGCAGCTGATGAACAATTATTGAGAATAAGTCATCTAGAAGGTTGGATTTATTCAGCAAATCATTCTTTAAAATATTATTTTAGTAAAACAATGTTTTATCTGATCTTGCATTGAGTTAATGGTTGTTTGAAGGTATACCAATTATTGTCCAAGTTAGTTCCAAGACTAACTTAACTTCATTTCCAGAATCCTCAAGATAATCCTTAGTTCGCAGACATAAATAACATTGAATGGTAATGTTGCATCACTTTATTGGTCATGGTTTTTAACCATCTTTGATTCACTTGTTCATATTGTACATAGTTGGTCTTCCTTATTCTTTAATTTTGCTTGGTAGTTTAGTTGGATTGTTCTTGTATGGTAAAGAGTTTGTTGATTGAAATATGTTGGACTTTGAGTTGACTTTGTTGTATTTGAAGAAATTGTGTGAATTTATTCCCTGTTTTGCTGTTCAGTCTGTTGACGACTATTGTCCTAATACCACCGCCTTATTCGGCTGGTATTCACCGGACAACACTTAATAGACCAAATTATTATTTAGTACAATATTAAATTATTAACATTAAATATTAAATAATACATTCATAATAATAATTACAACAGTACCATACAACCATAACTTAAATGGAGTGGTTTAGACCAAAGCATTTGCATTAGAATGATCCAGTGAAAATCCAATGTAAAACCTAAATCCAATATAAAACATGTCCTTTGATTTAAAAATTGCTTATTGTCAAATCAAGTTCATTTATGTAGCGATTTTCATGCTGGGTTGTCATGGAGGCCAGTTATGCTTTCCATGTTTGTGTCTTTTTATAATACATTTGTTCAAATTACTTTTTTTTTTTTTTGTCTTTTTTCCTAATTTATTAACTGTCAGAGAACATGAAAAATGTAGCTATCTGACTGTTATATGATGTAAATTAAAAACCATAATTTTTTAATTAGTGTAATGTGTGTTTTGAACCTTGAATATGCAGTTTTCTGTGATTGGTTTAAACAATTGTGAACTGACATTTCACTTAACTGAAAAGTAAATATTGTGCACTGTCTTCTACATGAAGACAATAAAGATGTGGAGGTGGTTCCAGTGAAATGTTGCCCACACAAAAAACCCAAGCTAAACTAAATACCAAGAATACTAAGGTGTTGTTGCTTACATGATCATTTTGGTTCTTTTTTGGTTCTTTTGAAAATGTCATTATGTTTTTTACTCTGCATTGTATAACTGTTTTCTGCAAACAAAAATTTTCAAACAGCATTCATTAATGCTTTTAGCGGTTTTTGCAGAAGTAGAAACAAAATACAGAAAACTGTACAGTCACAGAGCAGCAGGTTCACAATAATTTACTGCCCACCAGCTCCAGCTTCCAGGGAGCAAATCTGACAAAGAAGAGAGACATTCTTTAGAAATCTGAGTCTATACACAAAACCACAGTGACCTCAGGCAGTTAGGGGGTGTACAGGACAGTACAGAGCAGCGAGAGGTCAACGAGCAACATGATGCTCTCCAACAAAGAACAAGCTCTCCTGTTCACACACACACTGTTTCAAAGTTCAGTATCCGGATGGCTAAGTTATCAGGCCAACAAACAAAGATCCTTTCTCAACCTCACAGCTTTTGACAAAACTCACAACAAGTGCATCCAAAGTCCTAACAACAGGAAGTGCTTAAAAAACAGCTGAGAGCAGCAGCTCTGGAACAATTCTCATCTTTGTCCAGTTGTGAGAAACTTGTTAGTGTCTGTGTGCATGCTTCCTTCAATGCCTCAGAATGGAGATGGCAACTTTGTTAAGGGTATTAGATCTGTAATAAGCGTGACATTTTCAGAGCCAGCATGTTGAAGAGGCAGCAGTCGGGGCTTCTTCAGTCTGTTGACGACCTCAGAGGCTCCACAACCAGGAAATGAAATGCCCTCCAGTGACAAGGACAATTTGCTGACTGCTGATGCTGGAGGCAAACCAGTTGGTTGAAGGAACCCACAATGGTTTCCCTCCATGGTGGGAAAAAAAATATCCAGTTTAATTATGCAATGATTCCCCACCATCCACTTCACCACATCAATCATCAAAGCACAGTGTAATCTAAAACGTCTCCCTGTTCACTGAGAAGCATCATTTCTCAACCTCTAAACAAACATTTACAGGTTAAACCTTCAGCGTTTACTAAACTACATTGATCTTCCATTTAAATCCGATTAAAGGACATTATTTGTCTTAGCAATTGTCATGTTTGAGATAACAGTTTTCAATTTTACTTAAAGAATTCCTCCTATGATGGTTTTAGATAACATTTCCTTAGGTTTAGAAAAATGGCCTCAGCATACTTGCGAAGTAATTAACTGCTAAACAGGGTCTAAAACTGGAAAATAACTTCTAAAATATATATAAATTAAATACATAATGACGACAAAAAAGACTTTAAAAAACTAGAAAAACACACATTTACTGAAAAAATGCAGCGTGACTGTTAAATTGGTGAACTGATTTACTGAAGAAGCCGAACTTGAAAAAATACCCCTCCTAAAAAGATCTGTCCATGACGAAACTACAAACATGGCTCTGCTCACTCTCCATGTTTCAATGTGTCAAATTAAGCTAGCTGCCACTTTCTCTCATTCTCCTAACCACTTCCCAAATTAACCCCCTCTGCTCATCCCCACACTTAGCACTGTCCGCTTTGGTGGCAATTTTCAAAATTTCTCTGGGTTTAGTTCCACTGTAAAGAAATGTTTTACAGAATGTAGTAGGAGCATACCTTGCTAAAAAAACAGAAGCTAAAACTGAATCAGAAAATTGCTAATGAAACTGTAGTCAAAGTAAACCAACTACCTGACCCTATATCAGAATCTGAATCAGAATCAGCTTTATTGCCAAGTTCGTATATACAAACAAGGAATTTGACTTCGGTACACTTTGCTCTATGGTTTTGTTTTTGTATTACCGAATATACATATTTACAATGTACAATATACAAATATATAATAAAAAGGTGCATTTGCAACATCTGTATGCTGTTGTTTTGTACTCTATTGAATGTTCAACAGAGAAACAGCCTGGGGGAAGAAACTGTCTCTGTGGCGGCTGGTTTTAGTGAATAGTGCTCTGTAACGGCGGCCTGAAGGTAAAGCTCTGAACAGTTTATGTGCAGGGTGTGTGGGGTCTGCAGAGATTTTAGCAGCTCTTTTCCAGACCCTAGACCTGTATAAGTCCTGGGTGGAGGGAAGGTCAGCCCTGATTATTCTCTCTGCATTCCTGATTGTTCGTTGCAGTCTGGACCTGTCCTGTTTTGTGGATGAGCCAAACCACACTGCCATCATTAAACGGTCCTGTCTTCATCCATCTCAGTGTAGAAGATGACCAGCAGCTGCTGTGGAAGGTTGAACTTCTTGAGTTGCCTCAGGAAGTACAGTCTCTGCGGGGCCTTCTTTCGAACAGTGTCTATGTGTGAAGACCATCTCAGGTCCTCAGAGATGGTGGTTCCTAAGAACCTGAAGTGGTCCACAGCCAATACAGTGTTGTTGAGGATGGTGAGGGGGGTGTATGGGGTGGTGTTCTCCGAAAGTCCACCACCATTTCCACAGTCTTGACTGGGTTGAGTTCAAGGTAGTTGTGACAACACCAGTGTACCAGCCGATCCATCTGCTGTCTGTATGCAGACTCATCGCCGTCCTGTCCAATGACAGTGGTGTCGTCTGCAAACTTAAGGAGTTTCACGGACGAGTCCAATGAGGTGCAGTCATTTGTGTACAGGGAGAAGAGGAGTGGGGATAGAACACACCCCTGGAGGGCACCAGTACTTATTGATCTGGTTCGGGAGAAGATGCTACCCAGTCTCACCTGATGCTGTCGGTCCGTCAGGAAGCTGTTGATCCACTGACAGGTGGAGGCCGGGACGTTGAGCTGGGTGAGCTTCTGCTGGAGGATGTCTGGTATGATGGTGTTGAAAGCCGAGCTGAAGTCTACAAACAGGATCCTGGCGTACGTCCCGGGGTGGTCGAGGTGTTGCAGGATGAAGTGTAGACCTAAGTTAACAGCATCATCTGTCGACAGGATGGGTGGGGGGGCTCCTATAGGTAGTCAGGTTTCTCAGACCGGTCCATACAGCTGAAGCGTCACCAGTAGAAAGGCTGTTCTTAAGCTTGTCACTGTAGCTTCTCTTGGCTGCTTTGATCTCCATTGTAAGTCTGTTCCTAGCCTGCCTGTACTGTGCCCAATCTCCACTGCTGTGAGCTTCTTCCTTTTCCCTGTGCAGATTCCTGAGGTGTGGAGTAAACCATGGCTTGTTATTCCCAAAGGTGCAGAAGGTCTTAGTCTGCACACACATGTCTTCACAGAAACTGATGTATGATGTCACCACATCATTTAGTTGGTTTAGGTCAGTGGCTGAGGTTTCAAAACAGTCCAGTCTGTGCATTCAAAGCAGGCCTGTAGCATCTGCTTTGATTCCTCAGTCCACTTCTTAACAGTGTGAACCTTGGGTTTGGAATCTCTTAGTCTCTGTCTGTAGGTTGGGATGAGGTGGATAAGAGAATGATCCGAAAAACCCAGAGCAGCCCTGGTAACAGAATGATATGAGTCCTTTAAAGCTGTGTAACAATGGTCCAGTGTGTTTTTGTCTCTGGTGGGACACTTAATAGGCTGTCTGTATTTGGGGAGTTCATTGAAGAGGTTTGCTCTGTTAAAATCTCCCAGTATTATGATGAAAGAGTCCGTGTATTTTTTCTCAACGTCTGTAATCACCTCAGCAAGATGTTTTTCCGCGGCAGAAGTGCAGCCATGCGGTGGAAAATATGAGCCGATTATTATAAACGAGGAAAACTCTCGGTGAATAAAACGGTTTACAGATTATGGAAAATGACTCCAGATCCGAACTACATGTTTTCCCCAGCACTTTTACGTCTCTGCACCAACCTTCATTTATATAAAAGCACATTCCGCCTCCTCGCACCTTCCCCGATAGCTCCGCGCTGCGATTCGCTCTGAGCAGCTGGAAGTCCGGCATCAGCAGTGTGCGGTCCGGGAAGTTTTCACTCAGCCATGTCTCGGTAAAGCAGAGAATCACTGATCCGCGGAGGTCGGTGTTTTTATTGGTGAGAAGAAGCAGCTCGTCCATCTTGTTGTTTAGAGAGCAGACATTTGCCAGGTGGATTGAAGGCAGTGGTGTGCGAAGTCCTCTTTTGCGGAGCTTTACCAGCGTGCCAGCACGCTTTCCCCTCTGCCGCTTTCGGCGAAGTATCCCGTAGAGTGCCACAGCTCCGCTTGCCAGGAGCTCAGTGAACCTCGGATCGATGAAAGATGGTGAAAAAATCCCAAGAGAGGACTCTCTGATGTTGAGAAGTTCTTCTCTACTGAATGAGACCACAGGATGGTTGCCCAACACCACAGTACTGTGGCTCGAAAAACATAACAATACACAAAATACAAAAACAAAGAGAGAGCGAAGCTCCGAGGCTGGGAATGGTGGTTGGGGTTAGTCCTGTAACCAGTGGGGTTGCCTGTTCGATACTCCACTCCTTCCATCTTAGTCGTTGTGTCCTCAGGCAAGACACTTCACCCGCCTTGCCTGCTGATGGTGGTCAGAGGGCCCGGTAGCGGCGATTTTATGGCAGCCCAATGGCAGCTGTGGCTACAATGTAATCTACCACTGTCAGTGTGTGAATGTGTGTATGAATGGGTGAATGACTGATTGTAGTGTAAAGCGCTTTGGGGTCCTATTTCTTTAAATCCAGACTACAGCTGTTGCAATTGTATGCGTATGTAAAGAAATGTTTAATCTATTTAACCATGTAAAGGAACAGGTTCTAAACAGAAACACATTTAAATAAAATAAAAATGTTTCACTCCAGAACGTTTTGCGTCAACTTCGTCAGACACTCTAAAACCGAATAAATTTTATTTTTTCAGTCCAACATGAAGATTTTAAATATGTTGATATAACATTTGGTTACTGTGACATGTAACGAAATACAAAATAGAAACGTCTGTTGTGATTTCACACTTCTGAAAACCCAAATTTCCAAATGTAACATTTTCAGTATTTGTAAAATTATAAAAACAAATTACTTGGATTATTAATGGATAAGAAGATGTAGAACATATGGTCATTGATTACATAAACAACATAAACTAAACAAAGATTTTGTTTATGTTTTAAAAATCACCAAAAACATACTTCTGGTGGAGTTGACGAAGAAATGACGGTGTTGACGAAATCCTAAATAGCGCTGTTTTCAAACTATTCAAACAAATATGAATTCCTCTTCTCTTTTCCTCCACGTCATCCTCTGCTTTTCTTTTGTCTTCCTCAACCCCCCCCCCCTTTGTGTGCCAGTTATTTATTTGCTTGGTCCGAATCATGATTTTCGTTTTTAAAATTTCACATGGCATGTGTTTATGTGAGGCGGGGAAGAGTCAGGGTATGTGTGTTTGTGTAGGTGTGGGATACAGTTAAAACAGTACATCTTAACTGGAGACATCTTTTCCGACATTATTAGGTTCACCATTCTTATTGGCAGAAATTCCACTTTTACATCTTGATGCTCAGTATCCACAGCAGTTGTCTTGGCTAGCCACCAGTGGTCATCGCATACCACTGCCACCCATTCTCCATTATTAAGGCTGATAACAGCAGTTACTCTTATAGTACCCTGCGGACCATTCTGAGGCTTCTCATCCAACTCTCCCTGCATCACATCTTCTGTCTCCATATCCTCCTCCTTTTCTTTTCTCATCTCCTCCATCAACGTGGCCAGAAGAGGTGCTCTTCATGCATCACTGTGCTGTTGCTCTGGCCAGCCACGTAAATAGATAGTTGCTGGACTAAAGCACTGGCAAAGCAAAATCTTGATGCAAAAAACAATAAAGTTGTTTGTGGTGGATTTACATTTTGAGACTTAAATTTAATACATAATTAAATTATAGGAATTCTGAAGAAATTACACCTTACAAAGCAGGCCCCGACTTGTCCTTCCTCTACAACTCAAAGGTTTAAAAGATTAAGTACCAGGTTAAATGATATAATTATTGTTACAGAAATAGTTTTATGTATAAATAAATCCCTGGAGTACCATTTAAATCAGGGCTACATGGTGGTGCAGTTGGTAGCACTGTTTCCTTGCAGCAAGAAGGTCCTGGGTTCAATTCCCTGCCAGGGGTCTTTCTGCATGGAGTTTGCATGTTCTCCCCGTGCATGCGTGGGTTCTCACCGGGTACTCCGGCTTCCTCCCACAATCCAAAGACATGCCTGTTAATTGGTCACTCTAAATTGCCCTTAGGTGTATAAATGAGTGTGTACATGGTTGTTTGTGTGTTGCCCTGCGATAGACTGGCGACCTGTCCAGGGTGTTAGCCGCCTCTCGCCCATAGACAGCTGGAGATAGGCACCAGCTTCCCCTCGACCCACTATGGAATAAGCGGTAGAAAATGACTGACTGACTGACTATTTAAATCTTTTTGTATGTTCACAAATAATATATTAGTATACTAAAAGATTATTGGTGAATTTGTCAACTCCGTCAACAGACACATCAACTCTGGAGTTGACAGAAATTGAGGACAAAACTTTTACAGACAGATTTTTAGGTAAAACAATGTTTATAATTCAGTTTATGTATTGTTTTAGGTATTTTCATTTATTAGAAAAATGTTTTGTATTATTTTGCAAATTTACAGGTTTTATTTTGTTTTTGTTTTTTGGGGTGGGTCAATATTGTGGCCTCTTTCTGAGGATGTTTATTAACATAGACCTCCTAGCTACAGACCATTTACTTAAACAAAATCCTCCTAAAAGAGTTTAAAATGTTTGCCAAAAATAACTTTGGTATGCAGTGTTACGCTAGATGTAACTTAGTAGTATGTACTGTTGAATATTCTCGTGATGAATGTCTTGATTTTTAATTAAAAACAAAAATAGGCTTTTCTCGGTAGGACTTGTTTTGTTCCGATTCTCAAGAATCAGTGTTATGTGTTTTTTGTTTTTTTTTCATTCCATCTTGTCTGGGAAGCACTTCACATTGTCTGCATTTGTTTCCAATTGCTGAAAAGCAATATTGATCAAATAAAATGTTAATGAAAAAACAATTCTTCCTGCATGTGTCAATGTAGTCTCAGTGTCTTTATTTGGCAACTGAGACTGACACTATTTTTAACATTGACCCCTATTACACAGATTATTCCCAGAACAATTAAAGATTGCAACAATCCTTTATATTTATATTCTGAGTATTCTCCACTGGGTAGGTTTTACATCCATTCAGGCAGATTATTTCCCACTTTCACAGCGTTACCTCAGCTCTCCATTAAAGGGCTACAAGGCCTGGGCTTAGGCATCAAACCAATGGAGCAGAGTGGCTAATTGTTGCCATTACAGAGGCATTAGGGAGGAGAATGGATAAAACGAAGAAGAGTATCCTCTGCTGAACCACATTTTAGTTATAGTATTTATTTCCAAGACTGCTCAGCTACAGGTAAGAGCAATTAAGCTGGTTAAACAAACTGAGGATGTTGAAGTATAAACTAAAAAAGCCAGTGCATTAATGTATGTTTCTGCTCTTAACTGATGCAGCTTATCTTAAGCTAACAACTACAGAAAATAGCAAATGCTCTCTGGAAAAGACATACACAAATATGAAGGAGAAGACCATGAAACATCTAAACACCAGCAGGCATAGCAAAAATCAATATGCTGTGTGTTGAACATTGGCCATAAATAGCTCATGATCAGAAACAGCTTTCTATCAGCAGAGGCAGCAAATCAACTCTGACTGCTGAAAAAGGCTGAGGTGAGGCTTCCAACTCTGGTCAGCAAAGCATATTTCTGCTGAGCTATGTTTTGCTCTACTAGTAAGAGTCACACATGAAGGTAGCAGCAGAGGGACCTTTTATGCATAATTGAACTCCTTATATTTCACCTTGGAAGCTTTGCTTAGAACAAAAACGTTCTTAAAAAGGGGTAAACATCTGGAGAACTTTTACAGTGCACTGAAGCGGAAGAGTCAAGATTGTTAACCCTCTAAGAAAGCTACTCACTGAAATGTATATAGAGCCTTCTACTCTGTGTGAATCTGAGCAGCTTTAGATTAACTCTGGACCAATTTAATCAATTGCATACAGTATTATAATATTTATACTGGTCAAATTTGAATCAGATCATTCTACAGTGATAACAGATTCTTCAAAACATAATTTGTGTCTGTAAAGGATTTCTACAAATAAAGATTTCACAGATTTTTCTTAGTTATAAATAATCGGTTTGCGGTCCAAAACAATCCAGTCCATATTTGGGCCATACAAGGATTGTGTTTTGTTTTTTTTAGGAAGGGCACGTTGTTTAAGCATCAAATATAACATTTTTTTCTTCACATCACAAATTTCATTCTAAGGAATCTGTATTCCATGTAAGAAGGTCTTGTCCAGGTTTAGCAACTACCCTAGTTTGGAAGCTTTATTTTCATGACTATGAATATTGTAGCTTCACACTGAAGGCATCAAAACTATGAATTAACACATGTGGAATTATATACTGAACAAAAAAGTGTGAAACAACTGAAGATATGTCTTATATTCTAGGTTCTTCAAAGTAGCCACCTTTTGCTTTGATTACTGCTCTCCACACTCTTGGCATTCTGTAGATGAGCTTCAAGAGGTAGTCACCTGAAATGGTTTTCCAACAGTCTTGAAGGAGTTCCCAGAGATGTTTAGCACTTGTTGGCCCTTTTGCCTTCACTCTGCGGTCCAGCTCACCCAAACCATCTCGATTGGGTTCAGGTCCGGTAACTGTGGAGGCCAGGTCATCTGGCGCAGCACCCCATCACTCTCCTTCTTGGTCAAATAGCCCTTACACAGCCTGGAGGTGTGTTTGGGGTCATTGTCCTGTTGAAAAATAAATGATGGTCCAACTAAACGCAAACCGGATGGAATAGCATGCCGCTGCAAGATGCTGTGTTAGCCGTGCTGGTTCAGTAAGCCTTCAATTTTGAATAAATCCCCAACAGTGTCACCAGCAAAGCACCCCCACACCATCACACCTCCTCCTCCATGCTTCACGGTGGGAACCAGGCATGTAGAGTCCATCTGTTCACCTCTTCTGCGCCGCACAAAGACACGGTGGTTGGAACCAAAGATCTCAAACTTGGACTCATCAGACCAAAGCACAGATTTCCACTGGTCTAAAGTCCATTCCTTGTGTTCTTTAGCCCAAACAAGTCTCTTCTGCTTGTTGCCTGTCCTCAGCAGTGGTTTCCTAGCAGCTATTTTACCATGAAGGCCTGACTCACACAGTCTCCTCTTAACAGTTGTTCTGGAGATGTGTCTGCTGCTAGAACTCTGTGTGGCATTGACCTGTTCTCTAATCTGAGCTGCTGTTAACCTGTGATTTCTGAGGCTGGTGACTCGGATGAACTTATCGTCCGCAGCAGAGGTGACTCTTGGTCTTCCTTTCCTGGGGCGGCCCTCATGTGAGCCAGTTTCTTTGTAGCGCTTGATAGTTTTTGCGACTGCACTTGGGGACACTTTCAAAGTTTTCCCAATTGTTCGGACTGACTGACCTTCATTTCTTAAAGTAATGATAGCCACTTGTTTTTCTTTACTTAGCTGCTTTTTTTCTTGCCATAATACAAATTCTAACAGTCTATTCAGTAGGACTATCAGCTGTGTACTGTATCCACCTCCTGCACAACACAACTGATGGTCCCAACCCCATTTATAAGGCTTGAAATCCCACTTATTAAACCTGAGAGGGCACACCTGTGAAGGGAAAACCATTTCAGGTGACTACCTCTTGAAGCTCATCAACAGAATGCCAAGAGTGTGCGGAGCAGTAATCAAAGCAAAAGGTGGCTACTTTGAAGAACCTAGAATATAAGACATATTTTCAGTTGTTTCACACTTTTTTGTTCAGTATATAATTACACATGTGTTAAATCACAGTTTTGATGCCTTCAGTGTGAAGCTACAATATTCATAGTCATGAAAATAAAGAAAACTCTGAATGAGGTGTGTCTAAACTTTTGTATATATATATATATATATATATATATATATATATATATATATACATATATATGTATATATATATATATTTCAACCCTAACTCATTTGAACTGTTTAACTTTGAAGAGTGTGTGGATCTTTATATGGCCTGTCAACTTTAATGAAAGGTATTGTGGGTCTAGAGATTATTTCCACAAGATAAGTGTACAGTTGCAAAAAAAAGGTGAAAACCACACCCACTAAACCTGGGAGTTGTTCATAGGGCTCTAACAGGAGGTTGCACAATTCAAAATAAAAAATATTTCTACAAAAAGAAAAATCAACCTGATTTCTTACTATGGTCAATGATGGGATCTCAATCTTCATTGCTCCTTCATGCCATCAGTGCTGTTCCTGCTAAAGTGCTGGTCTACAATGCCTTGTGCCTAAACATTAATCTGTTTGGGTCTGTTAAAACCCCACCAATTAGTTTAATAATGGAACAATAAAATGCTTCCAACTGACCTGTAAATAAGCACCCTCTAAGAGGTTTATCATCATTGCTGCCTGAAGTACTGTAAGCCCAGTTTACAATACAACTTAGAATCTATTGTAACATATACAAAAAATAAATCTCAGAGTGAACTGAGGCTGAGTAATAGCAGTCTTTTGTAGAACTGGCCAAAAGGGTCTCAATACTACACCGTGTTGCTGTAACATGTTTTGTTCCACAAAGATTCTTAAAGTTTTATGAACTCTCCTCTGTATGCTTTTTCATCCCTTTAACATTTTGCATGTGTATTCTTATTTCTCACAGAGGAAGGAAAAAGGGAGAATTGTTATAATTATATTGCGTATCTCTCCGCTCCAAAGTCTCAAATGCTAATTGGTGACACTGCAGTTCAGCTCCGTCCAATTACTTGCAGCTTTCAGTCGTCTGATTAGCAATCAATTTTTCCCTTGCCGTTTCGAAAGCAGTAGTGAAGCTACTGAACACCAAATAACCTATGAGACTCCAAGAATCCACAGATATAACTTCAAAACTACGTTCTCTGTCAACATTTAGTTTCTAGCAAAATTCTGAAAGATTTTGGTTGACAGTCAAGTATTTTTCATTGATGCTTTACACATAATCCAATTAAAACATATCTCTGACTTTGATCCTTTAGCTAACAGTAAATGATGATCAGGATGTTATTACAGTGGAACACCAACCTCATGGGTGGTTTAACAGTGACCACAACTGCAAACAAAGTTTAAATGAACAGTTTTTCAGTCAAAATGTAATTTGTTTTGCTTTCTTACAACAAAAGCATTGACATATTTGAGTGAATGAAGCTATTTTAGGGATTTGGCTATTATACTACCCAGATTATGTGAGCAAAGGCAACAATATAAGATGTAAGGCAAATATAAAAAAATATCAAAATACAGACAAAAATGGTTAACTTTGTTACACCATTTTGACTGCTCTGAGCATGCACAATAATTTCATCACAGAGCAAAAATTAAAATTTGTTTGAACATTTGATTCTGTCTGTACAGTAGACTCCAACAGTGTTGATCACAGAATGGTTTGCAGTCTTTCGTCACCTGCATTTTCTTCTGGATAACAAAATGTTTTCAAAAGATGTGGATTTTTATTCCAGCAAAAAATAAAACGAATGTCTTCATAAGAGGGAGACATCCCTCCTTTGGAGACATCGCGAGGAGCATTGACAGCATAAATATGTTAATGTTCAATCAATAAGTCTAATAAACAATTTTTTACTAAAATATATTTTTATGACAAAATAATGACAGTTGTTGAAAGTGAAAGTAGTCAAACTGAATTTTAATACAATGAAATACATTTTTAAATCAAACGAATTCAGTTTCAAACCATTAATTTCAGTTTCAATTAAGTGAAGTTAATTTTCAAACCATTGCATTTAATTTTAACTTACACAAATACAGATTCAATTTAAGCAATTCAAATTCAGTTTCTGATGGCACAAGCCCATGCATCACAGCCTTGAATTTGATAACAATTGAGTTCACTTTAAAGTAAAGAAACAATACTGTTCTGTAAATAACGGAAATCTTATGTGGTTTATTGTTTAATGTCCACATATAAATGTTTATATGTGGACATTTTTCCTTTTTTTGTACTATTTGTTTTCAAATGGGGGATCCTATGGCCCTAGTTAACAGTGAATGCAACATCATATTTGAATCACTGGTGGCCTTTATGGTGGTGGTAAAATGCTAGCAAATTAGTATATATAATTAATTACAGGACTCATAGTTAAACAAAAATAACATTCTATGTAGCATTATAAAAAAGGGCAGTGAATAAAAAAAGACATAAAAATGACCTGAAGTCAGAGCACATAACCTTTTCTTACTAAGAATCTGGTGGATTGCATAGGAGAGCAAACTCAAACAGGGAAGTGACTCACACACACACACACACACACACACCAAACTCTCCCGGCAAAAGCCAAAACTGTCCCATACTGATGACATCACCTCCTACATGCAGGCCTAAAGGTTGCGGATGTCCAGAAGCAGGTCCCTGGGCAATAAAACAGCTCACTCACTCACATGGCTGCACAGTGACACACAGTCAGGCATGGAGACAGTGAGGAGGACACATACGGACAAACACACAAAACCACGTCTGCACACACACTTGTATGCAAAGACAAACACACATTTGGCTGGTGTTGAGCTGAGTGGCAGAATTTTGCCTGAAGACACAGGACTTCTTTCCTTAAAAACCTCTCATTAGATCCTGCGTCAGTCTGCTTCGCTGTGAGCTGAAACATAAGTGACTCTCATCCCATCCACGATAATGACGGCTTTGTGGAAATGTTGGTTTGAATTGGACTCTAGATCGATATTTAATTCCTTTAACCACACAACTTAAATTGTGTCACAAGTCATTATCTAACATTATGAAGGAGGCACATTTTAAACATTGATATGTCACATTTCTCAGCCTTCCTGGCAAATGTTTTGCCACATGCAGGGACATGTTATGGCTTGCTTTCAGGAGGAATAAGGTGGATTTTGTTTAAACTGGGGAACAGTATATCTACTTTTAACTTTCAGTTTGTTGGTCCACTTGAGATG
Organism: Girardinichthys multiradiatus; assembly: GCF_021462225.1. NCBI lineage: Eukaryota > Metazoa > Chordata > Actinopteri > Cyprinodontiformes > Goodeidae > Girardinichthys > Girardinichthys multiradiatus. Next base: position 9,138,262 of record NC_061814.1, read on the forward strand.
TTTCTCAGGAACTTGAGAGAGGCTGCTGATTTCTTGCTTTTATGCTTTGAGAGTAGCGGATGCTCAGAACACAACTCTTGTTTTTGAGTTTTAGACCCCGGTTCTCCGGTGAAAGCTGAAGGTATGCTAACTTTATGCGAGAGGACATAATTCCTCCAAATTAGGTATTTTTGAGGTCTAAACATCAAATAATGTTGCACATTTTATGTGTATGTATGCGGACAGAAGACAGTAAAGTTATTTTTAACTTGAAATGCCTCTGCACAAAGACATTCAAAGCTACTCATATACCCCTAATGATCAGCTAGAGTAGAACGGGGCTTTTTACGAGCTGTGGGCCTCAATCGGCCCACATGAAAATTGGAAAAGCAAACGTTTACACGGTGTTGTGTCTGTATGAGAATCCAAATTTCTGCTTATGTTGAAATAAAGACAAATTTATACCGGACGTAGAGTTTTGATAAGATATGGACCTGACTATTTATTTTCAAAAACTGGTGTGCTCATGAATAACATTTTGAATTTCAATTGTTAGACTGCAGTGAAATATGAGAGCTTGCTCATGTTTGAAAATTGTTTTGGTAAAGGATACGTAGGTTCCCTGGGCATGGTTTTATGTATTTTAAATTATATTTTGCAAAACCTTCCCTGTGTGTATACAAATGGCCCAGCTAAAGTCCAGACCTCTCCTGTTAAAATTTCATTGGGTGATTTTAATTTTTTCATGATTTCATATTCATGATTATTCATGATTTTATTGTTGAATCGGCTACCATTGTCCTATGTATTATTTGTTTTTTTATCCCCATCCTATCGTGTTTAATCCTTTTAAAATGTATTGTTTTCCATGTGGCGAAGATATTTTACAATTAAATGTAAATCTATAGATTTTTATAGTAATATGAACAAAATAAATTATTAGAATCCTTGCTGCAAATTTTTGACACTCCCAGTTTTACATAATATCCCTCCAAAACATTTAAATTCCAATTTGCATATATATGGGATATATAGGATTTAAAGGGTTACAACACCAAGAAATCATGGATAGTTGTTATGTATGGTGTGGAGATCAAGTAATAATGGCATTCATGAAAATAAATGCCCCTCCCTGTGCTGCCACCTTACCGTGGTGGAGGGGTTTGAGTGTCCCAATGATTCTAGGAGCTATGTTGTCAGGGGCTTTATGCCCCCGGTAGGGTCACCCAAGGCAAACAGGTCCTAGGTGAGGGATCAGACAAAGCGCAGCTTACAGACCCCATATGATGGTTACCATAGATGGAAACAGTGTTCCTTTGCCTGGACGCGCGTCACCGGGGCCCCACTCTGGAGCCAGGCCTAGAGGTGGGGCACGCTGGCGAGCCGAAGAGGAAATGTGGGTCCCCCTTCCGATGGGCTCACCACCCGTGGGAGGGGCCAAAGGGGTCGAGTGGAAGGTAGTATGGGTGCCAGCCAAAGGCGGAAACCTTGGCGATCTGATCCTCGGCTGCAAAAGCTGGCTCTTGGGACATGGAATGTCACCTCTCTGGTAGGAAAGGAGTTGGTGTGCGAGGTAGAGAGGTTCCAGCTAGAAATAGTCGGGCTCACCTCGATGCACGGCTCTGGCTCTGGAACCAGTCTCCTTGAGAGGGGTTGAACACTCTTCCACTCTGGAGATGCCCTTGGTGAGAGGGTGAACGAAAGGGTAGACTCCCACTGCTTACGGGTGGGGGGACGGGTTCTGACTGTTGTTTGTACTTATGCACCAGGCGGGAGTTCAGACTACCCACCATTTTTGGAGTCCTTGGAGGGGGTGTTGGAGAGCGACCCTTGTTCTGCTGGTGGACTTCAATGCTCACGTTGGCAATGACAGTGAGACCGGGAGGGGTGTGGTTGGGATGAATGGCCCTCCCATTCTGAACCTGAGTGATGTTTTGTTATTGGTTCTCTGTGCTCATCATGGATTATCCGTAACGAACACCATGTTCAGGCATAAGGGTGTCCATATGTGCACCTGGCACCAGGACACCCTAGGCCGCAGGTCGATGATCGACTTTGTTGTCCTGTCGTCTGATCTGCGGCCGCATGTCTTGGACACTCGGGTGAGGAGGGGAGCGGAGCTTTTCACTGACCACTACCTGGTGGTGAGCTGGCTCCGATGGTTGGGGAGGATGCTGGTCAGACCTGGCAGACCCAAACAAATCTTGAGGGTCTGCCGGGAACACCTGGTGGACTCTCCCGTGAGGCAGAGCTTCAACTCCCACCTCTGGGAGAGCTTCAAACACGTTCCGAGGGAGGGGAGGGACATTGAGTCTGAGTGGGCCATGTTCCGCACCTCCATTGCAGAGGCGGCTTACCGGAGCTGTGGTCGCAAGGTTATCGGTGCCTGTCGCTGCGGCAATCCTCGAACCCACTGGTGGACACCGGCGGTGAGGAATGCTGTCAGGCAGAAGAAGGAGTCCTATCGGTTCTTTTTGGCCTGTGGGACTCCGGAAGCAGCTGATGGGTATCGGCAGTCCAAGCAACATGCGGCAAAAACTCAGGCGTGGGAGGAGTTTGAAGAGGCCATGGAAAACGACATCTGTACCGCTTCGAGGCGATTCTGCTCCATCATCCAGCATCTCGAAGGGGGGGTAGGGGGTAGGTTCACCACCAACACTGTTTACAATAGTGAGGGTGTGCTGCTGACCTCAACTCAGGACGCTGTGGGTCAGTGGCCAGTGTACTTCGAAAACCTACTCAATCCCACTGGCACGTCTTCCACTGAGGAAGTGGAGCCTGTGGACCTTGGGGCTGGCTCTCCAATCTCTGGTGCTGAGGTCACAGAGATTATTAAAAAGCTCCTCGATGGTAAGGCCCTGGGGGTGGATGAGATTCGCCCAGAGTTCCTTAAGGCTCTGGATGTTGTAGGAATGTGTTGGTTAACGTGACTTTGCAGCATCACATGGACATCGGGGGCAGTTCCACTGGATTTGCAGACCGGAGTGGTGGTCCCCCTATTCAAAGAGGGGTACTGTAGAGTGTGTTCCAACTATAGGGGAGTCACACTCTTAAGCCTCCCTGGTAAGGTCTATTCGGAGGTTCTGGAGAGGAGGGTCCATCAGATAGTCGGACCTTGGATTCAGGAAAAGCAGTGTGGTTTTTGTCCTGGCCATGGAACACTGGACCAGCTCTACACCCTCAGCAGGGTCCTGGAGGGTGCATGGGAGTTCGCCCAACCAGTCTACATGTGCTTTGTGGACTTGGAGAAGGTGTTCGACCATGTCCCTTGGGGAATCCTAAGGGGGGTACCAGGCCCTTTGATATGGGCTGTTAAGTCCCTGTATGACCGGTATCAGAGCTTGGTCCGCATTGCCAGCAGTATGTCGGACTAGTTTCCAATGAGGGTTGGACTTCACCAAGGTTGCCATTTATCACCGATTCTGTTCATTACATTTCTGGACAGAATTTCTAGGCGCAACCAACGTGTTGAGGTGATCCGTTTTGGGGGCCGTAGGATTGCTTCTCTGCTTTTTGCAGATTACGTGGTCCTATTGGCTTCATCAGCTCGTGATCTACAGCTCTCGCTGGAGCAGTTTGCAGCCGAGTGTGAAGCGGCCAGGGTGAGAATCAGTGCCTCCGATTAGAGGCCATGGTCTTGAGCCAAAAAAGGGTAGAGCGCCTTCTCCGGGTCGCGGGGGAGGTCCTGCTTCATGGAGGAATTCAAGTATCTTGGGGTCTTTTTCACAAATGAATGAAAAACGGAGCAGGAGATCGATAGACGGATCGGTGCTACGTCAGCAATGATGCAGGCACTGTAGCAGTCTGTCGTGGTGAAGAGAGAGCTGAGTCAAAAAGCGAAGCTCTCGATTTAACGGTCGATCTACGTTCCTACCCTCATCTATGGTCATGAGCTATGGGCCGAAATGAGTTTCCTCCACAGCATGTCTGGGCTGAAGTTTGGTCATCCGGGAGGGACTCAGAGAAGAGCCGCTGCCTCTCCACGTCAAGAGGAGCCAGTTGAGGTGGCTCAGGCATCTGGTTAGGATACCTCCTGGACGCCCCCCTGGTGAGGTGTTCCGGGTGCGTCCCACCGGGAGGATGCCCAGAGGAAGACCCAGGACATGCTGGAGGGACTATGTTTCTCGGCTGGCCTGGGAACGCCTTGGGATTCCCCCGGACGAGCTGGCCCAAGTGGCTGGGGAGAGGGAAGTCTGGGTCTCTCTGCTTAGGCTGCTGCCCCCGCGATCCAACCCCGGATAAGCGGAAGACAATGCATGGATATACACTGACTCTTAATATGTCTATGGTAATGCAATGTATGCAATCTCTACAATTTCCAGTACATGAGAAAATATATACTTATAAAATGTGTGTTAAGTCAAGGGTTTCGGTAACAGTCAAAATTGCTCATGTGGCCCTTGGGGTAAAAATAGTGCAGCCCTGAGCTACAGGATGTTGCACAGTGACCATTACATATGACATTTGTCCCACCAGTGGCACACAGACATTTATAGCCTTTAGATTTACCTAAATATGTAATGTGTAATAAGGACAGATATGATGTTGGCATTAAGTCCATCTTTTAATAGTAATATATAGATGATTAGACCAGATGGCTACAACTGTTTTAAGTTGTACATTGTACAAATGTTTGAAAACTACTGAACAAAAGAGCTGGGCAAACAAGATGCAAATACAAGTTACTGGGAATTGTCACAACTTTGCCAAGTACTTCGATCTTCAGAAACACTAAGGTAAAACTAAAAGTTATTAACTGGAAACCATTGGAAGTCCAGTGACACTGTCCACAATAAACCAGTTTTACAACAACCCAAAACAAAATCCCTTGCTTCAATAGTGATTTAATCTTTTCCATACTGCGAGACAATATCTGGAGAAATGTTTAATAATCAGACAATAAAACACTTGAGCTATTTGGCCACAATGACCAAAAGTGTGTTTGAAGGAGACAAGAAAAAGGCTTTCAAACCAAAGAACACTATGCGGCATGGTGGTAGTACCATTATGCTGGGGGGGCTGTTTTGCTAAGATCTGAACTGGTACATTTTGCAAAGTGGGTGGAATAATTAAGGAGGAGGACCCTCTCCATTATCTTCAATACTACCACAAGTCAACAGCTAGATGGTTGAGACTTAGGAAGAAATGGGTGTTCCAACAAAACAATGATCCTAAAAACATATCAAAACTGGTTTATAATGGATAAAACTGGATAACAATGAAACTCTGGAATAGCTTCCTGATAGAGACATCAACTCTACTGAACATTGCTAGATGTTGCCCAAAAGCCAGATCAATGCAAATCGACAACTCATTCACCTATCATTGGAAGAAGAGAATGCCAAGCCCAAAATATGTTGGAAGCCTGTTAATACTATTAAAAGTGTATGGTCAAGTTGCAACTTGCTAATTGGCATTTATCCAAACATTACTGGTGATGTATACATATGAACCTGTGCACAGAATTATGACCCAGAAAATACACAGTACATTCAAACATCTGCACCTAACGTTTGTATGTGAAAAACAGCAAACACATCTGTTGTGTATTCAATCCAACCTGGAAAAAGAGTGTTTCTAATAAATCATTCAAACTCCAAAACTGACAATGACATTTACGACCACAATAAACGCATGCAGTCTTGCCACCAGAACTGTATGTTTAACGATGACTGTGGCATTATAGGTGATTTCAGCTGTTTCTAGTTCACATTAAAAAGCATGTTTTATTGAACTAAAATAATTTAAATATGGAGCAACAACTGAGGTTGCAGAGCTGAGAAATCTTCTATAAATCTTTACCTCTTGAAACCTGAAAGAAAATCTTACTTTGTTTAATGTTAAACAAAAACATCAATACATTGCTTCATCAAAGACACATCACTTGGTGTCCTTACATCAATAGCTCACTATAAGAGTCAATGTTCTGATTGTCTTCAGGCTCAACCCAGCCATGTTTTAATCAGTTCCATATACCTTGGTCTCTTCCACCACCTCTGCTTATTCCTACACAGTTCATCTTGATGCTGTTGAGCAGATGTGAAATCCACCAACACTGTTGAGGGTGTTCTGTCTTGCCTGAGGCCGCTGCTACCTACTGTAACTCAGTGAGCTCAGGTTGTAACCCAGATGCAGTAAGAGCCTCTGGGACCTGAATCACTGAAAAGCAAGCAAGTTCAACAAGGTGATGCTAGATGCTCTACCGGTAGCATAGAGAAAGGCTTACCTGAAGAAGGTCACGAAGAACTGCACCAGGTCCATGATGCTGTTGTGTTGAGAGAAAGCGATCTATTGGAAACAAGACAACAGAAGGAATGTACATGTATTAACTGCTAATACAATGACCTGAACATTTTTATTATTCATCTTTCAGGTTTAAAACTGGTAGTATTCACAGCCACAATGTTTTTTTCTAATTTATACATTTCCAGCATGCCCCATGTCCAAGCACAGTTTTGTGTTTTTTCTCCATAAAACAGAACTACTTTTGTTGAAACAGTTTGTTACAATAACAGGTCCTGCAATATTTGTTTTACTAAAAATACAAATGTGTGATTTAAAAGGTGATGCTATGGATTTAAAGCATGTTTAACATACAGTTAATAAGCCTTAATAATCGGACGCTGCTTTGTGTTTGGTGAATCCTCTGAGAATACTTGTAAAGGAAAAGAAGAAAGAAACGAGGCAGAGTGAGCTTAAAAGGTTTACCAGCATTTGGTGAGCAGGTAAAATGGCCTGACAGTGAAAACCTTGCAGAAAAGCTTATTTTGGTCCACAGGGACCCTGCCTCAATACAGGCAACCAGCCAACAGCCATCATTTCAATTTACATCAACTGTAGTCGTTAAACACAGCTATGATCAATGAGCTGTTTAGACCATGCTCCTTTCTTTCCACCACTGCAGACCCACAAACACCTACAAACCCAAAACTTTACTTGCATATACTAAGAGCATCACAATTATATACAACCGAAAACAGTGCACTTTTTCCTGACATCCATTAATGTGTTTTATGAGGAGGATCTATAAAGGTTTTATATGGGGTAAGATTACTGTCAAAAAAACAAATGCGTAGGTGTCAAAAATTTGTAAATGTAAGTAAATAAACATGTATAAATTTAAGATTTGTATTTGTACCTTGTTGTCAACTTATACAAACATAACACAAGAACAGAACAGAGGTTTAGAAGTTACAAATACAAGTTACAAAGTTACAACAATACAAGCACAACTCACAAAGTTATGACTACAAAACACAAATTTACAAATACGAATCTAAAACCCCTGATGAAGCTGTTACACTCCTTACCAGTTGGTGGCAGTTATGTACCTGAAAGTTGTTCGCCAACCCCCATTAAACAAGAAGGAGAAGACAACACTGTGCTGTTCCCCTGCAAAGATGTGTTCCCCCTGTGTCTTGTGTTTTTTTTTGTGGTTTTTTTTGTTTACAGTTTTATGTTGTTTTTTTTTTTAAGTTTTGTTACCCCATGGGGCAGGGATTAACTAATCATCTTATGTTTTGGGTTGTTCTTTCCTTACATCATGCACAACTATCCTTGTGAAGTTGGAGACATTTGCTTTTTATTTGCCAAAGTTATATGGTGGGAGACCTTATATTTCAGCCATTTTTTGTTCCCCCCCGTAACTTAAAGAGCAAATGTCTCCAAATTCACAGGACGTTTTTTCCACGATGAAAGGAACAGTAAAACCCACAAGACCAGGTTTATTTATTATAATTTTATTCCCTGATGTTGGAACAGATCTTCGCAGGACATCAGCACAAGACCCACTTACTTTTCTTCTTCTTGTTTAATGGGGGTAGGTGAACAACTTTCAGGTGCATTACTGCCACCAGCTGGTAAGGAGTGTGACAGCTTCATCAGGGGTTTTTGATTCGTACTTGTAAATTTGTGATCCGTACTCAGAAATTTGTGATCTGTACTTGTATTGCGAATTTGTAACTTGCATCTGCAACTTCTAAACTTCTAACAGATGAAACATCTGATGTCACATGTATGTATGAGATGTCAGGGTTATGAACTATAACTTGTAAACAAAGCCATGAGTGTGAGGATCGTTGCTCCCACTGGACGAGACAAAGCACAGACCTGTAATGGAGGAAAACTCTTGTTTAAATCGACCCGTGCCTTTAAAAATTTGTATTTTTGTATTTAAACCAGAAAGGAACTGCATCAGAGTCCATTTGGAAGCAGATCGAGACCACCTCAAAAAGTGGGTCTCGGTCTGGACCTATGGGGAAACGATCTTAGGTCCGTTTAAAGCAAATGAAACATGACAGGTGTAAATACACCCAAAAAGTGCAGCGAACACTCATTTGCCAAAAAAACATCTGGTATAAAACCAACACACAATTTTAGAAAAAACAATGGCAGGTTTATGCTTGAACAACCTTCAACGTGGCTGACTTTTAAAAAGAAATCTGCAGTGAAGAATGGGCCAGAATGTAAGACTCATTGCCATTTATCTGATATGTTTAATGGCAGTTGTTTCTGTGTGGCACAACCAGTTTTTAGTTTTAAGCGGGCAAAGATATTTTCACACCTAGGGTTAGGTTGGTTTGGTGGTGTTTTTTTCCACAAAAGATAAACTCATCATTTTAAAACTGCATTTGCGCCTGATATAATTTTTTTTTCTGATGATTAAAACATTTACAGGTCCTTCTCAAAATATTAGTATATTGTGATAAAGTTCATTATTTTCCATAATGTCATGATGAAAATTTAACATTCATATATTGTAGATTCATTGCACACTAACTGAAATATTTCAGGTCTTTTATTGTCTTAATACAGATGATTTTGGCATACAGCTCATGAAAACCCAAAATTCCTATCTCACAAAATTAGCATATCATTAAAAGGGTCTCTAAACGAGCTATGAACCTAATCATCTGAATCAACGAGTTAACTCTAAAGACCTGCAAAAGATTCCTGAGGCCTTTAAAACTCCCAGCATGGTTCATCACTCAAAACCCCAATCATGGGTAAGGCTGCCGACCTGACTGCTGTCCAGAAGGCCACTATTGACACCCTCAAGCAAGAGGGTAAGACACAGAAAGAAATTTCTGAACGAATAGGCTGTTCCCAGAGTGCTGTATCAAGGCACCTCAGTGGGAAGTCTGTGAGAAGGAAAAAGTGTGGCAGAAAACGCTGCACAACGAGAAGAGGTGACCGGACCTTGAGGAAGATTGTGGAGAAGGGCCGATTCCAGACCTTGGGGGACCTGCGGAAGCAGTGGACTGAGTTTGGAGTAGAAACATCCAGAGCCACCGTGCACAGGCGTGTGCAGGAAATGGGCTACAGGTGCCGCATTCCCCAGGTCAAGCCACTTTTGAACCAGAAACAGCGGCAGAAGCGCCTGACCTGGGCTACAGAGAAGCAGCACTGGACTGTTTCTCAGTGGTCCAAAGTACTTTTTTCGGATGAAAGCAAATTCTGCATGTCATTCGGAAATCAAGGTGCCAGAGTCTGGGGGAAGACTGGGGAGAAGGAAATGCCAAAATGCCAGAAGTCCAGTGTCAAGTACCCAGTAAGTGATGGTCTGGGGTGCCGTGTCAGCTGCTGGTGTTGGTCCACTGTGTTTTATCAAGGGCAGGGTCAATGCAGTTAGCTATCAGGAGATTTTGGAGCACTTCATGCTTCCATCTGCTGAAAAGCTTTATGGAGATGAAGATTTGATTTTTCAGCACAACCTGGCACCTGCTCACAGTGCCAAAACCACTGGTAAATGGTTTACTGACCATGGTATCACTGGTCAGTAAATTGGCCTGCCAACTCTCCTGACCTGAACCCTAGAGAATCTGTGGGATATTGTGAAGAGAACGTTGAGAGACTCAAGACCCAACACTCTGGATGAGCTAAAGGCCGCTATCGAAGCATCCTGGGCCTCCATAAGACCTCAGCAGTGCCACAGGCTGATTGCCTCCATGCCACGCCGCATTGAAGCAGTCATTTCTGCCAAAGGATTCCCGACCAAGTATTGAGTGCATAACTGTACATGATTATTTGAAGGTTGACGTTTTTTGTATTAAAAACACTTTTCTTTTATTGGTCAGATGAAATATGCTAATTTTGCGAGATAGGAATTTTGGGTTTTCATGAGCTGTATGCCAAAATCATCCGTATTAAGACAATAAAAGACCTGAAATATTTCAGTTAGTGTGCAATGAATCTAAAATATATGAATGTTAAATTTTCATCATGACATTATGGAAAATATGATGAAAATTTAACATTCATATGGAAAATACCCCTCCTTGAACCGTCACCTTAACGTGGTGGAGGGGTTTGAGTGCTCAAATGATCCTAGAGGCTATGTTGTCTGGGGCCTAAATGCCCCTGGTAAGGTCTCCCATGGCAAACAGGTTCTAGGTGATGGGTCAGACAAAGAATGGTTCAAGAACCCCTCATGAAGAACACAATATCGAGGCACGTGACGTCGCCCGATACGGCGGAGCCGGGGTCCCACCCTGGAGCCAGGCCTGGGGTCGGGACTCGTCGGAGAGCGCCTGGTGGTCGGGTTGCTCCTCGCGGTACCCGGCCGGGCCAAGCACGAACGAGAGACGCGAGGCCATCCCCCAGTGGGCCCACCACCTGCAGGGGGAACCGTGAGGGACCGGTGCAAAGAGGATTGGGTGGCGGACGAAGGTGGAGACCTCAACGGCCCGATCCCCGGATGCTTAGGCTGGCTCTAGGGACGTGGAATGTCACCTCGCTGGGGGGGAAGGAGTCTGAGCTTGTGCGGGAAGTCGAGAGATATCGACTAGAAATAGTCGGGCTCGCCTCCACGCACAGCGTGGGCTCTGAAACCCATCTCCTTGAGAGGGGTTGGACTCTCTTCTACTCTGGAGTGGCCCACGGGGAGAGGCGGCGGGCTGGTGTGGGTTTGCTTGTTGCCCCCCAGCTCAGCCGTCTCGTGTTGGGGTTTACCCCAGTGGATGAGAGGGTTGTATCCCTGCGCCTTCGGGTTGGGGAGAGGTCTCTGACTATCATTTCAGCCTACGGGCCGAGTGGTAGTGCAGAGTACCCTGCCTTCTTGGCGTCCCTGTCGGGGGTGCTGGATAGTGCCCCTCCCGGGGACTCCATTATTCTGCTGGGGGACTTCAACGCCCACGTGGGGAACGACAGTGACACCTGGAGAGGCGTGATCGGGAGGAATGGCCTACCCGATCTGAATCCGAGTGGTGTTTTGTTATTGGACTTCTGTGCTAGTCACGGATTGTCCATAACGAACACCATGTTCAAACATAAGGGTGTCCATCAGTGCACTTGGCACCAGGACACCCTAGGCAGGAGGTCGATGATCGACTTTGTTGTCGTATCATCAGACCTTCTGCCGCATGTTTTGGACACTCGGGTGAAGAGAGGGGCTGAGCTGTCCACTGATCATCACCTGGTGGTGAGTTGGATCCGCCGGAGGAGGAGAAAGCCGGACAGACTCGGCAGGCCCAAGCGCATAGTGAGGGTCTGCTGGGAACGCCTGGCGGAGCCCTCGGCCAGGGATGTATTCAACTCCCACCTCCGGGAGAGCTTCGACCAGATCCCGGGGGATGTTGGAGACATAGAGTCCGAGTGGACCATGTTCTCTGCATCTATTGTCGATGCTGCTGCCCATAGCTGCGGCCGTAAGGTCTGCGGTGCCTGTCGCGGCGGCAATCCCAGAACCCGGTGGTGGACACCGGCAGTAAGGGATGCTGTTAAGCTGAAGAAGGAGTCCTATCGGCTGTGGTTGGCTTGTGGGACTCCTGAGGCAGCTGACGGGTACCGTGAGGCCAAGCGTGCTGCGGCCCGGGCTGTGGCAGAGGCAAAAACTCGGGCCTGGGAAGAGTTCGGCGAGGCCATGGAGAAGGACTACCGGTTGGCCTCGAAGTGATTCTGGCAAACCGTCCGGCGCCTCAGGAGGGGGAAGCAGTGCTCTGCCAACACTGTTTATAGTGGGGGCGGGAGACTGCTGACCTCGACTGAGGACATTATCGGGCGGTGGAAGGAGTACTTCGAGGATCTCCTCAATCCTGCCATCACGCATTCCGTGGTGGAAACAGAGGCTGGGGACTCAGGGTTGGACTCTTTCTTCACCCAGGCTGAAGTCACCAAGGTGGTTAAAAAGCTCTGCGGTGGCAAGGCTTCGGGGGTGGATGAGATCCGCCCTGAGTACCTCAAGTCTCTGGATGTTGTAGGGCTATCATTGTTGACACGCCTCTTCAACATTGCGTGGCGGTCGGGGACAGTGCCTCTGGACTGGCAGACTGGGGTGGTGGTCCCCCTTTATAAGAAGGGGGACCGGAGGGTGTGTTCCAACTACAGGGGGATCACACTCCTCAGCCTCCCTGGTAAGGCCTACGCCAGGGTATTGGAGAGGAGAGTCCGACCGATAGTCAAACCTCGGATTCAGGAGGAACAGTGTGGTTTTCGTCCCAGCCGTGGAACACTGGACCAGCTCTATACCCTCTACAGGGTGCTCGAGGGTTCATGGGAGTTTGCCCAACCGGTTCACATGTGTTTTGTGGACCTGGAGAAGGCATTCGACTGTGTCCCTCGTGATGCCCTGTGGGGGGTGCTCCAGGAGTATGGAATCGGGGGCCCTTTATTAGGGGCCATCCGGTCCCTGTACGAGCGGAGCAGGAGTTTGGTCCGCATTGCCGGCACTAAGTCGGACCTGTTCCCAGTGCATGTTGGACTCCGGCAGGGCTGCCCTTTGTCGCCGGTCCTGTTCATAACTTTTATGGACAGGATTTCTAGACGCAGCCAAGGACCGGAGGGGGTCTGGTTTGGGGACCAGTGGATTTCGTCTCTTCTTTTTGCAGATGACGTGGTCCTGCTGGCCCCCTCTAGCGAAGACATACAGCATGCGCTGTGGCGGTTCGCAGCCGAGTGTGAAGCGGCTGGGATGAGGATCAGCTCCTCCAAGTCCGAGGCCATGGTACTCGACCGGAAAAGGGTGGCTTGTCCTCTTCAGGTTGGAGGGGAGTTCCTGCCTCAAGTGGAGGAGTTTAAGTATCTCGGGGTCTTGTTCACGAGTGAGGGAAGAATGGAGCGGGAGATCGACAGATGGATCGGTGCAGCTGCCACAGTAATGGGGGCGCTGTGCCGGTCCATTGTGGTGAAGAGAGAGCTGAGCCGAAAAGCAAAGCTCTCAATTTACTGGTCGGTCTACGTTCGTACCCTCACCTATGGCCATGAACTTTGGGTCATGACCGAAAGAACGAGATCACGGATACAAGCGGCTGAAATGAGCTTCCTCCGTAGGGTGGCCGGGCACTCCCTTAGAGATAGGGTGAGGAGCTCGGCCATCCGGGAGGAGCTCGGAGTAGAGCCGCTGCTCCTCCACATTGAGAGGAGCCAGTTGAGGTGGCTCGGACATCTATACCGGATGCCTCCTGGACGCCTTCCTCGGGAGGTGTTCCAGGCACGTCCCACCGGGAGGAGGCCCAGGGGACGGCCCAGGACACGCTGGAGGGACTATGTCTCTCGGCTGGCCTGGGAACGCCTTGGGCTCCCCCTGGAGGAGCTGGAGGTGGTGTCTGGAGAGAGGGACGTCTGGGCGTCTCTGCTGAGTTTGCTGCCCCCGCGACCCGGTCCTGGATAAGCGGAAGACAACGAACGAACGAACGAACATTATGGAAAATAATGAACTTTATCACAATATGCTAATATTTTGAGAAGGACCTGTAAGTGTGACAAAAAGCTGAAGAATTCTGTAAAGGGGCAAATACTTTTTCACACAACACGTTTACTGAGAATGAATCAAAGTATGACATCAGGACATCGCTGGTGCACAAAATTTCATCATATTGTGTCTTTGTGTTTTATATTGTTTTGCATCCATATTATAAAACATATTAACGTGAAGAATGAGCAAAAACCCCCAAATGGTCAGCCTGGTTGGTGGAAAATAAACAGAAGACCTGAAGCATACTAGCAACAGCAAGAACAGAAAACTGGTAATACTGCACTTTCATATATATATATATATATATATATATATATATATATATATATAACTATTTTTAATCTTTATTTAAAGTTTCCTTGAAGGGGAAAAGTATTCCCACCAAATCAAACCTTGATAGTTTAAGTTCACTAAAGTGTTTCATTTCAGATCAGTAATTTATGGAGCACTTTAGGCTCACTGGAAATGACTGACATTAGTTTAGATAATTTATAGAAGTTCAGTTAAGGCAAAAACATGTACACGTATTAAATCTCGAGTTTATCATTAAAATCAGATAGGGGCAGAAAAAGAACCAACAACACCCCTGCATGAGAAAATGCTGCAAAGACAAACGGTACTAAAACAAAATAAAAACAGATGGAATTCTCAAACTTTCACATATAAACACAATAACCTCCACTCCAGAGCACAAACACAAGAACAATAGAGTGTAATTGTTTTGAGATCAGGGGTCAACTGTTCAGGGAGAGTCTTTTTTTCCCCACTCCAATTCTTTCTATAAACTCGTGCTGTAATTACCACAGTATATATTGTAGGGGTGGGTAAGGAGGAAGGAGTGAGAGACGGGTAAAAGATGAGAAGGACAGCAATGATTTAAAGAGGACTCCAAGGACCCTGAATCTACAGTGCAGTCATTATGGAAGACCAACGGCAGCCCTCTGGGGACAAGCTTAGGAGCTGTGACAGCAGTGGGCTGGCTTTTATTTCTCTAACCCTGAACTAAGAGCTGCTCGTTAAAGCCCAGAACGAAAGAAAGTGCTTGGCTAATCAATAAAGAAAGGAATGAGAAGAGCGCAAAAAAAAAAAAAGGAAAGAGGCAAAGAGCCTTTTAGCTACAAAACAGGAAAAAGACGCAGAAGCTAAGCGCAACCCAGGACTGACCAATAGTAGTGGGAATTTATTCATCCTTCTTAACCAGATGTGTACCCTTTCCCACGTTTCGAGGGCCTTGCTAAGCAATTACCAACCCATGATCTTCTGGGACAGAAGATCATAAAAAAATGAAAAGGCTCACTGGAGCACCACATTATTAAGAAGAAAATACTCAAAGTAATTCTGTTTCTATAAACTTTTTAATAAAAAAAATAAAAACCAGCACATTTTCTAAAGGCCTTCTTGCTGAAGTGTTTCCTGATGAGGTACAGAGCACTGCACAAATCCTGTTAAGCCTATTCAAACATGGTTTGAACAATTTGTGCAGTTGTTTCAGTTGAATCAAACATTTCCCTGCTCTGTATATAGGGTAAGGGTTTAATTACTTTAATCTAAACCATCTCTTTAAAAAAATTATTCAACCCAAAATTTTCATTCATCCTTGACTCAATTTACAGATATTTGTCAAATTTACACAGTGCCTTGCTAAAGTATTAATTTGCCTTAAAAGTTTTAAAATTTTGTCACATTACCAATACAAACATTAATTTATTTCATTGGGATCGGCATTTTATGTCATTGACACTGGACTTCTGGCATTTTGGCATTTCCTTCTCCCCAGTCTTCCTCCAGACTCTGGCACCTTGATTTCCGAATGACATGCAGAATTTGCTTTCATCCGAAAAAAGTACTTTGGACCACTGAGCAACAGTCCAGTGCTGCTTCTCTGTAGCCCAGGTCAGGCGCTTCTGCCGCTGTTTCTGGTTCAAAATTGGCTTGACCTGGGGAATGCAGCACCTGTAGCCCATTTCCTGCACACGCCTGTGCACGGTGGATCTGGATGTTTCTACTCCAAACTCAGTCCACTGCTTCCGCAGGTCCCTCAAGGTCTGGAATCGGCCCTTCTCCACAATCTTCCTCAGGGTCCGGTCACCTCTTCTCGTTGTGCAGCGTTTTCTGCCACACTTTTTCCTTCCCACAGACTTCCCACTGAAGTGCCTTGATACAGCACTCTGGGAACAGCCTATTTGTTCAGAAATTTCTTTCTGTGTCTTACCCTCTTGCTTGAGGGTGTCAATAGTGGCCTTCTGGACAGCAGTCAGGTCGGCAGTCTTACCCATGATTGGGGTTTTGAGTGATGAACCAGGCTGGGAGTTTTAAAGGCCTCAGGAATCTTTTGCAGGTCTTTAGAGTTAACTCGTTGATTCAGATGATTAGGTTCATAGCTCGTTTAGAGACCCTTTTAATGATATGCTAATTTTGTGAGATAGGAATTTTGGGTTTTCATGAGCTGTATGTCAAAATCATCCATATTAAGACAATAAAAGACCTGAAATATTTCAGTTAGTGTGCAATGAATCTAAACTATATGAATGTTAAATTTTCATTATGACATTATGGAAAATAATGAACTTTATCACAATATGCTAATATTTTGAGAAGGACCTGTAATTGTGAAGTGGAAGCAAAAGGTACAGCTAAAGTTCTGGGTGCATGTTCAGCTCCTGGAATCAACTTTGTAAGACCAACATTTGCTGCAATTAAAGTTTTACCTCTTCCGGGCTTCAG
This sequence comes from Girardinichthys multiradiatus, assembly GCF_021462225.1. Taxonomy (NCBI): domain Eukaryota; kingdom Metazoa; phylum Chordata; class Actinopteri; order Cyprinodontiformes; family Goodeidae; genus Girardinichthys; species Girardinichthys multiradiatus. The sequence continues at coordinate 9,154,655 of NC_061814.1, forward strand.
TTTGTCTCTAGAAGCCTTGTACACCTAGAGGCTAATTTCTTTGCCCATCCAATCTTTGTCAGATTAGATGACGAGTTCTTGTGAACATCAGTTATTAAATATTGCTACTTACTCTTAGAATTCACATTTGCCTGAGCTTTGTCTGCACAATTCTAACCCATGATTGTGGTTTGATCTTAACCATATTCAAGCTCCTCTTGCTCCTGCAGTGTGGCAGACATTGGGAGTGTGGGGATGGTCTGGGGGTCTAATGGGGTCACCCAGTGGGGGGCTGCCCTCCTGAATGGGTTGTTGTTTGTGTGGGTGCTTGAGCCACATCCCAGAGAGGTGGGCTCCCGCCTAGAGGGCTATGGCTCCTGGATGGCAGTGGGTTGCGGGGGCTGCATTGAGCTCTGGTGGACATTCCACCCTCTAGACCTCTCAGGGGCTGGCTCACCAGGGTGGATGGAATGTACCCTACCTACTCTGGTCCCTCCAAGTTGAGCTGGTGCCTGCCCAGCGTGTACATGTAAGCAGCCATCTGCTATATATGTGGTATGCTCTATATAGTGTGAAAAAGAAATCCAATTAAAATACAAGGAGTATTAATTATTTTGAAAATCACTGTAAGTTGACTTTTTTTTAAAGAGAACATAGGGTCCATATATACATGATAACAAATAAAAAAAATTGGTTACAGCAACACACTTCTTCAAAACTTGCATATTCATGAGGACCTAACGACCAAAGTGAGCCACTTGCCAAGAGCCGCCTCCACCTACTTGTTATGGAAATGAGCCCAGCTGCTCCATGTGTGTTAGAGGAACTCAGCTGTTTTAAACAGGTGTTTGAAAAACACTTCAGCCTCAATTCACAGCTTCCTGTCTACCTATTATCGAAAAATGAAAAATAAAGGCCTCTGGTGCCGTGAAAAAAAACAAAAAGCAGTGTTACACTAAGGTCCAATAATACCAGCACTGCGGTACTTGCACTGCATTCATAAGGATGTCACTGAACACCTTGACAAGGGTTAATATATTCAGTTTTCAATTCAATTCAGTTTATTTATATAGCACCAATTCACAACACATGTTGTCTCAAGGCACTTCGCAAAAGTCAGGTACATACATTCCAATTAGTCCTAACCATTGAACAATGCAGTCAGATTCAGTTATTTATTCAAATTGGATAAAAAGTTTTTCTGTCCAAGGAAACCCAGCAGATTGCATTGAGTCAGTGACTTGTAGCAGTCACTCCTCCTGGATGAGCATGTAGAGACAGTGGACAGTCACTGGCGTTGACTTTGCAGCAATCCCTCATACTGAGCATGCATGTAGTGACAGTGGAGAGGACAAATTCCCTTTTAACAGGAAGAAACCTCCAGCAGAACCAGGCTCAGTGTGAGCGGCCATCTGCCACGACCGACTGGGGGTTTGGGAGAACAGAGCAGAGACACAAAGAGAACAAAGAAGCACTGATCCAGGAGTCCTTTCTATGGGAAGGAAAAGTAAATGTTAATGGATGTAGCTCCTTTAGTCGTTTCACCTAGAAAGAAAGAACAGATAAACTCTGAGCCAGTTTTCAAGGTTAGAGTCTGAAAGAGAGCACATAGAGTTAGTCACAGTAAAAGCTCAGTCAATTGCCATGTCTAGGAGAGAGAAAGGGTTAAACGCTGAAAGACAGGGCCATGTGGATCATCGGTAGAGGGTGAGCAAGTTGTTGCCAGCAGAAGCCTCTCCAGAAAGGTAGACACAGAGTCAGGCCAGGTGTAGCTTCTAGGAAGAGAAAAGAGAGAGAACATAAAGTTAAAAACTGAAATAACAGCAAGTAATGCAAAATTGGAGAGTAGTGTGAGAATGTAGCGAAGAGGGTGAAAGTGGTCATTATGTCCTCCAGCAGCCTAAGCCTATAGCAGCATAACTACAGAGATAGCTCAGGATAACCTAAGCCACTCTAACTATAAGCTTTATCAAAAAGGAAAGTTTTAAGCCTAGCCTTAAAAGTAAACAGTTTGTCCTTCTAAAGCCCACTGATGGCCATTGTTATACTAAAAACCACAACGATTGGGATACCTCTCTCTGTTAGATTGACCATAACCATTGGAAAAGAAAGGGGGTCATACAGGTAGCAGAAATGGACGGTGTGTTTGCACCTCAACCATAACTGAGCCGGTTTAGGCTAAACCTGACTCCCCCTTACTCCATCCAACAGGGAGGAGTAAGGGGGAGTATGTTAATAATGTTTATTTCATAATATTTGCTTATTTATTTGCTTTTGTTCGTGTTGAGAAACTGAAGTATCCAAGTGCTAGCAGACTAGCTGATCAACTAATGATGTGTTCTGTGTTGTTTTAAAGTTAAGATAAACTTTATTTAAAAGTTGGTTTTTAAACACAGATCAATCATAACATGACGTCAACGATCCTGATATTAATGGTATTTTAAGGTAAATGGTCAACTTTCATTAGAGAAGCACTTGTCTTGAAAGACAAATAACGGCATATTGTATCCATCAACCTTATGTTCATAGCTTAAAAAACAAGGGTTCCTGCTGAAATAACTCATGTCAAATTTAAATGTCATATGTAAATTAAAAGCAAACCAAATGTAAAAAAAAATTCAGAGGATAGTCAATTTAACAGCAAAAGGAAGGTTAATGACCCAAGAAACATGAATTACTCCATTATTACAACAATGCTGAAAGGTTTGGGCTGTGACATAATGTGTTGTGTAAACTATGGCATCAGTTTTTGTGGTGACAATTAACACAGTTTTTAGATTGATTATTTTAAAACAAGCTTTATTTTAAGGGTGGATTTAAAACACAGATTGGCCATTACGCGGTGTTAACGCTTATGATCATTTTACTGATGGTATTTTAAAGATACATGTTCAACTTTGAAAGGCTTTAAAGATACATGTTCGACTTTGAAGAGCTATAGGCTTTCTTTTCTTAGCTTTAACCGCTAACGGCTAAGGTAACACGTGATTTATGACCGCCATCTTATGAGCCCATAGGCTATGTCATCACCAAATTAATAGTCATTTATCCGGAAGGTTTTTAGTTTCCAATATAGGGAAATATTATTTCCCAAAATATTATTTTACTAAATGTGATAGTTAATTAAACACCGTTAAGACTAATTTATCCAGAAAAGTTTGGTTTTTATTCAAAATAACATTTCCTTAAATATTCATTCATCGGCTATACCGCTCATTCCATTGTGGGTTACGGGGGAGCTGGTGCCTATGTCCAGCAGTGTACGGGCAAGAGGCAAGGTACACCCTGGACAGGTTGCCAATCCATCGCAGGGCAACACAGAGACATATGGAAGCCGGAGTACCCGGTGAGAACCCACACATGGACAGGAAGAATATTCAAGCTCCATGCAGAAAGACCCCTGGCTGGGAGTCGAACCGAGGACCTTCTTTCTGCAAGGCAACAGTGCTAGCGACTGCGCCACCGTGCAATCCATACATTTTATTGTACTAAATAAAGGCAGCTACTGATAAACCATTGAGAATCAGTCATCCAGAAGGTTGGATTTATTCAGCAAATCATTCTGTAAAATATTATTTTATTAAAATAATGTTTTATCTGATCTTGCATTGAGTTAATGGTTGTTTGAAGGCATACCAATTATTGTCTAAGTTAGTTCCAAGACTAACTTGACTTCATTTCCAGATTCTTCAAGATAATCTTTAGTTCTCAGACATAAATAACATTGAATGGTAATGTTGCATCACTTTATCGGTCATGGTTTTTAACCATCTTTGATTCACTTGTTCATATTGTACATAGTTGGTTTTCTTTATTCTTTCATTTTGCTTGGTTGTTTAGATGGATTGTTCTAGTGTGGTAAAGAGTTTTTTGATTGAAATATGTTTGACTTTGAGTTGAATTATTATTTAATAAAATATTAAAATTAAATAATAAATACTATAATCATAATAATAACCACAATAACTGAAGTAAAAAAAAAACTCCAGGGAAATATGATACAGCTGAGAAATACAATTTTAAAACCAGATGTTCAACATTCACAGGGTGCTCTGTTATTTAGATTGGGATTATTTCAGATGTTTCCATCAGCTCAGGCTTGTGTGATTCAATTTTGCATATTGGATCAAGGATTTGTTTTTTTTTAATGATCAGCCACATCTGCAGTGAGCTGTACAGCTGCACTTTGTGGGCCCACACTACAAAAACAGTATAACAATAAATCACATTCAAAATAAGATTCTAAATTTATGAAGCAAGAAGTTTTGTTTTCTTTGCTAATTTAATCTGCTTTTGATTTAACAGGTACCGACTGCTATGAGCAAAATAATCAACAAGTCATATCAAAACAGACTGACCATATCTGTCAAGTCAGATATATCTTGAAAAAGAAATGATAAAGCTATGAATACATTAAGTGACTTTCAGAACATCAGCTTCCTAGACCTAACTTGTGTTGGACCAGAAACATTAAAAGAACAGAAAGCAGTAGAGGTGTGGCCTCGAAGTATGTAACTTAGAATCGAGTCAGACTCGGGTCACCAAATTATTGACTTTGGACTCGACTGGATGATTTTATAAGACTTTGGACTTGACTTGGACCAATGAATTATGACTTCATCTGGACTTGCAATGATTCTTATGGTGGTAGACAGGAGCAGGGAACAATACCAGGGAGGTCTGCACAAAGTTGGGAAAAGAAAAAAAAAAAGATACCCAAAGCATCAACCAAACAAGGGGTAGGCTGCAATGCAGCACAACTGTGTACCATAATATTCAGGCACTTTCAGTAATATTTTATATACAGACAGAAGCACATTCCTCAATCCGATTCCAAATTGCAAGATTGAAAACAGTGATGCGAAGGCTGCCAGTGGCTGTATCGACATTTTAACTAACCTAGAGCTGCCATAAATGTGTGGTCATTGTTTTGGGTGATGGACCAGGGCAAAAACCTGCAAGACAGACAGTGACCATGTTGTCTTCCCTGAAGTCATATTGGAGGTGTTTTTAAGTAAAAGAAACTAAATATATGATTTAATGTCCCCTCCTCCCCTCCATGTCAAGCAGGTGGGTCACCCACAGAAAATGTGTTCTTTGTCTTTATTATTTAGATTTCATTAAAATATCACAAATGGAATGCTTCAGTGTTATATTATGCTAAAAAGTTTGATTTATTTATTAAATAATTTATCCTTCCACATGCAAATTTATTAGATGCAAATTGCCTGTTTCAATGTAACAATTTATTTTAGGAAATCAGTTGTATTTTAAGTGTCACTTAAGTGTCACCTTTCTTGAATCAATTAAAGTTGGAATTATTTATTTACAGATTTCCAGAATACCCACATCTAACACAACAGAGAAATGTTATATTTTATTTAATTTGCTTGAACAGAATACAAGGGGATCAAAAAGAAATAATTTAGGAAAATTTGTGCTGAAAACTAAACTAAGGAGACAAGTAAGGAGGCAACCACATCTAACTTCCATTCCGACATTTAAACTTACACAAGAAATGATGAATAAAAGCTAATAAAGGACCTAATGTACGATTAATATTGGCTTATCAACTAAGTTTTTTTGTACTCACTAATTTATTCATGGAGCCTGGAAAGTCACAGGTTCCAAATTGTACAAGATGCATCTCTGTGCTTTGAGCCTGAAACACAGTCAGTCAGTTCATCCAACCTGGCAGATAGCAGCACCAAAATTAGCTCTTATAAAATGAGCTTCATTGAAAAATTATTTTTTTTTACAATTGTATAAATAATGTAACTTTTTATTGTTATATTCTGATGTTATTCATATAACATTGTAAAAAAGCAGGTTTGCACTGCACTGTTTCTGGTTGCTCTGGCAAAAACAAAAACACCTTTCAAAATAACTTGAAAATCTCAAAAATATTACTATAACTAAATAACATATTTTGTCAATTGACTTGTTTAAGACTCGAAATTAAAGGTTTAGTACTTTGACTCGGCTCTTTCATGCCTTTACTTAGGACTTGACTCAAGACTTGGGTGAAAAGAATGGAAACTTTTTTGTGACTTGCAGAACAGTGACTTGTTTCCACCTCAGGAGTCCGGTGCCCTGAACGTCACTGGTGAGTGGGTTAAGTGGGACACAATCACAACACTAATGTTGATCATTTACTACAGATTTTATTTCAATGCATCTACATGGCTTAATTTAGATGAATTATCGAGCACTGACTCAGGATTGGCAAATCTTTGTTCGTCAATGACTCCTTGTAATTACTGAATTATTATAATGTATGGAGACTGGAGTAAACCTAAAAATAATTGCATGAAAACTATCTTGTTTATTCTGCTGTTAACAAGCAGAAACAATTTTGGTAATCCTAACTGACCTAAAACAAAAAAGGTTTAGTCCAATTTAAATGTGAGAAAATATGTTATGTGCTTCTTCATGCTACATGTGTAAATATCTAGTTTAAGCTGTATATAGAGGACAATTGGCCTCTCCAACCTTTTTACTGTGACGCAGAAGTTCAAATTGAATCTTTTGAAACATGAGAATGCTCAAAACTATTTTAACTTTTCTAAACATTTAAACATATTTTACCTACTTGAAGAACTGTTTACGTTTATCGGACCAAAATGTAGCTGTAATAGATTTAGTCCAACCCTTCTCTACCTAAATACACATAAAAACACTTTGTATCTATTCCCACATCTCTGGGTAATTTATCCTTATGTTGCTGATGACTTCCTGCCTCGTTGAGCAGCACTCAGCCTTTATCCTCCTCTTGCACCCTATGACACATAATACTGGCACATTCAGATAAACCTGATGCTTCCCTCTCGTGTGTGTGTGTTCTGGTCAGATAGTTAACTTCTGTGTTAATCCAATAACAGACACTTACCCACTGACCTGATCAGAGAGGGTGTTTTTGTCAGATATCGGATTAGGAGAGGCATATTATTCAATGATGGCAAGCACAGTGGGTAAATAAGTGAGTGAGCACTGAGAGACAAATCAAATTACTACATTCAGGAACAAAGTAGCTGGCCACCTTAGACAGATGCTTTTAATCACCCGCTCTATAGGTTGTAATGGTTCAAGGAACATAAAGTGGCGACAAGAAAATACAAATAAACTAAACGTACACACGCAAAGAGCTGCAAGTGCTGTGATTTGTCCTGGTGTTAATCTAAAACTGTAACAGTAAGAGATTTCAAAGCCTTTGGTTATTGAAAAAATATTTTCTTAGTCAGTTACAAATGGACATGTTTAAATTAGGTTACACAACCTCTGGCTGTATTCATAGTTTTGTTCAAAGCAAAAACTGGGTTATATTTCCTCATGTTTGTGGGCTCAATCAATAAAACATAATTGTATGATTATAAATAAAATCCAGGACAGTTCTAATTTTAAGCAAAAAAAAATGCATCAAATGGGAAAAAACACAGCAATAAAATATATTCTTCTGTGGCATATTTAGTGTTTCCAGTGTTTGGTAACAGTACATTTATTTAAAATGGTCTTTAGGGTTTCCTTTTTAACATTTCACAAACACCAATCCTATAGCAACTGGGAACAGTTCAACTCATTTCGATGTCAGTGATAAAAAGAAAATGAAGAAGCAATGAGACAAGTGACAGTTCTGAAAAAACAAAACTTTCCATTCAAAGGGTTAACTTGTGGTAATGACAAGTATTACAGCTGGCTATATAAGGAGTATCTCCTAAAGACCAAGGTCCTGTCCAACAATAGGAAAGGACACAGATTGTTGAAGCTTCAAGTAGTCATCTTAGCATGGGATATCAATACGATCAAACATTGGTAGGTCGATCTGTACCTCTGTACCTTTGCTGCAATCTGAATGCAATGCATAATGGCTTCCACTACATTAAAATATCAGCCTTGTTTTATCATCAGATGCTCAAGGTGGGACAGATACAGCATAAGAATGCCGTCCTGGACTGAAGCTCCACTCACATGAAGAGATCTGCCCTCATGAAGAGCCCCAACATCTACTTTGAAATACAATGATTCACAAGGTGGCAGTAATGAATCAGCTAAATTATTTTCACATACGTCTTTCGCTAAATCCCTCAGACTATCTCTATCGCTAAATCCCTCAGACTATGCTGTTTGTCCACCATTAGCACAGCTGCAGCACACCAGCAATCTTGAGTTGAACGATGGTGCACGCTGTGTGGGGGAGGGGGTATAAACAGCGCGTACACAAGCATGGCTTGTTGGGAACAACATGGTTTACTCCACACCTCAGGAACCTGCGCAGGGATAAGGAAGAAGCTCACAGCAGTGGAGATTGGGCGCGGTACAGGCAGGCCAGGAACAGACTAACAAAGGAGATCAAAGCAGCCAAGAGAAGCTACAGTGAGAAGCCTAAGAACAACCTTTCTACTGGTGATGCTTCGGCTGTATGGACCGGTCTGAGAAACCTGACTGTCTATAGGAGCCCCCCACCACCCATCCTGAACAGAGTCATCTCCTGGCCAACCATCTGAATGGCTTCTACTGCAGACATGACAAGAAGCCATTCACACCTCAAATCATCCTCTCCACATCCCATTCAGGAACAAATTTGACCCGTAAAACAACCAACCCCCTACCTTCAGATCCTCTGCCTACACTAAAGATCTCCGAGGAAGATGTAAATAGGCTCTTTCAGCACATGAAAACAAAGAAAGCTGGAGGACCTGATAACGTCTCCCCATCATGCCTGAAAGCCTGTGCAAATCAACTCGCTCCAATCTTCACAAGGATCTTCAACAAGTCACTGGAGAAATGTGAGGTCCCCTCCTGCCTCAAACGATCCACCATCATCCCGGTGCCCAAGAAACCCACCATCCTAGGATTAAATGACTACAGGCCTGTAGCCCTGATGTCTGTGGTCATGAAATCCTTTGAGCGCTGGTGTTGAAGCACCTGAAAGACATCACAGGCCCCCTGCGGGACCCCTGCAGTTTGCTTACCGAACAAGTCGGCAGATGATGCTGTTAACTTAGGTCTACACTACATCCTGCAACACCCCGACCACCCGGGGACGTACACCAGGATCCTGTTTGTAGACTTCAGCTCGGCCTTTAACACCATCATACCAGACATCCTCCACCAGAAGCTCACCCAGCTCAACATCCCAGCCTCCACCTGTCAGTGGATCAACAGCTTCCTGACGGACCGACAGCAGCAGGTGAGACTGGGGAGCATCTTCTCCCGATCCAGATCAATAAGTACTGGTGCCCCCCAGGGGAGTGTTCTATCCTCACTCCTCTTCTCCCTGTACACAAATGACTGCACCTCATCGGACTCGTCCGTGAAACTCCTTAAGTTTGCAGATGACACCACTGTCATTGGACTGATCCAGGACGGTGATGAGTCTGCATACAGACAGCAGGTGGATCGGCTGGTACACTGGTGCGGTCAGAACTACCTTGAACTGAACCCACTCAAGTCTGTGGAAATGGTGGTGGACCTTCGGAGAACACCACCCCCATACACCCCTTCACCATCCTCAACAACACCGTGTCGGCTGTGGACAACTTCAGGTTCTTAGGAACCACTATCTCTGAGGACCTGAGATGGTCCTCACACATAGACGATGTTCGAAAGAAGGCCCAGCAGAGACTGTACTTCCTGAGGCAACTCAAGAAGTACAACCTTCCACAGGAGCTGCTGGTCATCTTCCACACTACCATCATTCAGTCTGTCGTGTCTTCATCCATCTCAGTGTGGTTTGGCTCATCCACAAAACAGGACATGTCCAGACTGCAACGAATAATCAGGAATGCAGAGAGAATAATCAGGGCTGACCTTCCCTCCATCCAGGACTTATACAGGTCTAGGGTCAGAAAAAGAGCTGCAAAAATCTTTGCAGACCCCACACACCCTGCACATAAACTGTTTAGAGTTTTACCTTCAGGCCGCCGCTACAGAGCACTGTTCACTAAAACCAGCCGCCACAGAGACAGTTTCTTCCCCCAGGCTGTTTCTCTGATAAACATTCAATAAAGTGCAAAACAACAGCATACACATGTTGCAAATGCACCTTTTTATTATATATGTGTATATTGTACATTGTAAATTTGTACATTCTGTAATGCAAAAACAGAACAAAAGAGCAAAGTGTACCGGAGTCAAATTCCTTGTTTGTATGTACGAACTTGGCAATAAAGCTGATTCTGATTCTGATGATTGACACTGACAAGACATTCTTCTCTGCTCTGATTGGTTGTCTCTGACCTGAAGCAGTGTATTTCTGTAAATAGCAACAGGACCACTGGGAGGAGCCAGAGGAGCTTGAGTTTTTCATAGACTACCAGTCTCATATTCTACTGTCAGGACATAGTGACAGTTTTAAAACATATGTAAAAAAGTTACAAAAGTTACTTTCTGCAGCTTTAATACACATGCCTCTCATACTAAGCATACTATCAGAATTGCTTTGACAGCATCTAGCGGTCAGAGTGTGAACTACACCCGGTTCATGGAACAATGGGCAGGCCACATTGAATTTGGTGATAAACTCATTAAGTCTTAACCCTGGTGTAGGTTGTTGGATGGAGAACAACCACTGAACTACACAAACAAAAGAGACTGGTAAAAGCTCTAAATCCGAGAATGCATATTCTTAACCCATCCTCCTGCATAGCTCCCAGAAAGGAGGAGTCACAGTTGGAATCCCAGTGACATTATAGGTCTACAAAACTATGGTGAGCAGCAGAATGCTCTCTTTTACCAGCAGCTGCTCCCCTTGAAGAGGGACACCAAGGGGAGCAGCATCAATAAAATAGTCAATATACAGAGATTAAAAAGTTCCTTTCATTCCTTAAATGCCTAGTGTTGAATTTACACTTATAGTAGGTGCATAGTTTAAATTAATAATCTATTATTAATGTAACATCTGATTGACAGCAAAGACACAGGTAATATTTTTTTCTGCAATTGGACATAAATTAACGAATTAACTGGACAACATTATTTACCTACAGATCAAGATACAGTTACAAATAAAAATTGTGGGTTTAATCTTTCATGCCGTTATTATCTAAAACTGATGTTTATGGTAAGTATTTCAGTAAAAAAGATGATTTTAAACAAAATGTAAAACACTCAAAAAGTGAGGTGTAATGAGTGTGAGAACTGAGGTGCGAGGCCAACATGACAGAGCCAATAAAATTCTGTTACAGCAGAACACCTGATTCCAACATCTCGTTCTGCCTTTGTACAGGCTTCCCAACCTCAGCTGACAGCTAGACGCCAAAAGGGAAACACTCACCAGCCCTGTTGGACTTCATGTGTATGAGTAGGACACATAGGTGCACGATTTCCTGCTTGATTATTGTTTTCACTTGGTTTGAAGCACTATGCTCGCGTTCACATGCTTGCTTTGATTCAGAATTTTAAAATCTGCAGAAAACACTTTAAATTCATGCTTACTAAAATCTAAAATATTATTATTAAGATTAATTTAATTTTGGAAAGACGTTTGCAATCACTTCCTTTAGAAACTCCTTATCGTTTATCTAGTAGGTAAATATGTTAACACCACAAGGTGAGAAGAACATGGCAATCATTGGAATATATGCAAAATAGTAATAAATTCCACTTCTCCTGACCATCTAGTCAGAAGACGGTGAGATTTACGACACTGCGCTTTGTTCTACTCATGTGTGTCGGTCCTGTTAGATTACATATATCAGGTCCAAGTCAGTATTAACTGTGAGGAATATTTTTCATGCTTGCCCTGTTCTGGCATCGGAAGTCACCAAGGTCAAAAGACCAGACACTGAGTGCTTCTCAAGTTACAAACATCCAGTTGGACATGGAGGCGAGATTAGCTTCAGTGTGGTAATTATCATATCCCCTTTCCATCAACTTATACATGGGGTTCTGATAATGTAGCATTAATGCAAAATTCATATGAAAGGAGAGATCAATGGACAACTGACCCACAACAAGGCGCAGGACACTCAGTAATGACTGGGATAAGTCAAGCTGGTCGGAATTAGGTTTCCAAGTCATGTTTCTTGTAAATCTCTATTAGAAATTATAAAACAGAAATGGATCATTTAAATCACACCGTTAAGGATAAAAGTAAAAGAATTTCCTGGTGTGGTGTTTAAAGAATTTCTCTTAAAGAAAATATGCTATGAAGTCTGACATTTTGCACATTCTTTCCAGTTTAGTTCAAGCACAATCAGACTGGGTGGAGAGCATCTGCAGACATCAATTTTCAAGTTGTACCACAGCTTCTAAAATGGATTTACATCTGGACCTTGACTGGGACACATGAACATGCCTTCATCCAAATCATCCCAGTGTAGCTCTGGCTGTAGATTTAGGGTCATGATCCTCCTGGAAGGTGAATCTCAAGTCTTCTTCATCTTATAACAGATCACCTGACCACACATTTCCCGTGCCCACTGACCTGGCTAGTGGAAAACTATGAACAGGACTTCTTGTGTCTTTTTTTTAAGAATTGCTTTTTTCTTTCCAGTCTTCCATAAAGAACAAATTTGTGGATTGCAAGACTCATACATTTCCAATTGACAGCCAATTTCTGCTGCTCCTCCAGAGTTACCATGGCCTTCTTGGCTGCTGCTCTGATTGCCTGGCCTGTAAGCTAATGTGGAAGGCAATGTATCAGTGGCTTTGCAGTTCTGTCATACGCTTTCCATTTTTGCATGATGGACTGAACAATGTTCTGTGAGATGTTGGGGTAATCTTGGGGTATTGTTTTGTAACCTAAAGCTGCTTTGACATTATCCTTGGTTTTATCCATGCTGTGTTCCCTGGTCTTTATGATGCATGTTTGTTCACTAATGTTGACAAACCTCATAGGCCTTCACAGAGAAGCTGGATTTATACTGAGATAAATTTATACACAAGTGGACTCCTTTAACCAATTCGACTAATTTATTATTTGGCTTCTGAAGCCATATGGTTGCTCTGGATTTTATTTAGGGGTATTAAAATAAAGGGGGCTGAATACAAATGTCACACTTCAAATTTTTTGCTGTAACAGTATATGTGTATATAATGTTCCTTCCACTTGACAACTATGCACTACTTTCTATTGTTAACTGTTTAAAATCCCAGTAAAATGCATTTAAGTTTGTGACTTTAACATGAGATGATCTAAACAAGTTTAAAGGGAGTGGGAATTTTTTGCAAGGCACTGTATGTCCATCCATTCTTTCATCCAACCATCCATCCATCCATTCATCTATCCATTTTCCTGTCTCCAGATCTATGGTGCTTCACCTTCAATCTGTCAATTATTCCATCTCCATATTCCGAACACTGAACATTTTGACTTTAATGCCAGGTTCACGTGAAGAGTCAGTCTGTCTTCACTCCCTCCTCATTTTCTCAATTCTGTCAATTCGTGACTCCATCCATCAGCGCCAAGTGCAGACAGCGCCGCAGTCTTCTTAAAATATCACTGCTTTAAGTCTGCTTTCATTTAATGGATCATAAGGCTGAAGAGTGAATAATTTGTGACTGGGGATTTAATCCGGAGCAGCGTAATAGATGGAGACGCTGGAAAACTCACAGATCATTAAATGTGATAGTAGATTTACCAAAGCACCTCTCAGAATAGTCTGATGTTCTAGCAGGGGCGTGTGCTCAGCAGAGAAGCTGTTCATGAAAAGAGCATATGATGAAAAAATAGTGGTTTACTTCCTTTTTACTTTTACAGCTGATTCAAATAAACAAACACTTTTTTTAAGTTTCACTGACTGCCTCCTGATTTTTGTTTTACTTTAAACATTACACCACTTGTTAAAGGGAAAGTAGGAGTTCAAAGGCCAAGTGCGTGCCTGTGAGGCTCTATCTATAATGTATTTGTCAGTGTTCATTGTGGTGATTATTTTGGCTGCTTGGAAGAATTTTTTGAAATGCTGATTTTATCTCCTCACATATCTTTATTTCTCCAGTCATATTCGCAAACTTGCTGCCATTGACAAAGCTCTCTCTAGCACACTTTCAATGAAGCCTTTTAAAAGCCTTCAGACTTCTTAGCCAAAATACTCCAAAATTACAGATGAACAGAGAATTTGGGTGTTGACAAGAAATGTCAGATTTTCAGCTTGATCCACCCTGAGCATTGACTGCCTAATCAAAATATTAAAAGTTTCCAATCAGTGAATGCATGAAGCTCTACTGGGTTGCACAAAATATGAAAATGTTTGCTTGTTTCTATTTTTCGGATATTATTCATAATAATGAATAATGGTTTTTACCTCACTGAAGAAAACTCAAAGTTCGCCATTTTTATCTTTAAGGTTTCATTATGGTCTTTCTGAAAATACATTCAGAGGAAACACAGAGACGTAAGAAGCCATTGTATTTTCTGACATGTCCGCAGTCTACTCAGGCAGCAAGACTGAATGACAGTAAAGCAACAGTAATCTATTACAGTAAGACTGAACGAAATACATCAAATTAGGTCTGTTCAGTCCTTTTTGAGCTTTCAACCTCCATCTGTTGCAGAACATGCTTAATTTGAAAACGTTGGCAGCCTTTTGGAAATCTCACAATTAAGGGGGCTCCCCCTGGAGGAGCTGGAGGAGGTGTCTGGGGAGAGGGACGTCTGGGTGTCTTTGCTGAGTCTGCTGCCCCTGTGACCCGGTCCCAGATAAGCGGAAGACGACAAGTACGAGTACAGTTAAGGGGTCTCCAGGAAATACAAAGAGACTGTTGTTTTACTACTGCTACCCGTGTTAAATGCACCAAATGTGATATGTTAGAGACCGTTTGAAATATTAACTTTTTCAAACGGTTAAGTTTTTTTCTTTTTTTCTATTGTAAAAGAATAGTAACAGCAACTGTCACACATATGGCATGGCCTGACGTCTGCCCCTAAGACAAAAGATTAATGACCACTAAAGGCATCAAGACTAGAACAAAATAGCTCTTTTATGATATGTGTGTGTGTGGTGGTGTAACATGATGATTTTTGTTACCCCATCTGTGAGAGCTCATATTGTTACAACTGATACTAGGCAAACTTATACTCTCACTCCCAATAAACAAAATCTGGAAACATTCTTGCATATTAGTGAAAATAGGCTGTGGCTTAAAATGGGATTTCTGCATGTTGTTGCAGAATTGGTTGCTAGTTCAACATGAAATTATAACATGAACTAGAAAAGCACTCAGACTGCTGACCTCCACCAAAGGTATAGGGTCAAGGCAATAGGGCTTTTTTCTATACTGATGCGCTTTACTCTGGATGACTTCTGGCCACTGTATGTCAGCTATTGACATGTTGATGAATCATGTAGGAATTCTAAGTTGTCACACCATGGTCTGGCAATGATAAAGAATCCTTTAAAAACATCCTGGATCCAGATGGTGCTCCACATGAACACCAAAATCCGATCATCTGTTCTAATACGTGTCCTAATACGCATCTTGTCTGGAAAGTTTATAAAAACCCGGTATATATTATACTTCTCAAACAGACAGACAGATAAACGGTGACAAAAACATAACCTCCTTGATGGATGTAATAAAAACTTGATTCAAATTCGCAACTAATACCTGAACTGGTCCACATCAGGCTTAGCACTTGTTAAAAACTAGTGCACCGTGATCATCATGTTAAACCATCACAGGAATTTAAACTGTAAAAACTTCAGATAAACATGTGCTTGGACAGAGCAAATGAAAAATGTTTTATATTAACTGAACCACCTGCATTACATCTTACTTTACACATTGTGGTCCATTAAATCTATTTAATGTGTAGACATATTTCTCAAATTCAACTTAATCATAATTTTACTTGGCCTTAATTTTTAATTTCTAACAGTTTGCTTAAGGATTTTCACTTGCCAATAGAATCAACTTCAAATTTATTTTGTTTATTTGTTTTTACTAGAAATTTGTATGTTGTTACTGATATGCTGTAACCAGATGCTTCATTTTACTTTGGCATTAATCAAGATTTCTGTCTTCTCATAAAGATTATCATCACTTTTATAAACTGGCAAAATAGTTTGTTTGCTTTTTTGTTGGTTCTGAACAACTTACAGCACATTTAATTTTTAATTTAGGTTAAAAAAAATGGCAAGAATTAAGAATTATGACATGAATAATAAGAATTATTATTTGGCAGGCCTCCCCACTATTGGTCAAAATCTTTAGTAAAATAAATGTGAAAAAGATTACCCTGTGTACACATGTATCCCTCTTCCTACCTGGATCTTTATCGGCCAGCTGAAGTTGGACATATACACGTAAAAGGTGATGTTGTGGTGAAGCCGGAAGTTAAACTTTTCACACGAGAAGCTGTTCTTGTGCTCCTTGATGTTAGTCCTCGCTATGATGGACATTTCTTCACCAGATATGGTACCAGCTGTGGGTAACAGAAAAGGTTATACTTGATTAAACTAAAAATATTTAAAAGTGGAGCTTTTAAACTCAAGTATGATATATGACATATATAAGTATATATAAGTATGAAATATGACAACAATTTGATCTAAATTGCGATGCTGTATGGACCATACAACTCACCCTAGAAAGAAAGTGTCATAATGCCATCAATACACTCTTGTATATCTATCTTTTGTTTCAGTTGATTTGGTTTACACAATGCCATTTAAAAGTAGAGCTCTGGCATCACTTTACAGAGCATCTGACACTGTGGCGAGCACAATGTGATCATTAAAAATTCAGTTGCAATTCTCTGTGTCCACCACTGCTACAGAATCAACGCCACAGACTCCCAAATATCATAGCAATGACCCACTAACAATGTTGCGTACTATCTCGCTATTCTCTACAGCTTGCACTGATGAAGATTCAGTAACCTTCACATGCCGAATGCTTCAAACTGAACAGGAATCTGACAGATTGACATATTTCTTATTAAATCGGTAAATAATTTTCTGACAATTTGGGGAACTCAAAGCACAAAACTTGTTCCTCCCAGATAGCCAGTTTAATTCTTAAGTATGAAAAAGCAACAACATTAAAACTTGAAATCCACTTGCTTGATCGTAAACATACATTTTTCATGTGCATCAAACGCGGCATCAAATGTCCTCTAATTTTAAAGGGATTGTAATTTAGTGTCACAGTGTAAACACTGTGGAATGATCACAAGTTTATGTCGAAAACACCAGCTATTAACCCGAACACCGAACACAAGTCAGCAACAGTGAAATTCTTTAAAATTTGTTGCAGTTACAACTTTCTGTGGACTCTGTAGTGGGGTTGTCAAAATAACCAATAATTTGATATAACCAAAATTTAAAAAATCAATTATTTAAAATTACTGATTAGCATCAAAATCGATACAAACTGACTTATTCACATTTGCCCAAATTGTCGCACTTCTTCCGGTAGCAATCTCAGAGACACTCAGTCCCTACCCTCCCTGCAGGTGCTCACCTGACCAAAACAACCAGCTGCTGCTGGTTGTTTAACTCTGCTAACATGGCAAGTACATCCAGAAAAAAACATAAATGACCCTCTTTAGCCAACAAGGCAAGTTTCCCTATGAGGCAAACGTACAAGAAAAAACGGAATACTGAAGGATCCCACATGCTAGCTGCATTAACGACACTAGCTAACACTACCACACTGTTTAAGAGCAACTTTAAAAGGTTTTCAATATTAGTTTCTTGGAAACAGACAGCCCTATGACGATGTTCTGTCAGTTTGCGCTCCTTCGTTAAGATGTGCTTCCCAGATGTCCAGTTCTGCATCACGCAACACCGTTCTACTGTGGTACGACTTAATGCAGGAAAATGGCTCAGTGGGTTGCTCAGTGGGTTGCTGAAGAGGGAAACCACAAAATAAACTCCGTTAGCTGTAAAGGCATTGGAGGGTAATATAGCTAATAATAACACCTGTAAACATGAAAACATGTTGGAGCCAGACAGAAACTGTTAATTAGCATGCGCCAGATCCATGTTTGTTTTGAACACAGTTTATTTTAGTATGGAATGATCCTTTTATTTATCTCTCAGTAGTAAAATGCATTTGTATCAACAGCAATTGACAAGTACAGGTCCTTCTCAAAATATTAGCATATTGTGATAAAGTTCATTATTTTCCATAATGTCATGATGAAAATTTAACATTCATATATTTTAGATTCATTGCACACTAACTGAAATATTTCAGGTCTTTTATTGTCTTAATACGGATGATTTTGGCATACAGCTTATGAAAACCCAAAATTCCTATCTCACAAAATTAGCATATTTCATCCGACCAATAAAAGAAAAGTGTTTTTAATACAAAAAACGTCAACTTTCAAATAATCATGTACAGTTATGCACTCAATACTTGGTCGGGAATCCTTTTGCGGAAATGACTGCTTCAATGCGGCGTGGTATGGAGGCAATCAGCCTGTGGCACTGCTGAGGTCTTATGGAGGCCCAGGATGCTTCGATAGCGGCCTTTAGCTCATCCAGAGTGTTGGGTCTTGAGTCAATGTTCTCTTCACAATATCCCACAGATTCTCTATGGGGTTCAGGTCAGGAGAGTTGGCAGGCCAATTGAGCAGTGATACCATGGTCAGTAAACCATTTACCAGTGGTTTTGGCACTGTGAGCAGGTGCCAGGTCGTGCTGAAAAATGAAATCTTCATCTCCATAAAGCTTTTCAGCAGATGGAAGCATGAAGTGCTCCAAAATCTCCTGATAGCTAGCTGCATAGACCCTGCCCTTGATAAAACACAGTGGACCAACACCAGCAGCTGACACGGCACCCCAGACCATCACTGACTGTGGGTACTTGACACTGGACTTCTGGCATTTTGGCATTTCCTTCTCCCCAGTTTTCCCTCACTCTGGCACCTTGATTTCCAAATGACATGCAGAATTTGCTTTCATCCGAAAAAAGTACTTTGGACCACTGAGCAACAGTCCAGTGCTGCTTCTCTGTAGCCCAGGTCAGGCGCTTCTGCCGCTGTTTCTGGTTCAAAAGTGGCTTAACCTGGGAAATGCGGCACCTGTAGCCCATTTCATGCACACGCCTGTGCACGGTGGCTCTGGATGCTTCTACTCCAGACTCAGTTCACTGCTTCCGCAGGTCCCCCAAGGTCTGGAATCGGCCCTTCTCCACAATCTTCCTCAGGGTCCGGTCACCTCTTCTCGTTGTGCAGCGTTTTCTGCCAAACTTTTTCCTTCCCACAGACTTCCCACTGAGGTGCCTTGATACAGCACTCTGGGAACAGCCTATTCGTTCAGAAATGTCTTTCTGTGTCTTACCCTCTTGCTTGAGGGTGTCAATAGTGGCCTTCTGGACAGCAGTCAGGTCGGCAGTCTTACCCATGATTGGGGTTTTGAGTGATGAACCAGGCTGGGAGTTTTAAAGGCCTCAGGAATCTTTTGCAGGTGTTTAGAGTTAACTCGTTGATTCAGATGATTAGGTTCATAGCTCGTTTAGAGACCCTTTTAATGATATGCTAATTTTGTGAGATAGGAATTTTGGGTTTTCATGAGCTGTATGTCAAAATCATCCATATTAAGACAATAAAAGACCTGAAATATTTCAGTTAGTGTGCAATGAATCTAAAATATATGAATGTTAAATTTTCATTATGACATTATGGAAAAGAATAAACTTTATCACAATATGCTAATATTTTGAGAAGGACCTGTACATGGAAGCACACAATGGCACTTTAAGGTGAGCTATTATAATAAAATAAAATAATTAAACAACTGATTTAAAGATATACCATTCCACAAAAGACATTAACACTTACTAAGTGTTGTTTTTAGCAATTGTTTAGCCAAACGGAAGTGACAATTTTAAATTATATATTTTTCTAAACAAGGGCTAAATTTTAGTTCTTATTTTTCCCCAATTAAGGAAGTTAAAATCTTTACGCATTATAAATAATCATATTTTTTACTCTTAACAGAAAGTACCGTGTCTTCATTAAATGTTGCTGCGGTACTGAAAATGTTGTCGAGTATAGAGTATTTTTCTTAGTATAGGTATCCAGTTTGAAATTTTAGTAAAGTGGCAACCTTACTTTGTAGTGACTCTGCATAAGTTATAAAGTGTAGTTGCTCAGAAAGAAACCTCAGCGATGCCGAATAAAACTGATTTAACACTCACACAGCCACTATTGTAACTACTAAAACTGCCACAAGTGGTAATTTTGACCGCTGCATTTAAAACTCAATTAATTCACCTTATAAGTTTACAACTAAGGTAATACTAAATGTAATTAGCTAAACAATGTTTTACAAACCAAAATACACTACGTTTAATTAAAAATACGTGTAATAATAGAAGTTTAAATATGCATTAAGGTTTAACATGTTTCAAACATCATCATCAAACAAAATGACATATACAATACAGACCAATAGTTTGGACACACCTTCTCATTCAAAGAGTTGTCTTCATTTTCATGACTATGAATATTGTAGCTTCACACTGAAGGCATCAAAACTATGAATTAACACATGTGGAATTATATACTGAACAAAAAAGTGTGAAACAACAGAAAATGTCTTATATTCAAGGTTCTTCAAAATAGCCACCTTTTGCTTTGATTCTGTTGATGAGCTTCAAGAGGTATTCACCTGAAATGGTTTTCACTTCACAGGTGTGCCCTGTCAGGTTGTGACAATCAGATTGATTTATTTTGCCTCACAGAAACCTGGCTGCAGCAAGAGGATTATGTTACTATAAATGAGTCAACTCCTACTAATTATTTAAATTTTCACATTCCTCAAAATACTGGGTGAGGAGGAGTAGCAACCATCTTTCAGTCCGATTTATTGATTAGTCCCAGACCAATCAATAGCTACAACTCTTTTGAATATTTAATCCTGAGTTTTCCTCATCCAAATTGCAAAGAACTGAAACCACTTCTGTTTGTTGTTTTGTACCGTCCACCAGGCCCTTACTCTCAATTTTTAGATCAGCTTTCAGATCTTTTATCTGATTTAGAGTTAAATACAGATAAAGTCATTATAGTGGGGGATTTTAACATTCATGTTGACACTTTCAATTCAATTCAATTCAGTTTTATTTATATAGCGCCAATTCACAACACATGTTGTCTCAAGGCACTTCACAACAGTCAGGTACAAACATTCCAATTAATCCTAACAATTGAACAGTGCAGTCGGAGTTAGCTTTTTATTCAAATTGGATAAAACGTTTTTCTATCTAAGGAAACCCAGCAGATTGCATCCAGTCAGTGACTTGCAGCATTCCCTCCTCCCGGATGAGCATGTAGAGACAGTGGACAGTCACTGGCGTTGACTTTGCAGCAATCCCTCATACTGAGCATGCATGTAGCGACAGCGGAGAGGAAAAACTCCCTTTTAACAGGAAGAAACCTCCAGCAGAACCAGGCTCAGTGTGAGCGGCCATCTGCCACGACCGACTGGGGGTTTGAGAAAACATAGCACAGACACAAAAAGAACACAGAAGCACTGATCCAGAAGTACATTCTATGGGAAGGAAAAGTAAATGTTAATGGATGTAGCTCCTTTAGTCATTTAACCTAGAAAGAAAGAACAGATAAACTCTGAGCCAATTTTCAAGGTTAGAGTCTGAAAGAGAGCACATATGATTAGGTACAGTAAAAGCTCAGTCAATTTCCATGTCTAGGAGAGAGAAAGGGTTAAACACTAAAAGACAGGGCTATGTGGATCATCGGTAGAGGGTGAGCTATAGCAGCATAACTATACAGATAGTTTCAGTTCAGATTATTTAGTTAAACGGCGCTTATTTACAACAATGTCATCTCAAGGCACCTCACAAAGTGTCCCACTGATGGTCATTGTTATACTAAAAACCACAATGATTGGGATACCTCCCTCTGTCAGACTGATTATGACCATTGGAAAAGAGAAGGGGTAATACAGGTAGCAGAAATGGGGGGTGTGTTAGCACCTCAACCATAACTGAGCCGGTTTAGGCCAAACCTGACTCCCCCTTACTCCAACCAACAGGGAGGGAAGAAGACGGAGGTAAAAAATAAGGAAGATAGTTCAGGATAAACTAAGCCACTCTAACTATAAGCTTTATCAAAAAGGAAAGTTTTAAGCCTAGCCTTAAAAGTAGACAGGGTGTCTGCCTCACGGACTAAAGCTGGGAGCTGGTTCCACAGGAGAGAAGCCTGATAACTAAAGGATCTGCCTCCCATTCGACTTCTGGAGACTCTAGGAACCACCAGTAAACCTGCAGTCTGAGAATGAAGTGCTCTGTTAGGAACATATGGAACAATCAGATCTCTGATGTATGATGGAGCTAGATCATTAAGGGCTTTATATGTGAGGAGGAGAATTTTAAATTCTATTCTGGACTTAACAGGGAGCCAATGAAGGGAAGCTAAAATAGGAGAAATATGATCTCTCTTTTTAATTTTCATCAGAACTCTTGCTGCAGCATTTTGAATCAGCTGAAGGCTTTTAACTGCATTTTGTGGACATCCTGATAGTAATGAATTACAATAGTCCAGCCTTGAAGTAACAAATGCATGGACTAGATTTTCAGCGTCACTCCTGGATAGGATATTTCTAATTTTGGCAATGTTCCGGAGGTGAAAGAAGGAAATCCTAGAAACCTGTTTAATATGGGATTTAAATGACATGTCCTGGTCAAAAATAACACCAAGGTTTTTTACTTTATTATCAGAGGTCAAGTTAATGCCATCCAGGTTAAGTGATTGACTAAGCAGTTTCTTTTTTAAAGACTCCGGTCCAAAGACGACAACTTCTGTCTTGTCTGAATTTAGAAGCAAAAAATTTAACGTCATCCAAGTTTTTATATCTTGAAGACATGCTTATAGTCTATCTAACTGGTTGGGCTCATCAGGATTTATGGATAAGTAAAGCTGAGTATCATCAGCGTAACAGTGAAAATTTATCCCATGCTGCCTAATAATTTGACCTATTGGGAGCATAGATATAGTAAAAAGAATTGGCCCAAGTACTGAACCCTGTTGTACTCCACAATTAACCCTGGAGTTTAAAGATGATTTATCATTTACATGAACAAACTGGAATCTGTCAGACAGATAAGATTTAAACCAGCCTAGCGCTGTTCCCCCGATCCCTACAGCATATTCCAGCCTTTCTAAGAGAATTGTGTGATCGACTGTATCAAATGCAGCACTGAGATCTAACAGAACCAGAACAGACACAAGTCCATTATCTGAGGCCATAAGAATATCACTGAAAAGTGACACTGACACTGAAAGTGATAGCCTAAATATAGCGTTTAATGCTATCTTAGACTCAATTGGCTTTGCTCAAAACATTAACAAACCTACTCACCTTTGTCTTCATTCTCTGCACCTTGTGCTGACATATGGCATCGAGTGTAAAAACATAACAATATTTTCTCTGTCCTGTCTGACCATTTCTTAATAACCTTTGAGTTTAATTTAACCCAGTACTCCACACCTGAAAGAAAATGTCATTACAGTAGATCATTATCAGACAATGCTATAACAACCTTTAAAGAATCTGTTCCACTTTTAATTTCCTCATTACCACTGAAAAGCACAGTGGAGGGCAATAATTCTGTTTCTGCCCCTTCACAAATTGATTCTTTTGTTCATAGTGTTTCTTCATCATTGCGTGATGCATTAGACAATGCAGCCCCTTTGAAAAAGAAGGTAATCATTCATAGAAGGCAGGCTCCCTGGTTTAATTCAGAGCTGCATACTTTAAAACACAATGTTAGAAAATTGGAGAGAAAATGGCGCTCTACACACCTAGAGGATTCCTACTTAATCTGGAAAAATAGCCTATTGTATAAAAAGACACTTCACCAAGCCAGAACAGCTTATTTTTCATCATTAATAGAAGATTAGTACAGTTGCTAAACTTACACAGAGTCATAGCTCTGTTGAGCCATCCATTACCTTAGTTTTTAGCAGCCATGACTTTGTGGGATTCTTCTTAAATAAAATTTATTCTATTAAAAAGAAAATCTTTGACATACTCCCGAAGATGATTACTTCATCCTCAACAAGTGAGACAACAAGGGCAGCGCCTGTGAGTGGGCAGCAAAGCCTCGGTGACCCGTCCCCTCATTGTCTTGTGTCATGATGTATGTTTGGATGGGTTGTACTGGAATTCTAATTTACCCTCGGGGATCAATAAAGTATCTTTGAATTGAATTGAATTGAATTGGAAATAACTGCAGAACCTGATTTGTGTTTGGACTGTTTTGATCCTGTGAAGCTTCCTGAGTTATCAGAAATATTAGCTTCATCTAAACCTTCAACTTGTATGCTAGACCCAATCCCAACCAAATGATTTAAGGAAGGGTTCCCTCTGATTACCAGCCCCATTTTAGATAATAATTAATCTATCTTTAGTAAATGGATATCTACCACAGGCTTTTAAGATAGCTGTAATTAAACCTTTACTTAAGAAACCTTCGCTTGATCGAGATGACTTGAAAAATTACAGACGTATATCCAATCTTCCATTCTTATCTAAAATTCTTGAGAAAATAGTTGCTAATCAAATGTGTGAGCATTTATACAGCAATGACCTGTTTGAAGAGTTTCAGTCAGGCTTCAGAGCTCATCATAGCACTGAAACAGCTCTGCTGAAAGTCACTAATGATATTCTTATGGCCTCAGATAATGGACTTGTGTCTGTACTGGTTCAGTTAGATCTCAGTGCTGCATTTGATACAGTCGATCACACAATTCTCTTAGAAAGGCTGGAATATGCTGTAGGGATCGGGGGAACAGCGCTAGGCTGGTTTAAATCTTATCTGTCTGACAGATTCCAGTTTGTTCATGTAAATGATAAATCATCTTTAAACTCCAGGGTTAATTGTGGAGTACCACAGGGTTCAGTACTTGGGCCAATTCTTTTTACTATATCTATGCTCCCAATAGGTCAAATTATT
The DNA here is from genome assembly GCF_021462225.1 of Girardinichthys multiradiatus. NCBI lineage: Eukaryota > Metazoa > Chordata > Actinopteri > Cyprinodontiformes > Goodeidae > Girardinichthys > Girardinichthys multiradiatus. The sequence continues at coordinate 9,179,504 of NC_061814.1, forward strand.
AGGCAGCATGGGATAAATTTTCACTGTTACGCTGATGATACTCAGCTTTACTTATCCATAAATCCTGATGAGCCCAACCAGTTAGATAGACTATAAGCATGTCTTCAAGATATAAAAACTTGGATGACGTTAAATTTTTTGCTTCTAAATTCAGACAAGACAGAAGTTGTCGTCTTTGGACCGGAGTCTTTAAAAAAGAAACTGCTTAGTCAATCACTTAACGTGGATGGCATTAAATTGACCTCCGGTAATAAAGTAAAAAACCTTGTTGTTACTTTTAACCAGGACATGTCATTTAAATCCCATATTAAACAGGTTTCTAGGATTTCCTTCTTTCACCTCCGGAACATTGCCAAAATTAGAAATATCCTATCCAAGAGTGACGCTGAAAAACTAGTCCATGCATTTGTTACTTCAAGGCTGGACTATTGTAATTCTTTATTATCAGGATGTCCACAAAATGCAGTTAAAAGCCTTCAGCTGATTCAAATTGCTGCAGCAAGAGTTCTGATGAAAATTTAAAAGAGAGATCATATTTCTCCTATTTTAGCTTCCCTTCATTGGCTCCCTGTTAAGTCCAGAATAGAATTTAAAATTCTCCTCCTCACATATAAAGCCCTTAATGATCTAGCTCCATCATACATCAGAGATCTGATTGATCCATATGTTCCTCACAGGGCACTTCGTTCTCAGACAGCAGGTTTACTGGTGGTTCCTAGAGTCTCTAGAAGTCGAATGAGAGGCAGATCCTTTAGTTATCAGGCTCTTCTCCTGTGGAACCAGCTCCCGGTTTTGGTCCGTGAGGCAGACACCCTGTCTACTTTTAAGGCTAGGCTTAAAACTTTCCTTTTGATAAAGCTTATAGTTAGAGTGGCTTAGGTTATCAGGGAGGGAGCCTTCCTCCCTCCCTGTTGGTTGGAGTAAGGGGGCGTCGGATTTAGCCTAAACCGGCTCAGTTATGGTTGAGGCGCAAACACACCCTCCATTTCTGCTACCTGTATGACCCCTTCTCTTTTCCCATAGTTATAATTAGTCTGACAGAGAGAGGTATCCCAATCCTTGTGGTTTTTAGTATAACAATGACCATCAGTGGGACCCTTTGTGGGGTGCCTTCAGACGACCTTGTTTTAAATAAGCGCCGTTTAACTAAATAATCTGAACTGAAACTATCTGTGTAGTTATGCTGCTATAGGCTTAGGCTGCTGGAGGACATAATGACCACTTTCACCCTTGTCGCTACATTCTCACACTACTCTCCAATTTTGCATTATTTGCTGTCATTTCAGCTTTTAAGTTTATCTCTTTTCTCTTCCTAGAAGCTACACCTAGCCTGGCTCTGTGTCTACCTGTGACACCTTTCTGGAGAGGGGAATCGTCCGAGCTTCTGCTGGCAACAACTTAATGCACACCCTCTACTGATGATCCACATGGCCCTGTCTTTTAGTGTTTAACCCTTTCTCCCTCGTAGACATGGCGATTGACTGAGCTTAACTGTAACTAACTGTATGTGCTCTCTTTCAGACTCTAACCTTGAAAACTGGCTCAGAGTTTATCTGTTCTTTCTTTCTAGGTGAAACGACTAAAGGAGCTACATCCATTAACATTTACTTTTCCTTCCCATAGAAAGGACTCCTGGATCAGTGCTTCTTTGTTCTCTTTGTGTCTGTGCTGTGTTTTCTCAAACCCCCAGTCGGTTGTGGCAGATGGTCGCTCACACTGAGCCTGGTTCTGCTGGAGGTTTCTTCCTGTTAAAAGGGAGTGTTTTCTCTCCGCTGTCGCTACATGCATGCTCAATTGGAGGGATTGCTGCAAAGTCAATGCCAGTGACTGTCCACTGTCTCCACATGCTCATCCGGGAGGAGTGAAGGCTACAAGTCACTGACTGGATGCAATCTGCTGGGTTTCCTTAGACAGAAAAACCTTTTATCCAATTTGAATAAATAACTGAATCTGACTGCACTGTTCAGTGGTTAGGACTTATTGGAATGTATGTACCTGACTGTTGTGAAGTGCCTTGAGACAGCATGTGTTCTGAATTGGCGCTATATAAATAAAACTGAATTGAATTGAATTAAATGTGCACCTCAACTCTCCTGTTTCCACCAGAACTGTCCGTCGGGAGCTCCACAGGGTCAATATACACGGCCGGGTTGCTGTAGCCAAACCTTTGGTCACTCATGCCAATGCCAAACGTCGGTTTCAATGGTGCAAGGCGTGCAAATCTTGGGCTGTGGACAATGTGAAACATGTATTGTTCTCTGATGAGTCCACCTTTACTGTTTTCCCCACATCCGGGAGAGTTACGGTGTGGGGAAGCCCCAAAAAGCGTACCACCCAGACTGTTGCATGCCCACAGTGAAGCATGGGGGTGGATCAGTGACGGTTTGGGGTGCCATATCATGGCATTCCCTTGGCCCAATACTTGTGCTAGATGGGCGGGTCACCATTCTCGAGGACCATGTGCATCCAATGGTTCAAACATTGTATCCTGAAAGCGGTGCCGTGTATCAGGATGGCAATGCACCAATACACACAGGAAGACTGGTGAAAGATTGGTTTGATGAACATGAAAGGGAAGTTGAACATCTCCCATGGCCTGCACAGTCACCAGATCTAGGCGAGTCAGGAAATGTTTTCCTCCACCAGTATCACATAGTGACCTGGCCACTATCCTGCAAGACGAATGGCTTAAAATCCCTCTGACCACTGTGCAGGACTTATATATGTCATTCCCAAGACGAATTGATGCTGTATTGGCCGCAAAAGGAGGCCCTACACCACACTAGTAAATAACTGTGGTCTAAAACCAGGTGTTTCAGTTTCATTGTCCAACCCCTGTAAGTTCCTTTTTCCTTCTTTTATTTTGAAATATTAAATATATGAGAAAAAGAATATAATGACATAAATGATTGAAATGTTAAAACAACTAGAACAAATTTAAAAGATTTTGTTTTAAAAGATATTTGGTAATATAAATAACTAAGATAAAACCTACAATGAAAATGAAGATTTTTACTGGAAAAATTCATAGGACTAAACATCAGCGAACCTCTTTATTAAGTGAAGTGCTCACCTATTTTTATTTCATACAAATAATGTTCAAAGCCCCAGTGAGTGAAATCAGTGAGGATTTTAAAATTAGTAACTTAAAGCTCAAGCAGGCAAATATTCATAGTCAAATTATTTTCATGACACCTGACAGTAATTCAGAGCAAGCTTGTAAATTTCTCACAGAGTTGAAGTAGTCAGGTTTCAGTATCCTTCAGAGTATTATCAGCAGTTCTCTGTTAATGGCTCAGTTTTTCAGGGGCTTTTAATAAGATATTTCCACCTCCTACTTTATCGGGACCATTAAACACTATAATGGACTGCATACAATCACACGCACAAACTGAGGAAGCTGAGGGCCCAAGGAACTCAATGTAAGCACTCTGTGCTTCTATCTTAATTGAAATCAGAAGGGAAAAATTCATAAAATGCCCCAATGGGAAGAATTCAAAGCAGTTTCTGATGTGTTTTATCAAAACTGGAAATTCCCTCAAGGCGTACAGAAAGATGATCTGACCAATTTTACTTAAGGATTCTTGTCCAAAAGTTTGAGATACTGGCAGTTCAACATGATTACAGTGATGGGGACATGCTAAACCACTAGAGGATCATTATTCAAATCTAACTTCAGTAAATATTATGGCTCACTTTGAGTTTCACAATTTCTTATTGTCATTACACGTGTGCCTATTAAAGGAACCTTTTCCAGGAACTAGGTTAGATTTCTTTGTTCATTATAACCCTCCTACGTTTCCGTCAAGTTAAACACAAATGAACAGGGTAGAAATTTACCCTGATAAAGGCACAGGAAGGTAGGTAGGACTTTACCAGCCACTTCTGGATGTGTGTATTTGGGGTGTTTTGGAGGAAGAGTGCTAAATATTTAGAATTTTTCCGCATTTTCATTCAGTCAGATTAGTTTCAGCTTAAAATAGTTAACAGCCCATATATTTTGGTAACTGTACCTGTAATAGATTTTAAATCATCAACTTATTTTAACAGCTATTTACAGGAAAGAGGAAGTAAATACTTACTTTAAGTTATGTTTTCTGGTTTTAAACATTTTACGTTTCAAGGTAAAATAAAAACAAATGTGTAAGTTATATAGTGCAATCGCTGTGACAGAACCTTTAGCTGTAGTTTTATTGCTCAAATAAAACTATAACTGCTATATTGCAAGCTTTTAAGTCTAAGATGTAAGCGTCACCCCCAACTCTCAGCTGCTGAGATCGACCTTGGTAGACAGTGTTGCAGAAGTTACTGCTGACATCACGGCTCTGGTAAACAGTGAAAAACGCTAACAAAATTTCCCCGGTCTAATGGTTAAAACTTATCTACAGAGACATTACAATGCTTTTAACTTTATCTTATGTTCCTTATGGATTTACAGTATATCAGCCATATTCACATGTGTAGTACATTATCTTTCTTTGTCAAAGCGAGTGTCAAATACCCCAAATAGATTTTTGTGAAGCGCGTATCGAGGCTTGTGGTTATGTATGAAGCCTCGCGGCCCTGTCGCACTATGTGACTGATTCAGGAACTGGATCGCCAGTCTGTGCATGATTCCAAATATGTGGGACAATAAAATACTGCTGGTACTCCCGCCACATTTTATTGTTTTGGGATTGTATTGCGTGTGCACTTCCAATTTATTTGAGGGTCTTTTTTCGCAATGGAACCATCAACAAAGAGGAGAGTATTGGAACAGACAGAAATTGTCAATTCCAACTTGTATAAACTTGCTGTTGCTTTTCTGCCCCCCCCCCCCCCCCTCTCTGTGCCCTGTGAAATGGGATTTTCTAAAGCAGGTGAAACCATCTCAAAGAGAAACTGCCTGAAGCTCAGCACAGTGAAAAAGTTATTTTTAAATAATAAATAACATGTCCCTAGTAACATAAACATGGTTAAAAAATAACATAAGCACATTCACATTGCAATCCTCTCCTCTATTTGTAACAATGTTCCCTTTTAATCCAGCTAATGTATTATCAAGACAGATTAATATCATATTGAGGACATATTCAGAATTTATTTATCGGCGTCACGGACATCATTCGTTTATTTATTTAGTTTAAAGCTTCACACACCAAAGTCATTTAATCATAATCCTATTTTATAGTTATCATCCACTTGATGGCAGAGTAGAGCAAATGAAGCATCATAAAGCTTCGGCTCATGAGCGAACCAATTGGATGAAAAGCTTCAGTGCTTCACAAAGCTTTATCTCGTCCCAAGTGGTAACCATGACTTAAAATATCACAGCTATACAGTATCAAGTTAATCACTAACAATTTTAATACAAAAACATCTAACTTGTCAAATATACCTTATTTAATAAGGAGAGCCACAATTATTCTTACTTAGAACAGTGTTATCTTAAGTTTTATGGGAATTATGGGTTTAGAAGCTTAATGTTTAAATGTTTGATATACCTTTATAACCCTTTTAACCAGTCCATATCTACTGAGCACATAAATGAGGATATGAAGCTTCCATTTAAGTTTACTGAACAACACACAGCCTTGATTTCAGTTCATGAAGGCCATTCAGCCTCCTGCAGCTGTTTCCACTTTCGCTGGTTGATTAGACCTTTACATAATCAGGCTGCAGGTGAGCTGAACTCTGCTGGAGTTCATCCTAAAGAGCTGTTCAATTCAACAAAGAGTGGTTCGGTTTCCAAGTCAACCAACACATCTGCAGGTTTATAAATGTCATGAACAGGTTGATAACACAAGTTTTACAAATCAAGAGATGAAAACTGTTATCTGAATGTACTGCCATCTTCAGTTTGTTTAAAAGGGGCTAGTTGGAGTGAAAACGTTTAAAGCCTCTGGGGTCTTGACAGCAGCTTTATCTTTTTTTTTTTTGTAACACCATTTAGTCTTAAGCAGGTGAATTATTCATTAAGATGTGAAATCTTGCAAAGGCATAAAAACAGTATAAATCTTATTTTAAGTTTGGTTTGGGTTCTTTTTTCTCAGAATTAACAGAATTAACTGTGCCAGTGCTGTTAATTCGCTTTTACAATGAAATGACAAAAACAACACTAACATTTTAAGCATTTGTTGAATGGAAAATATCGGTACCAGCAAACACTTAAATTCAGATATCGGGGTTTGATCTGAAGCCAAAATCATGGCTCAAAGAATCACTGAAGGAAATAGAACAAGGAGAACTCTTGAAGAACAGCATAAATTTCTGATATAAAGCTACAAATTACCTGTTGAGCTGAAGGACCAGGTGATGTTGAGGTTGAAGTTGTTCGATGCGTTGATGGATATGTCAAGGTTTTTGTTGGCCTGCACAAAAAGATGCAAAGCTGTTTTAGTTGGAGGAGATGTGGCCTTGCCTGTGATTGCTCCACTACAGAAAAAAGCACAATCTGTTTGTCTTCAATCTGCTTTCTGTCTGCAGTGTCACCTTGAAGTTCTACTTCAAATTTGGGTTTTTAATCATCTTTTGGCATAGAAAAAATATTTTTTCTGCCATTTTCAATGCTCTTCAAAAAATAAAAATAAACTATGGGTTTAATGGAACATTTTGTCACAACCTCTTTTCTATTTCACCTATACAATTTCCTGCCATCTAGAGTGAAAGAGAAATGCTGCTTATAGAAATAATTAAACTATTTCGTATTTCTAAACACTACATTTATGACACAAATAAAAGTCCAGTTTACCTGTTCTGGCGTGGCCATAAAGTTGATGGCGGTATAGTGACGGTCGTCCTCCTGAAGCAGGCTGAAGGTAAACTGGTAGTCGATCAGCAGGTTGTCTAAACAACAAAAGGAATGAGTGAAATAAAAATACTCTAGGGCCTAACGGCTATTTTCTTAGTATCAGTTTCCACTAATTTTCTCTGTTGTACAACCATCCCAAAAATAACCTCCACCCCGACATGTTTCATTAAAGTCCTTCACAGAAACAGATTTATGAGAGTAAAACAATGTGCTGCTGGCTGCGAGTCAATATTCAATTAGATGACTAAAGCTACAGTGGTCAAGAGCTTTGGTAAATGATCTCAGTCGGAGGCAAAAGTAAACAATGTTAGAAGGTAAAAATAAACAGATGTGTTTTATAAATGTGAACATGAGTAACTTTATCGTGCTCGTCTGTTTCTTAAATGATCGTCCAGATGGATCAATAAAAACATGAGCGAGACTAAATAATCATGTCCTCTGAGTGAGTTTATCATTTCTGAAAGCAGCTCCTGATGAGTGTCTGGGCTGCTCTGTTTCAGAGACACAGTAAGGAGCATACGAAGAGAATCGTAAGTGATTCAACCTCTGGATGGACAGCAGGAGCTTCCTTGGGTCACCTTGTTTGCCTGCTGGACTGGGGGTAGGGGAGGTAAGACCACAAAGGACAAAGGCAGAGGAGGAGGAAGATTAAAAAATCTGAAGAGAAGGCAGCTCTGTGGCCAGGAGAAGATAACGGGAGGAAAATAAATGTATTTTTTGGTTAATCAGTATGACTGTTAACCCCTCAGGTGGGTTGTGAAAATCTGTGCACATAAAAAGCAGAACGGTCTCAAACAAGCAGCACCTTGTATTTTTAGCTTCAACGGGAGTTTATGTTCTCAGACTATTTTCACAACTTCTACCTCCAATCCAGGCCAGTATAAGGACAGTCTCTGAAAAAATCTTAACCTAACATCAGCATGGGCACCTTGCCATTCCATCATTGCAATGGCTGATATTTATCAATGTCTCACATCGATTTTGGCCTGAAAGTAATAACTTTATACATGTTGCCCAAAAAGTTACCTTTGCCATTGAAAGTCTTAAAGAGTCACTCAGTTGGTTGAAGGTTTTTTGAAACCATTTTTTAGCACAAAGTAGCTTTTAATAAAAAAGTTATAATAAAGGTTTTGGGTAGATTTGTGCTCACTGAAATGTAATGTGATACAGCAGCTAAGTGCTGCTCAGTTTCTTTTCACAATGCATATGTAAAACGAAAATTAAACACAAGGGTGAGATTTGAAATCGAATGTACATACTAAATGCCACACTGCTTCAGAAAAGCACCTCCTGTTTGTGAAGCCTACTTCATCATTTCTATTAATTTTCTATCAAAAAGTTAGTTCTTTTTTTATCCCATCTTGTGCCACAGAAAAGGAACTGAACTTAAAGTTTGTTAGTAGCAAAACAACGGCAGGTAGCAGGTATTTTTTATGCCTTTCAATGCACTATTAGGTCTTTCATAAATGGGGGTAAATCACCACGATAACAGTAAAGTGGAAAAAGAGTATACACATAACTTCTTTCTCACTATTGACATAAAATCAGACCAAATAACCACACCCAATAAAGAAATGCTGACCAACACAGAACCCATTCATAATTAATCTAAATTAGATGCCTGTCACTTTACTGAGTATCTGTCTTTTGTCTCAATGGTGCAGGAAGACACAACCCTTTAGGAAAATAGTTCTTCATAAGCATAAAGTACAAATAATGTAATCACCAGAAAAGCCAGGCTGCCATTGATTTTTCCACCACATCAATGCCACACCTCCCACATACCATGTACACAACACATGTATGCCAGCGCTACTGAATCAATGCAGCTGTCAATCAATTATGGCAGCAATGGCCCAATAAAACACATTAATCTCACACTACATTATCCAGACGCCACCCTGACCTCAGGATGCTTAAAACTGAAAGTGAAACTGACACCATGACCTATTGTGTGACTTATTTAACTAATGACGATGTGACCACTAGGGGGCACTCGTAGAAAATTGAAATTTCATACCAATATGGTCAGTTAATCCTTGATTGTAATTAAAACCACAATGAGATGCTGGGGTCATGGCAAAAGTAATGCACACACTATTTGGAACAGGACCACTTTAAAAGCGGCACACAAACTTCAAACACATTGCAGGACCTTATTTTTAGAACAAAATGTTTGTTTACTAATTGGGAGCCGTAGGAGTTGTATCGTCACTACTGTATGATGCTTGTGCTTTTATAAAAATAATCCCCATTATACACAGACAGGCTCCTAAGGCAACCTGAAAAGCTAGAATAAATAAATTAAAGATGTATAAATTGAACATGTCTGACAGTAAAGCAAGGTTTTTGCGCCTAGATTCACACAGCTAATTGAATGCATCTTTCAGAAAAATGAAATAAAAATATAATAACCTGGAAGATTTTAGTGTATGAGAAGATTTTCATTGATGAAGATCAAGAAAGCTCTGTAACCATTTGCTGTCTTAGTGAAAAGGCATTGTTTTATTGGGCTGTAATCATTTTATTATGAAGACAGGTACAATAAATTTGAGCAGAAAGTAGAAAAATATATTTTCAATGTTCTTATTAAATTTTAATTAGAAATCACTGAACCCATTAATGGTAAGTCAGAGCTAAACAAATTTTGGAGCTATGAAATTGGCCAAAATCGATTTGATGCACCACTATATAAAACTGCATTTTCCACATACATAAATGTTCAACCTTTTTCCAAGTGAATTACTTCGGTTTTTGGGGGAAAAAAGCTTAATGTCATCGAGGTGTTTATAATATATTCTGGTAGCATTGAAACTGTACATTTTCTGTGTAATAAGACCATGGTATGTGGCTTCATTAGGTCAATTTAGCTTCTTTAATTTTGTTCTTTTTTTGGCGCTGGTGGAGTTCCTAAAGTTTGTGCATCTCTGAATCAGAAACCATGGAGCTGTCACCAGAAAAAATGCTCCATTTCTACAGGTAACGTGCTGGTTTCTAACTTTCTGTGGCTGAACTCACCAGAGACACTGTAAAGCTTTTTCAGCTTACAGAGCAGAAAAAAAACCAACTCACTGTCACACTGCCGGGAGAGATTCTGTGTTATCACCTTCCTCTTAGCTGTACAATCCCGGGGCGTCACCGAGACCAAAGCAAATTATGTTTGACAAACACTCTTGTTTTGTTCAGCATTCATGGCAACTTAGCCTGAACAGCAGATATGATCAGATCAAAGAGAATATTTTTTTCCTTCCCTTTCTCTTCCAGGCAGACATGCTCCAATGCTGCTCACTTGTTTATTCCATAAGGGTCTGCGATACAGCATCAGAGAATGTGGGTTTTTATTTGTCAAGGGAAAAAAAAGAAAACTTGTGCACACATGTATGTGTGAGTGTTTCTTCAATGTATCCAGTGTGTGCATTACTGTCATGTGTGTTTAAGAGTGGATTTTCCTGCACTGTTAATTAAGAAAATTAGGGGAAAAAAACCCATAAAAAACAAAAAGACATTCAACTCACAAAAATCACACATCGACAGGTTAATTTCAAGGTATTTAGGAACAAGAGCAAGAGGCAGGTTTAAAAGTTAATCTTTGCTAATTACAAATCCCATCTGAGAAATCTGACGGCAGTTTCATTTAGACAATTACATGTGAATATTCTAACTCTAGATAAATCACATCAAAGTATCACTAGATGTACTAGAAATCCCAAGAAGAACTAAAATGAAAAACCCTATGCCATGTTCTCAGTTTTACTAATTTGTAAGCTGATACAGCCTAAAAGAACTCGAACAACTCAATGTAGAGCAGACAGAAACCCCCACCCAGAACACAATCTGAGAGAGATATCTGCAGTGAACAGCAGCTCACAAACAAGCGTCAATTTGTCAACAATATCATTTTGACAGAATGTCTCATTGACGTTTTATTTAATGCTTGTTACCAACTCATTATTTCCCATTTGCAACACTTTTCCGATGAAGCGTAAAGCACACTGTGCAACATCACCGTGTTCAGGAAACAGGTGAAATAAACAAGAGAATGAGAATTGCATATACTTAACATATTAAGAAATGTTAAATAATATATGTCAAATCTTTTTTAATCTATCTCTCGAACAATAGGTGACCTAATTACAGCTAAAAACCAAAAAGTAACCACGTTTTACCCATTTAATAAAATATATCAACAAAAATGTGCATTCTTGCTGAAGAAAAAGTTTGAACCCCCTACTCCCCCTAGCTATGGTAAGACCCTTTTGGAAGGATATGCCTCTTATTGCCATCTCTCAGACTCTCCAGTCCATTTAAAGAAAGTTTGCTCCACTTTTCACAGCACCTCAATGAGATCAAGATCTGGGCTTTGACTATGCAAAATAACTTCCATTTCCAAAGTTTCGGCCAGTCCTTGGTCGCTTTGGGGCATTGCCATGTTGACCAGCCTAAATTGTTTTACAGATGGTCTCATATTTTACACAAGTATCCTTTAATACACAGTAGAATGCATGGTCCTATGACACTGAATTGACCAGGTCCTGCTGCAGCAAAACATTCCAAAACCATGACACTTTCACCTCCATGCTTCATAGATGGTAAGAAGTTATTTTTCCAGAATGCTGTTTGTGATGTATGCCAAACATGTCATCTGACTATTCTATTAATTGTGAGTTTGTTTTATTCAATTTCAAATGTGTTTGAAAAGTGCTATATAAATTAAAGCTAAACTGAATTGAATTCTTCTGGTGTCCAAAGAACATTATCTTTATCTAGGATCCCTCTGGAAGAACGTCAGGCTAGCCTTGATGCATTTTACAAATAGCAGAGGTTTCCTCTTGTGCAGTCTCTTTTTGACTGCAGAAACATTCACATTCTATCAACAGTAGCGAGGGCCTGTTGTCATCCCACAATCACATATAAATGATTTTTGAGGACTGCTTGTAGCACCTTGTGGTCTGCTGTTAGGCTGAACTTGCCTGGACATCAAATCCCTTGTAAGCTGCTACAATATTCTTTCTGTAGGCCCATTGTGACCTAATTTATTCCTCACCAAATATTGAAAATTGTTATTATGTGTTACAGAACATTTTAAAATGCATTTTCTTCAGTTTTTTTGCTGTTTGTTTATTTTACTTAAATTTATCTGATCACAGGACTACAATAAGCTGTACACTTCCTAGTACTTGGTTTTATGTAAGAGTGGCCAGAAAAAAGCAATTACTTAGTGTTAACAATTAGAAGCCACGTCTTGAGTGTGCCAAAAGGCATGTTGGTGACTCCCCATGTATGGAGGAAGGTGCTCTGGCCAGATGAGACAAAATTTTACTTTTTAACCACCAAGAAAAACACAATGTTCTGCCGCAAAACCAACACCTCTTGGGTATATAAACCTGGTGGCAGCATCATGCTGTGGGGATGTTTTTTTAATAGCAGGGACTGGGAAACTGGTCCGAGTCAAGGGAAAGGTGGATGGTGCTAAATACAGGGATATTCTTGAGCAAAACCTGTGTCAGTTTCCCTATGATTTGAGACTGGATGGATGTTCACCTTTCAGCAGGAGAATGACCTGAAGCATACTGCTAATGCAACACTGGAGTGGTTTAATAAGGGGAAACATTTAAATGTGTTGGAATGGCTTAGTCAATGTCCAGACCCTAATCCAATTGAGAATTTGTGGTTAGCCTTGAAGGTCACCGTTTACAAGTGAAAACCATCCAACATGAAGGAGTTGGAGAAGTTTAGCCTTGATGAATGGGCAAAAATACCAGTGGCAAGATGTGGCAAGGTCATAGAGATGTATCCAATGAACCCTTTACAATGACGCTGATAGTGACAGTGACACTGTATTGGCTGCCGCAGCTCCTGGTCTATGTGTACCATGTGACCTATGGTTACCACAGTGGGACCTAGATAAATGTCAGTGTAGCAAATAGTCAAGCACAGAATCCAGGCATCTTTGACAGAAATAGATTGTAGTTATAATGAATGGCCTCAAGTCACAAAAGCTGTTGAATGCTGAGTTCTTTAATACAAAGACTGAAATCTGAAGTGGTTGCAACATTCTCAGAACATGTTTTGTCTATGATGTTGTTTTACCCCTTAAATATCAAAGCCTGAATGTTTAAAAAAAAATCATGACAAATTAATCCCTTCAATCATCTAAGCCTGACATAAATATTCAGTCATTCTTTGAGTATAGTTGTGTTTTAAATGAGAATGTAAGCTAATCAGCAAACACTGGTTCCAGCTGTTTTCAGCCCAGCTAAGCTTTTCCAGCAGGCTTGAGGGTATCAAGCCCTACTGTGTGCAGACTGACTGGTGTTAGCTGGCAATTCAGCTGTCTGCTGGTCTTAGGAGTGGAAGCTGTGGGACACTCAGTGCCTGCTGCTAATGAGTCATCCCTTGTAGCTGGTTGTGATGGAGTATGACAGTGCTTCATTAAATTGTTGTAGTAGTGATGCCCACTCATGAATGATAGCCAGACTAGGGGCAAACTCATTAAACAGCAAAGTTGTCTTTCATCAATTGACTTGTGGTTCAATATGAAAGCCTTTACTGAACCGAAGCAATTCTTTCTGTGCTTCAGCGCTGAAAGAAATAAGGAACATGCCAGTCAATAGCTGGATACTTGGATTTATTATTCTATTTATCAAGTTCATCAACATAAATTTCTGACAGGTGCTGTAACATGAGCATATAAACCTGGGACAAGCTAATGCGACTGGCATTTACTTTGTTTTAATACTAGGCCAGGCTAATCAATACAATCTTCCAATGGAGTAATAATGCATTAGGCATTATTTGATTGTGTTTTTTACTTCATTACTTTCACATCCAACAAAAGAGCTTTTACTTGTAATATACAGTTCCTCTTAACTCTGTTAAAATGCCAGGTTTATGTGATCTAAATCGAAACTGAAAAAATCCCATCAAAGTGTGCACACCACTAACATACTTTGGTAAAGCACTTTTTGTTTGTTTAGAATTTAGCATTCAGTCTTTGATAGGAGTGGAATTAGAATCCCACATCTTGACTTAATATGTACTCACTCTGCCTTGCAAAGGTTCTCCAAATTTATCCGATTACGAGGACACCTCTTCCACAGCCCTTTTGAGGTGACCCCATAGATGCTCTGTCAAATTTAGTTTCATACTATGGCTAGTTCCAAGTACCAGTCTGTATTTAGAACTATTTAGAACTCTTGACCCTTGACAAAAACGTCAGTTCTATCAGTGGAAAACTAACCCCGCTGCACGGTGCTGCTACAAACACCTCTCAAGCTGGGCTTGGCTTTATTTTGGTAATGTGCAATTTTGTTTTCCTACTTTATTAAAATGTGGCCCAAAAGTTCAAAGTTGGTTTCAACAGATCATAACACAATCTCTCACACAGGCTTGGGATATTCTAGTTAGTCATGGAGGTTATTCAAAAAACAGAATTTTGCTTTGCTACGCGACCCTTTAGTCTAGACATATTGAGAATACAGGAGATTGTAAAACAAATGTAAAACAAAACCAATACTTGTTGGAAATTTCTGCAGCTCCTTCAGTGTTGCTGTCAGCCTCCATGACTAGTTTAAGTCTTGCCTTTCCATCCGTTTGGAAAATGTCCAGCTCTTGTAAAGTCGCTTTATTCTGACATTATCCGTCCAGTCACACAGCAATGGATAAATAAATTAATGAGTCTGAATCAGCTTTTTAAGTTTTTGAACATGGATGCATCTCTCTTATCCACTTTAAATCTCAGCAGCTGTTAGATTATATAGTCATCACTGCCCACAACAAACCAGATCGCTTATATTGTACAGGGTATGGTCACATTAGAGGAAAAAAGCTTTGAAATGATCTATCAATGTTTGTTTTATTTTAATTGGGTGTGTACATTTTAGGGAACCGCTGTTCTCTTGTTTTTCCATAGGCTTGATGAACTGACTTATATTTACCTGCTACCAATTTATGTCAAACATGACATGCCAAGTCATAGTGGTTGTTATTTCACTGCTTCCACATTGTATCATTTCACAGTATGTATCATCACATAATCACTGCCTGCCTTTTTTTTTTTATCTCAGTGGTATGTCAGAAAAATGCCTCAGATGTGTTTATAGAAAAACTTTGGGAGATCTTATTGTTCTATTTAGGCAAAACAATTTAAAAAGTCAGAGTCGGAAAGAAGTGTTTTCACAGATTTTTTTCACACCTGCACTTAGTTCACACTTGACAGGTTATAATATAGAAAACTGATGTTAGTACTCTGTGGTAATGTGAACATTTCAAGAAATGTGACAAAATGTTTATGCACAAAATTGCCCTGAACAGGTGGGTCTCGGGCTGCTCAAATGCAAAATGGTTTGATTAGAATTCTGTGCACAACACCACTACAATAGGTTTATTTCAAGGAAGATTCGGCAAGACATAAGAGTTAATGTAAAGGGTGATTTGTATGATACGCTACTACTCAACTTCGAGTATTAGTTTGGTTTAGATAGATCGTATATCCCTGCCTATAAAGGACTCTCAGGCACAAATTTTCTTTTTTGGACCTCTGACTCACTGCATGTGTTTAGGACAATAGGTGCATTCTACTAAAAAGGACAGTGTGATGTGTGTGGAATAACTACACACATTTAAACTCAGCAAAAGTCGACTGGAAGGGATGTTTTACTTAAATCCATAAACTGCCGAATTACGCTGGTAAAGGAGTACATGCATAGCAGTGCTCACCTCTGCTGGTCATTGGGGTCCTCTGTTCTGCACGTTTTTTGATCTTTCCCATGAACACACCTTATTCAAAAAACTAAACTACACCCTCAGCATATGTTGTCAAGGTCAGTGAAATCCTCATGATGAGCTATTTATTTATATTAGGCATTTTCAGGCAGGGAAGGTCTAAAACATGCAGAAAAGTGACCCTGAGCAACAAAGGTAAGGTAAGGTAAGGTAAGTTTATTTATATAGCGCTTTTCAGCAACGAGACACTCAAAGCGCTGTACATACAATTACAATACAATCACAAAGCAAATAAACATATACAGATATAGAAAAACAAATCGAATGATAAAATCAAACAACAGAGGTAATTTAAAAAAGTAAACTAAAATAAAATAAAGAGAACAGAATGATGGACAAGAAAATTAAAGGAAAATTGGACTGAAACGCAACTAATCATGCCTAAATGGCACAGTCAAAGCCCACTCTAAACAAATAAGCTTTTAATCTTGATTTAAAGCAACTTAGGGTTTTGGTGCTTTTACAATTTTCTGGCAGTTTACTCCAGATTAGTGGAGCATAAGAACTAAAAGCTGCTTCTACATGTTTAGTTCTGGTTTTGGGTATGCTGAGTAGATTTGAGCCAGATGACCTGAGAGGTCTGGCTGGTTGATACACTGACAACAAGTCTGTAATGTATTTTGGTGCTAAGCCATTCAGTGATTTATAGACTAACAGAAGTATTTTAAAGTCTATTCTCTGAGCTACAGGGAGCCAGTGTAGGGACTTTAGAACTGGGGTGATGTGCTCCACTTTCTTAGTTCTAGTGAGGACGCAGGCAGCAGCGTTCTGGATCAACTGCAGCTGTCTGATC
Organism: Girardinichthys multiradiatus; assembly: GCF_021462225.1. Taxonomy (NCBI): domain Eukaryota; kingdom Metazoa; phylum Chordata; class Actinopteri; order Cyprinodontiformes; family Goodeidae; genus Girardinichthys; species Girardinichthys multiradiatus. Next base: position 9,195,871 of record NC_061814.1, read on the forward strand.
GACTTTTTAGGCAGACCTGTGAAGATACCGTCGCAGTAATCAATTCTACTAAAGATGAACGCATGAATTAGTTTTTCAAGGTCCTGCTGAGACATTAGTCCTTTAATCCTGGAGATGTTCTTTAGGTGATAGAAGGCCGACCTAGTTACTACCTTTATGTGCCTCTGAAGGTTCAGGTCTGAGTCCATCACTACACCCAGGTTTCGAGCCTGACTGGTGGTTTCTAGCTGTATTAACTGAAGCTGTGTGCTAACTTTTAAACACTCTTCCTTTGGTCCAAAGATTATTACTTCAGTTTTGTTTTGATTCAGCTGAAGAAAATTTAGGCCCATCCATCCACTGATTTCTTCTAAGCATTTACCCAGCGCTTGAATGGGTTCATGGTCACCTCGTGACATCGTAACGTATAGCTGTGTGTTGTCTGCATAGTTATGATAACGTACGTTGTTGTTTATTAAAATTTGAGTTAGGGGGAGCATATAGATATTGAATAGAAGGGGCCCTAAGATGGACCCTTGGGGAATGCCACATGTGATTTTTGTGCTCTCTGATGTAAAGTTACCTACTGACACAAAAAAGTCCCTGTCCTTCAAGTCGGATTTAAACCAGTTGAGTGCTGTACCAGAAAGGCCAACCCAGTTTTCCAGGCGCTCTAATAAATTGGAGTGATCAACAGTGTCGAATGCTGCACTAAGGTTCAATAATACCAGCACTGTGGTTCTTCCACAGTCTGCATTTATACGGATGTCATTGAACACCTTGACAAGAGCAGTCTCTGTACTGTGGTGAGCACGGACGCCTGACAGGAAGACATTGAAGCGGTTGGTCGTTGTTAGGTAGTTGTTTAACTGCTGAAACACAGCCTTTTCAATAATCTTTCTGATGAAGGGGAGGTTTGATATAGGCCTGTAGTTCTGTAGTAGCAGCTTGTCCAAGCACCTGACAAACACCTGACAAAAAGGGCTGTGTTTATTATTTGAGTTAAATCAGATGTTATTATAGGCAAAGCTTTCTTGAGGAAAGCTGTGGGTAAAAGATCGAGACAGCAGGAAGAAGAGCTTAGTTGCTGTACGATTTCTTCTAAGATTTTGCAATTTATTTGGTGAAATTGGGAAATTTTGTCAAAATCGGTTCTAGTTGGAGACAACATTGGTACTGGAGTTGATGTGGATATGCTGACTGCCTCTCTGATCTTTTGGGTTTTTTCAGTAAAGAATTTAGCAAATTCATTGCCGGCCCTGGTAGAGTGGAGTTCAGATGCTACAGTTACAGGAGGGTTTGTTAACCTGTCGACCGTGGCAAATAATGCACGAGCATTGTTAATGTTTTTGCTGATGATCTCAGAAAAAAAAGATTCTCTTGCATTTTTTGTAGGTTATATCTGTAGTTGTAGGTTATATCTGTATAGTCTCTTTTTATAGATAATATAGTGAACCTGGAGTCCTGTCTTTCGCCACCTGCGTTCAGCTTTTCAACACTCCTTTTTTTCACTTCTGACTGGTGGAGCACTTCTCAATGGAGACATTTTCTTCCCAGAAACGACTTTTACTTTAATTGGAGCAATTGAATCAATGATGTCCGAGATTTTAGAATGAAAGTTATCTACCAGCTCATCTACAGTGTTACAGGGCAAAGTGGAGGTTAAAGGCTTCAGCAGCACCGTCCTTAAAGATGCGTTTTCTTATAATGTCTCTTTGGCTAACGGAGTCATTGGAGATGATGCTTTCCAAAATAATAGAAAAGTGGTCAGATAGGGCAACATTACTTACAGACACCTTGGAAATGTTTAAACCCTTAGTGATGATCAAGTCCAAAATATGTCCCTGTTTGTGCATATGCTGTTTAACATGTTGAGTCAAACCAAAATTTCTAAGAGTGTCACATAGATCTATTGCACTTCTGTCTTCAGGATTGTCCAGGTGAATGTTGAAGTCTCCCACAATAATTAAACAGTCATAATAAACACAAATCACAGATAAAAGCTCATTAAAATCACTGATAAAGTTTGTTTTGGACTTAGGAGGACTGGAAATATACAAGAACATGGTTCGGACCGGGCTCTTTACCTGGAGAGCCAAATATTTAAAACAGTCAAATTTTCCCAGAAATACTTTTTTACACTCTAATAAATCTTTTAAACAAAGTGGCCACCCCTCCACCTTTTCTTTGCTGTCTGCTCTCACAAAGAAAATTGTAGTTCGGAGGCGTCACCTCTATCAGAATGGGAGCTTCATTAAATTCATGTAACCATGTTTCTGTTAAAAACATAGCATCAAGATCGTGGTCAGTAATGAAGTTATTGATTAAAAATGATTTTCCTGACAGAGATCTAATGTTCAGTAAAGCCAGTTTATATGATTTAGTTGTTGATATTAACTCTGTGTGTGGTTGTATCTGACAGTTTATGGCTTTTGTTGATTGTTTATTACTGTCTCTTATCCTTCTGGCTTTGCTCTTTCTGTCACGTATAAGCACAGAGATTTTACAACTATCTCCTATTAGGGGCCCAAGTTTTTCCTGGACATGCTCATTTCTGATAGAGTTACCACTGGGACCCAGACTGTATCACAGAGAAGTGATTTGAATGTCCTGATTAGGAGGAGATAGATTAAGACTCCTCATGTTTGTTTAAAACATGAACAATTGTCTCCTTTTCATAATATTATATAATATCTTTAAAACAATAAGAAAAGGTGTCTTTGAAAAAGGTCTTGCCAATGAAAACCTTGGATAAGACCATATTGGCTAATAGTAATATCAATAGATCCATATATCAGCATCTCTAGAATACACTAGAATAAAATATATTCAGCTTTATAATTCTGAAGTGAACTTCAGAAATGCACATTTGTGGCTGAAAGTCCCCAAACAAACAATCTGCATATTCACCCATTTTCAAACACTGAATGAAGCAAGGTGTGGTGTGATATCAGCATTCTAAATTGATAGTTACCAGAAGAAATTAATTTTAAGAATCTAATCAATGTCCAGAGAAGTTTCACAGGACAGAGGAAAGAACTGGTTAACAAGGTGCATTATATGTTAAGGTTGATCTATGGTACACTTCAATCACTGCACTGCTTTGTCATTTGCAGTTGTTTATACTAGATGACTCAAATAAATTTGAACTTGTAATGAGAAACCGTATGTTGCTTATACGGTGCCTTGTCAAATTCTATATGTTCCTTGTACAGTAGAAAACTCTACATTACACTACACATCGGCCCGCACACACTATCCACACAGTGAAACATGGGGGTGGAAGCATCATGCTGCGGGGATACTTTTCAGTAACAGGGAGATGAATGGAGGAAAATACAGGGTAGTTCTGAAAGAAACCCCATCAAAGGCTGCAGAAGACCTGAGCGTGGGATCGATCTTCACCTTTCAAATAACCCTAAACATACAGCCAGAGCTACAATAGTTTTGTTCTAAGCATATTCAGAATGACTCAGTCCAATTCCAGACCTTGTAAAATATAAAAAAAAATTATTTACAGACGCTCACCTGACAGTAACTTTGTTACGTGGACGTAAGTAATCGGAATAAACAGCCGATCGGACAAAAAATGTGTCACGTAAACATGTTAGTCCAAATATTTTGATTGGATTTGGCAGGATCGGAATGAAATTGTAATTAGATTGAGAGGGGTGGTTTATGCTGATTCACAATCCAATCGGCATGCATGTAAACACTTGACGGATCAAGTTATTCTGAATGAGGCAAACTGACCTGAGTGCGCATGTGCAACCTGCGTCAACGTGACGTATTTACGCCTTGAGAGGCTAATCGCTCTGGCTAGATGCTAACAGAATATTCTGATCAGCAAGTTTAAATGACACATTTTAGTCCGATCGGCTGTTTTATTCTGATTACTTATGTCCATATAAACGGTACAATCTGATTTTTGTTTTTGTTTTTTAATCCAAATACATTTTAATCCAAAACTTTTGTGCTTATAAACGTAGCAAGTGTTTCCTTGAGCCACTTTGCAAAGAAGAATAAGTAATAATGTCTGGGTTTAGATGTAGAAGCTGATAGAGACATATCCCCAAAAGACTTAATTACACCAAAAAGTGGTTCTACGTTATTGAGTCTGAGTTTGAACATAAATGCACACCAAACTTTTCCTGTTTTTTAGGGGTATAAAAAGTTCTAAAATCATGGGTCCTTTTCCTTTCATTTAGCATTTTTTCACTTATAACTTTGTGTTGGTTGATTACATAAAATACATTGTAGCTTGTTGTTGTAATGAGACAAAATCTGAACAAGTTATGTAATGCGTGTGTGTGTGTGTGTGTGTGTGTGTGTGTCCTTAAGTTTCAAAAAGGTAAACAGTATAACAGTCCTATTTCTCTATTCTCTCCTATTAATAAACCAGATAAAGATCTTAATTTAAAAGCACAGAAAGCCAGCTGATGCAAACTTTTACTTTAAATGCGTCAGTTTTCACCAATACAGCCTTTCCCTTCTTGTGCTGTATAAGGTGACCTGAAACAGATTAAGTTTTCTTATCGGTCCCTTCTGTTCAATGACATTTAAAGCTAATATTGACCTCACCCATAATTGCAGCTCCACTACTTACAGTAAAAAGAAGTGAATTGCTTTTAAATTTCTAATTTGCACACACACGCATGCATGTGCAGAAAACAGCAACTGCATGGTGGGAAAAGGTTTTGATATATTTACATCTGATTGTGCTTGCTCTTGTTCAAACAGTGCTACGCCATAATGCCACATTAATGAAACTCATAATGGAGTCAAACGCATGTGGAAAAAACACACAGCACTTCAGCCGTAGCCATAGCGATATCAAGGAGCCCTGCACTCACAGACTAATAGCTCCTAAAACAAGTGCATGTGAGTCTGGATGCATGTGGATTATCTAACGCAACACAAAATGCTGGAAAAGGGCACTGCGCTGGTGCCATCTAGTGCTTTTAAACATCAGTCCCAAAGCCAGAAGCTGAAAACGTTTGCTCAGATAAAGACATTTCTTGCCTAACACAGTTGCAATTCGGTTTCTGGCCTTTATATGATTGTTTTTACAGCTTCTCCTTCAAAACATCTCTCTAAACTGTCTTACTTTCTACCTATCCAGAACCGTAACATATATTTGAAGGACATTTTTGACTTTCTGTGGGATCTGTGCAATTGCTGGCAGCACTCTTCTAATTGCTGCATTTTGTCTGTATGCATTTTTTTAGTCAGTATGGTGTAATATTTGTAACGATGACTGCAATTCATAGACTAAACTTTCTTTTTCTAGGATTGTACATGTGTGTACGTGTTTGTGTGGGAGAGATGGAGATGAGCACGCTTGCATGCTGCAAAACATCTGTTTAGTCTACAGCTTTCCTCCTTCATCTGCCCTCCAGAGTCAAAAACCAGCAATTTGTTGCAAATGAGCTAAGTCAATTGCATCTGGAAACATGAAAACAAACTCCAGGACATAAACACAACTTTTATTTTCTCTCTCCCCATGTTCAAAACAAGAAAAGAAAGATTACATTTATTTTTTTCTAATATCTCTCTGCTTCAGGGATGTTCTTATCAGGATTTCTTTTTGTCACAAATACCTTTCCAAGTCATTTGAAGTAAGATAAATGCTAGTGCCAAGTTCCAATCCAATAATACATAGAAATTAATGCTGTGTATGTGATTGAAAACCCAGTAGAGTTAAAGTGCTGTAAATAACACACTACATTTTATCAGTATTACATCAGTATTGTCATTGTCCTATTTACTTGTTTATCACTTACCTTCTTATATCATAGTACCTGTTTTTAATGGCAAAAGAGATTTTTCCAGTAGTTTCTGAGTTATCACAAAGATAAGGCAACAGTCTTCAATTAATTCTGACATTACGCTAAAATTAGCAAGTTTTGATAAGACTCATCGATTGCAAAATATGCAAATGTAGTTCTAGTTAATTATGTGCAGACAAATCTTACAAAAGTTGTTATTCTGCTTTAAAAACTTAGTGGTTGTTTTGATGATCAATAAATGGAAGAATTAATGTTTTAAATTTACAGCTGTCTCGGCACAATGTAGAAAGCAGATTGCAGAGTGGCATATACAGTCTCTCTTTCACTGAGAGCTTTACTGAAAATAAGGCTGCATGAAATCTGGGAAACATTTGACTGCCATTACTGAATATGGTGATGACGATAAACCCAACATTTTTCCAACATTTCTTTTTTTACCATTAACCATATCCCCACGAGTTTCAGTTGAACAATCAAGTTGGGCATCCAGGGTAGATAAAGTCCATCCCATTGACCAAATATATGGCCTGACACTTGAAATATAATACCTACCAAATACAACATCAAAGGAGTGCTTTGTGATTGCAATATTGAATACACTGATACTGCAATGATTACTGTGATTTGATATATTGAGCAGCTCTAATTATGAAGGGAAAACAACCTCATTCACACTGCAGGTAAAAGTGGGCCAAATCCGATGTTTTTGCTCGTATGTGACCATATCGGATTTTCTTTTTTGTCTGATCAGTAAAAGTCAGATTTTTTTTTAAATCAGACCCAGGTTACGGTCATATCTGGCCCAAAATCAAATTCAGGTTTGTTTTTCAAAGTAACCTCTGTCTAAATGGTCATTTTACATTTTATCCAACTTTTTAGTCATTGCCTCTGGCAGACTTACAATTCTACAAAGGAAGAGGCAACAAGTGGTGAGATCAAATGTAAACAATAGACAAAACAAGCCTGGCTCTTTTTAACAACGGCATACTCATGTCACTTGTCAGGGTTGTAGGTTTTAGCAGCGTCTCTTTATTCACACACCGTGCAAACACATAACTTACATGTGTCCCTAGCCAATTGCTTTGACACTCTTTTCAGCAATATGAAGTCAATGCAATGTGAAACAAAAATCTTTGCCAACATAAACTGCTTCCACATAAAGCCCAGGGATTTTCTCTGGGTCTCTGGTTTCTTCTGGTTCCTCTGGTTATTTAAAAGGCAGAAGTGTCTTGTTATGATTTTCAGATTACGTTTGAGCTTCATTTTAATGAATTTTGTTGTTTTCAGAACAGCAGAAGGTGTTAAAAATTCACGTCTTTGGACTTTTATACTCCAAGACTTGAATTTGAAATGTTTTTTTGTGTTATGTTTCCCTCTTTGAAATCTGAATGCAGAGGTGTTTTAATCACAGAGAGGGGGGCCAAGACAGATTCCCCTATTACGTTTTATATGTGTTTCTAGAACAGTGAGGCGCCATTGCAGCAGTAGCACACAGCTAAACAGTACAGATGTGGTTCATGCTTCTTGTGTGTTTTACAGCCCAGATGAAGCCTGGTTAAAATTCAGATGAGGAATAGTTTCTGCTCCAGAGTTGTGTGTCTACATATAAAGTGGCTCCTAAGGTCAGTTTGCTTCCAGGAATATAGAACAGTGCCCACAGATGCTGACATACGGATCATGTAGGTGAGTGTGCATGTGTCCATGTCAGAGCATACTTACAGTAACAGGTTCCACGGAGGGGGTTACCAAGGTATCGGTTTTCTGAGTCACATCTGTAGCAACACAGGGACACAGACAGGAAGGGGCAGGAGGAAGAACAGGGGAAGGAAAGTGAAAAGGCATTAGCATTCAGCACTGGTAAGCTTTTCTAAAGAACTTTTTTGTAAAGATGGTGTTTGTGGTTCTGTCAGACAAGCTTTTGTTTTCCTCAGGCTCTTCAATGTCCCTTGACAGTACCATCTAGCCAAAGCAGCTTGGTTTTCCCCAAAGAGCCACACATTCAGACACAAAATACAGATGGACACAGGTTTTAATGAGGAAATCTCACACATATGTTAGCAGAGATGCATCCATTTATATGCTAAAGTTTCAAAAAGTAGAGCTGAAAAAGAAGCTGCTCCCAGAACTGATTCCACTCCAAGTAAATCAAACTTCTGTGAAATCAAACTGTCCACCTAGGAAGCAACACTGATTGACAATCAATTTCACATGCTGTTGTGCAAATGGAATAGACAACAGGGGGAAATCTGGCGATTAGCAAGACACACTCAATAAAGGAGTGGTTCTGCAGGTGGGGACCACAGACCACTTCTCAGTATCTATACAGATGAAAGCAGGTTCACACTGAGCACATGTGACAGATGTGACAGAGTCTGGACACACCAAGGAGAGAGATCTGCTGCCTGCAACATCCTTCAGCATGACCGGTTTGGCAGTGGGTCAGTAATGGTGTGTGGTGGCATTTCTTTGGAGGGCCGCACGGCAATGACGTTGCAGCCTGACTGCCATTAGGTACCAAGATGAGATCCTCAGACTACTTGCGAGACCATATGCTGGTGTGGTTGGCCCTGTGTTCCTTCTAATGCAGGACAATGTTGGACCTCATGTGGCTGGAATTTGTCAGCAGTTTCTGCAAGATGAAGACATTGAAGCTATGGACTGGCCGGCCCGTTCCCCAGACCTGAATCCGATTGAGCACATCTTGGACATCATGTCTCGCTCCATCCACCAACGTCATGTTGCACCTCAGACTGCCCAGTAGGTGGCAGATGCTTTAGTCCAGGTCTGGGAGGAGATCCCTCAGGAGACCATCCGCCATCTCATCAGGAGCATGCCCAGGCATTGTAGGGAGGTCATACAGGCACGTGGAGGCCACACACAATACTGAGCCTCATTTTGACTTGTTTTAAGGACATTACATCAAAGTTGGATCAGCCTGTAGTGTGTTTCCACTTTAATTTTGTGTGTGACTCCAAATCCAGGCCTCCATTGGTTAATAAATTTGATTTCCATTGATGATTTTTGTGTGATTTTGTTGTCAGCACATTCACCTTTGTACAGAACAAAGTATTCAATGAGAATATTTCATTCATTCAGATCTAGGATGTGTTATTTGAGTGTTCTCTTTATTTTTTTGAGCAGTGTATATACACTGAACAAAAATAAAAACGCCCCATGTCAAATATAAGAGTTTTATTAACATTTGGGTTACGCAATATATAGAGAAACTCAAAATATATTTTCAGTAATTACTGATCTTCATATCGGCATTGATAACAACGTGGTATGGCCATTTGTAGCGGATTGACAGTCCTTGAGGAATTTGATTTTTCAGTATCTTGTGTGTCCGCCAGCTGCGTCTCTCAGAGCAACATATCTTCTTCACATGGAGTTGATCAGATTGTCTATGGTGGCCTGCGGAATGTTATTTCATTCCTCCTGGAGTGCCACATGGAGCTGACCCACATTGCCAGGAACTGAAATACAATCCCAGACACGCCTATCCAGAACATCCCAAAGATCCTTTATTGGGTACATATCTGGCGAATATCCAGGCCAGTCCAGAACTTCAATATCCTGTGTTTGAAGGAATTCCATGTAGATGAGGGCAACATGAGGTAGGGCATTTTCATGTTGACAGGTGTCATGCTGGCGCACAATCGGCACAACAAATGGGGTGAGATTCTCGTCCCGATATCTTTGTGCATTAAGGTTCCCTTCAAATGATGTGCAATGGTGTCCTTTGCCTGTATGTGATGCCTGACCACACCATAATGCCATCACCTCCATGGGCAACCCTGGGCATAACATTTGCGGCTGCAAACTGTTCAACCACACGTCACCAGACACGCTGTCTTCTATTTGCACGATACAACTGTGTTGGGACCACAGCCATGGGGACAACATGAATGGTCAGTATGAGCTTTTCTGGAACTTTAAAATAAACCGCATTAACCTACTTCCAGCACAGTCAGGAAAAGGGGTAACAGTGGACTTCCCGTGATGTCACTGTCCAAATAAAATCGCCGCGTTCACTACATCCTGTCTCTTCCACATGGGTCCCCAGAGGAGCTGGACGGAGGGACACAGTGCGCTAATGTCTCTTTGCAGGCAAACAGACATAACTCTTCAAACTGGATCCAAGAGTGTTATACAATCACACGATCATATGCACTAAGTTAAGTAGGAATTAATTGCTGTTTGTGTATCCGGTATTCATTCATAAACGGGTGTAATTAAGGTACAAGCATTGCTTTACTTTCTCTCTGAGGTCTACAGAAGCAAACTCTCTGTGTTCCAGAGATTTCCCAGCAGAGACCCTGTCTCTACAACGCCAAGTGGAGCAGTTTTCCTGGTCTGAAGGAAGGACAACGGGACCGCATCACCGTGGTTACATCAGTAACGTGCCGTTTGGCCGGCCGACAGAGCAAGCCGCCCCACCCCACAGCTACGGAGGTTAGCTGCAGCTAACCCTTTGTTCACTGTGGATGCCTTCTGCAACTTTGTCGCCTGGACAACTTTTCCTCAGCACGGTTCACCTAAGAGGTTAGGTTTGGGCAGAGATAAGTAATTTAGAATGAAATAATCTAAACATTTTTCGTTTTATGACGTTTGGTTTTGTTTGTGTTGAAACTCAGCTATCTTAGTGCTAGCAGACTATCTGCTCAGCACGTGTGCTCAGTTTGTGTGTTCTGTGTTTGTGTCTCTTTAAAGTTAAGACAAACTTTATTTAAAGGGTGATTTTAAAAACAGAAGATCGACCACAACGCGCTGTTCGCGCTTATGCATTTGGCGTATGCACTGCGTATGCCGGACAGCAGTGAGATCCAGACCACAGTGAGGGCACTGAGCATGCAAGTTGGCTTCTTGTAGGCGGTTACGGACAGTCTGAGGTGTGATGCCTCTGTTGTGCAGACCAATAGTCTCATTAGCTGTGTGTGTCGCTGGTCTTAGCCGATCCCGCAGATGGATGAGCTGGATGTGGCGATCTTGTGCTGGAGTGGTCACACGTGGCCGACGAGGATGAAGTCGATTTGCAGTAGTGCCAGTCTGTTGAAAACTAACTCTTAAACGGCTTATGGTCCGATAATGGACATTGAGCTGTGCAGCTAATGCTCTGGTGGACATCGCTGCATCCAAAATGTCAATGGCACGCTCCCTCATATCTAGCGACATCTAAGGCATTATGACCTGTGACAAAATTTGATATTTAGGGGTGGCCTTTTATTGTCCCCAGTCCAAGGATTGTCATCTTGTCTGATCACCCACTGGACATGGCCCACCCATGCACTGAGTAAAAAACTACTCACTGATTAATGTTCACTGACTGCAATTTGGAATAAAAAATTATACACAAATCAAGAGAAATTTTACTTTTGTACAATAAAATGTCAGCAAATGTTCATTTACAGTTGTTAACTCCACATGACAACAAAATTTTACTTGGGACGTTTATATTCTCGTTCAGTGTGTGTGTATATATATATATATATATATATATATATATATATATATATATATGCCAGGGCACAACGACACAACGTTGAGATAAATCCATGTTTGATTTATCTCAACAAAACTAATTCTATAAATGAACTTTATAGACTGTTAATGTTTTCAAGAAGCTGTATACCACAAACTGACTGATTTAATTTGTGAGCACACTTGTAACCAGAGCAAGAACCAGTGTCCATATCAAAAGGGCTCAAACAGTAGTTAGAAGTATGGTTGACCCTACAAATGAGCTTTGTTCAATGTCATATTCAATATATTTTATATTTACTTCTGAATACAACACTTGCTTTAAAGTTTGCTCTGAAAAGGATTCAAGTTGTGTGCCTTTGTGTTTCATGGCCTGATGTCTTTGGCTGCTTTAATGATTAAAATAAATAATTTTTCCACAGTACTGAATGAAGTACTACTAGAGGTTAATTTTGTGATTTTTATTTATTCCAAACACGGACAAAGACAGATCAGTTATCAGAGAAAATTTGCCAAAAGGTTCATAGCAATTCTTTAACAATTTAGAAATTATACCAATTTTTGCAATGGATATTCTGTTTTGAGTAAAAATGTTCTCCACATTTTAACATCTATTGAAAAACATAAACACATTTTAAATAATGTAACTTTCCCAACTTTTACTTCCTGGAAGATTAATCTTTAAAGTTAGTTAGTCAGTTCATTTCTACCACTTCTCCTATGTGGGTCGCGGGGGAGCTGGTGCCTATCTCCAGCAGTCTATGGGCAGGAGGCGGGGTACACCGTGGACAGGTCGCCAGTGCATCGCAGGGCAACACAGACACACACAGAATAAACAACCACGCACACACTCATTCTCTAGATCGCCTAAGGGCAATTTAGTGAAACCAAAAACCATGTTTTTGGACTGTGGAAGGAAGCTGGTGTACCTGGAGAGAACCGACGCATGCGTGTGGAGAACATGCAAACTCCATGCAGAAAGACCCCTGGCCAGGAGTCGAACCTAGGACCTTCTTGCAGCAAGGCAACAGTGCTAACATCTGTGCAGCCCCCAGATTATTGTAAAGTTATTTTAAATAATGTAATTTCCCAACTTTTAATTCCTGGAAGATTCATCTTTGAAGTGATGTTTAAATTTGATCAACATGTTTCCTGTGACTAGAAGTAATATAATGTTATAATACGTTATAATGTTTTGAAGTGGCCCAGCCAGTGTCTTGATGTGAATCTGATAGAGAATTTGTGGAGGGAGCTAAAGATTATGGTGATGGCGAAGAGGCCTTTCAAACTCAAAGACTTGAAGTTCATGAGAAAATAATCAAAATACCACTCGATAAATGTAAAAAAGTGGTCAGCAATTAAAAGAAGGGTTTGACTGCTATTATTACAATACAGAAGTTTCAACAGATTTTTGAAAAGGCATAAGTAATTATCCAAATGCAGTTTTCAATAAAGTGAAACAAGTAATTTGTTTTGGAATTGATACTGCTTTTACATTGCATTTATATCTTTTGAGAAATGTTAGTCTCATTTTCTACCAGAAACAAAGTTCTTGTTAGTATAAAATTATTTTTAAACCTAGGTCTGCCAGGGGTATGAATAATTTTAGGCCTAACTGTACCTGATATCGCTTAGTTGAATTTGTTGAATTTGTGATTTAATAACCTTTCAAATGAAACAATTTCTTTTGACATACACTTTTACAAACACACCTGTCAAGATGTCAGGGCCTTCACTTTGGACACAGTCCATGTAATCTGTCTCATCTTGGCAGGGATGCTGAAAAATGTTACACTTTCATTAGATTTTGTTCACTTTCACGCTGAGTTCTAAACCATCTCTCGGACAATGTCTTGCAACACGGCCTTGTTGGCTGTTTCTCTGATTAATGCTCTCCTGGTCCAGCCTGTCGGTTTACGTGACCGCTCATGTCCTAACAGGTTTGCAGTTGCACTATTCTCTTTCCAGGTTCAGATGATGGAGTTTGATGGATGTCTCATGAGGTTACGTTAAAAATACTAACCTAAACTTGCCCACACTTGTCTCCCTAACCTGTCTATTGTGTTGCTTGTTCTTCATGATGCTGTTTGTTTACTGATGATTTCTAACAAACCTCTGAGGTCTTCAAAGAACAGATGGAACCACACATTTTAGATTTGCATTGGTAAAAAGCTTAAAAACCACATATCATTTTTCTTTCCCTTTACAATTATGGGCTGCCTTATATTGGCCTATTACATAATATCCCAATAAAATACAATGAAATTTGTAATTATAAAATGACAAAATATGGAAAAGTTCAAGGGGTGTGAATATTTTAAAAGGAACTGTATAGAGTTGTAGAAAGTAACATGACTGAAAGTGGCTTAAATTTTCTCAATTTGTTATTAGGTTTTTATTTATCTGGTTTTGACTGGGGACAAACTCAAACTTTAATAGCCAATGAATTATTTGTTGCAGGGTTGCGTTGAATGAAATAAACTCAGCTATCTTCAGATAAACCCTAAATAGTTTAATGTGGTAGAACATCCCAAAATGTTACAAATTGAGTGAATGCTGGAACTGGCAACTGGCAAACTGTGAAGACTGTTGAGAGTTAAAATCATGTACTTTCATGCTATTAGTTCAGTTCGCATGTATAACCATAAAACTGAGATTTAACATGTGTGAGCCTTAGGGAGAGAAGTCACAGGGTCACAGCAGGCTTCAGGCTGGAGCAAGGGTGAACTCCAGGTTAGGATGTTCCCAGCAGTTGTAAGCAATAAATGTCAGCTGTCGGGCATGGTATGGATAATAAAGTACTCACATTGGGGTTGGCTAACTTATAGCGCAGACACAGACTTCGTAATAATTCTCGGAGGGGAGGGTCAGTCAGTAAGCTTTGAAGCAAAAGGTATAAGAGGTTTTAACATTTATTGTAAGACAGAGCACTCGGTGATACGGCCTCGTTTTGCTGACCGAGTCTCTTCCCAGAGGGCCCTTTGGTAAACTCTTTTTTTCTCTGTATCATTCTTTTGTATTCAATATGCATTGACAATTATTGAACTTATCATTTATTAAATGAAACTTGTGTTAATCTTAATTTCTTTCTCTTCATCTGTTCTTTCTCACAACATCCAGACTAGGGTTTTGAGGCTGTATTATATCTGGTGGAATTATTTTACCTTAACAAGACACAGGCAGAACTTCGATTCAAATTAAGGCCTTTACGGATTCTGACTACAACTAAATCACCAAAAGAAGATATGTGAAAATATTGATTTAAGGATAAAAACATCTTCAACATCTCCTCAAAAACCACAAACCTGCCCATTTGGACTTTTCAAGGAAACCTCAAGAACCAAGTAAAAGTAGAACAAAGTTTTACCCTTCGAGATTTTTTTTCTGGATTGTTCTGATGGTTTATAATGTTACTGGCATGACCAGAAGCTCCCACGGGACCACACCAGACAGTGGAGGAGGCTCCATCATGATCTGATTTTGTAGACTAAAAAAACATCATCCCTATAGTACAGCTTGGTAGAGCTAGTGTGATGGTCTGGGGCTCCTTTGCTGCTTCAGGAACTGAGCAACTTGCCACAATTGATGGAAGTATGAATTCTGCTTGCTAGCAGGAAATTCTGATGGAAAATGTGTGGTCATCGGTTTGTGACGTTAACCTAGAGCTTGCTTTGGTTACACAGGGCAATCATCCAAAGAACACCAACAAGTCCACCTTTGAATGGTTGAAAAAAACAAAATGAAAGTGGCTCAGTCAAAGTCCAGACTCAAATCTGCATGAGATGCTATGGGATGAACATAAGGGAACTCACACTGGAAACACCACCACTCTAACTGAATAAAGAAAGAAATGTTAGCAAGAAATCCTTCACAGCAATGTCAAAGCCCGACTGTCACAAACGCTTGATGGCAGCGTCCAAGGGTGGTACAACCCAAAATTTGTTGGGCAAATTTACTTTTTCAGCTAAGGCCAGGTTGCTTTGGATAGCTTTTTTTCCTTATTAAACAAATCATCATTAGAAAACTGCTTTTTGTTTAATTATTTATTTATTAGTTATGTTGAAATGTTTTTGATCGTGAGAAAAAATATATCATGTATAGCATGACACAGAAGACAGATAAGCAAACTTGTAAGGAGGCACACAGGGGCCAAATCAAGCCATTTTCTTTCCTAAGTGGTGGGACCCTTTAGTCCCGAACTCAGAGCTCAAACAAAGACAAGCTATACACTTAAGCTGCTTTCAGAAGCCCTAATGGGCAGAAGATAAGGGCCACATGAGACTGGATTGTCTCTTCATTTAAAACAGGAGGTCAATCAGCTCCACAAGCGATCACACACACATACACACCATCCCAGTACTGAACGCTCGGCTCTACTTGCTGATAATATAAGCCTCACGTTACCATGAAAGATAAAGAGTCAAGCTGATACTGGTCCTTCGTGTGTATCAAAAAAATCTGTCATTGCTGTGGTTTTAATAGTTGTAGACAATTAGTGACTGCATAGATTCCTGGTAAATAAACACAACTCCAAAACAAAAAGAAAATAAAGAATACAAACCAAAAGTTGTTACTTATGACTGTAAATATAAACTATTTCCACATATTTAAAAACCTGCTGCTAAACTAATTGGACTTTTCACATAACAGCCTAAAAAAGCTTACAGACAGCTTAACCTTTTAATCTACTTTTTAGAGTATTTCCTAAGACTGATCCTCAGATCTTCAGCTAACGTGATCTCAGGACCAAATGGCCAAACTTAAGAGTTCTACATAAATGAAAACATTGATGGCACAAAATAAAAGTCTAAAAAGTTAGTTATCTAATGAGAGAGAAACTGTAAAGTACCAAAGAAATTACTAGCGCTAATAGCATAAGATAAGTTAAGATTTGGTAAATGAAATGTTCATAAAAGTGAAAAGTTTGATATGTAAGGTTGCTAGGAATGGTGCAGACACACACCCCAGCCTGTCCTATTTTTTTTTTATTAACGTTTTATCTTTGGCAAATAGAAACAACATGCACATGCACCTATGTTTCGTTTTACAAACTTGTCTTGTTTTAGGAGATAAATACTACAAAGAATAATATCAAAATATCGACATACAAAGATTTAGAATAGAACGCCATACATAATGTTTCTAATCAAGATCAGTTAACTTTAACATCATTAATGTATAGCTGTTTTCACACTATTTGTTGTCTTGGCAAGAATCTTGGCATATTGAAAAAAATGTGAGGAAATTAAAGGGATTTTGTGCAGCATCAAACTCAGTAATGTCTTTTTAGAACTTATGCAACTTTTAACATGTTCCTGGATTGAATAGTGTGTCTCTTTTGGGATCAATGGTGTGGAATTCAGTGTTCTAATGCAGTGTGTGTTACTTTTGCTGTGAGATCTCCTTTTTTGTGGCCATTTTTTCCCATATTTAAGACTTGCAGCTCTAAAAATACCCATGAGTAGTCTGATTATTATTAGCAAAATAGACGAACCTTCATTAGTAAAGCGGGAGCATTTGCAGAGTTGATTACAATAAATTAATGTTACTAGTGCATCAGTGCTGTAATATTTGTATAGTATAAACGCTGTAGCACTGGTTCACATGTAAATTACACATGGAGCAAGAGAGCACAAAGAATAAGACTTCTCTGAAAACGTTCTTTAAAAGATGAGTCTAAAATTTCATTATTTGGACACCAGAACAGAGGACCTAAGCCAAAAACAGTGGTTCCATCAAAAGTACCCCTGAAAGATCTCACAGCTAAAAGTAAGCTTTGGGGGCAAACCTTCCTTAGACCAATGTCAGAGTATGTTAGATAGCAAAAAGAAGCATCTTACCAGAGTTTTTCAAACTTAAGGTGTTGATCATTATTATTGGTAGCAAGTGCTATTTTTTTTTCTCCTGTAGAAAACACATTTTCATTTATCTTGTGTTTGATAAGTAAGAAAAGGTGAATATTTAATGAGGCTCTAACACTTGTGTTGGGTGTTGGACCACTTGTTTGCTGAGTATTGGATTATCTGCACGTTGTTGGACGTCACTGTGCCCCTCCAATGGCATCGGCCATTTTGTACCCAGGACAGCCCGCTCCTACATATCCCATCGAGCATTGCGACTGATATGACTGGGCGTCCCCAGTCTGACGTCACAGGGTGCTATATAGGAGGCGCCCATGTTTGAAAACACGCTTTCTGCTAGAAATCGATCTGGTGATTGAAGCGCGTCACTTTAAGAGAAGAACTCTGTGAAGAGTTTCATTCATTCTCTCTCGTTGGACAACGAACCATTCATAACTGAAGTCTTTGGACTAAGAAGGCCAGAGATTTCACTTTGCCGATCGAAGACGTGAGTTAACACGTAACTGGAGACACGGAGTTTCGGAGAGACGAACCGCTACGGTGTTTCATTTTCAAGTCGACTTTGATGGTCAGATCATCTTTTTCCTTTTTGTCAAGAAGACCAAAGGACAAAGACTGACTGCTCCCCTGAAGTTAATTGTGGACGCACATTAACTTAATCCCACTTTTCCTCGCTCGAATTCCCTCACTCGGAAGAAGACGACACAAGTAAAACCCATTTTTTTTATTTCTTTATTAGAAGGCCTGGGCAGGGTCAGAGGTTGTAGAAGCGATCAGAATCGCTGGTTAGGATCTCATGTGTTCTGAATAATATGTGCATGTAACCTTGCTTGTTGAAACTTTGATGTGTTATGTAATATCGGGACCCGCCGTGTCCTCGAGCTGTTTGTGTTTACTATCTGAACGCGGGTGCGTTGCAAGACTGGACTGTTAAGACGACCTCATGGTAAAATTGTCCATTTTACCTTTGTCTTCAATCTCACTGTGCTAGCTTGCCGCCAAAAGTTATCAATCCTTTGTGGTCAGGAGTTAGGGGGAAGTTTTATGATCAGAAGACCATAAGGACAGTCGGAGCTGCGCTCCAACCCCCACCACTCGCCACCACTCATATCCCCCTCTCCCTTCGTCTGTAGTGCCATAAACTGCTGGTTGACTCAATACATACCCACTACCGTTTGTTGATTTTGCTTATTTAGATGTGTTACCCCTGTGTTTGTAGAATTTTGCATGTTGGGTAGGTGAAAATTAATAAATATTCACATAGATAAAGAGAGAGCGTTTGGTGTTTCATTGTGTGCAAAAAGTGATTTGTCAGTCAAAATAAGGTTCAAGTTCCACACGTTTCGGCAGAAACGGTCGATTAAACAGTGACATCTCCGGCAATAGTTATTAATTATTACGGAGTAGTTAACGGTTGTAATTGTCAGAGGCGTTGAGCCACAATTACAACACCAGAAACATCTCTGGTCTCGATTCGTAAATGAGGATTTATGGTTAATAAATTGATTTTGTCAGATTATGATTTGTAATTATAATTATTGATCAAGATTATTCAATCAATAATCATACTCCCAACATGGGGATCTGAGAGGCTAAAGTGGGGTCAAAAGTGAATAAAAGGACAAACTGTGGTAAATCAAGCAAACTAAGAGATTTTGACAATTGAAAGATGCACTTGTCATGTAGGGAGGACTGTGACAATATATTCAGTTGCACAGAAACACCATGATATACAGTCATTCAGTCATTTTCTATACCGTTCCTTCCATAGTGGGTCGCGGGGAAGCTGGTGCCTATTTCCAGCAGTCTATGAGCGGAGGCAGGGTACACTCTGGACAGGTCACCAGTCCATCACAGGGCAACACAGACATACACAGGAAAAACAACCAAGCACACACTCATTCACACCTAAGGGCAATTTAGTGACCAATAAACCTAACAGGCATGTCTTTGGATTGTGGGAGGAAGCCGGAGTACCCGGAGAGAACCCACGCATGCACGGGGAGAACATGCAAACTCCATGCAGAAAGACTCCCAGCTAGGAGTCGAACTCAGGCCTTGCTAAAAGGCAACAGTGCTACCAACTGTGCCACTGTGCAGCCCCATGATATACACACAAAGAGATAAAAAAACTGCTTTAGCTAATCTTCCCATTAGTTTAGATTGTAACTTTGCATACACATGTTGGACCATTGTCTGCTACTGCACCTCCCAGCATGTATTGCAGTTAACAGAAAGTGGGTGACGCAGCTCTGATGTCACAGTGAGCTATATAAGAACACGTGAGATACCCCACCATTGCTTTTTCTCCTGCTGGAAAACGAGACGCGGTTACCATGCAACGGAGGCACGTGAGTTTCCATTCATTCACCTCACTGGCCAAACTCATGAGAAACTCAACAAGCTAAAAAATTACTGAGATACTGATCAAAGGCGTGGTGGACCTGACACTCAACTCAAGAAAATCCCACAGAGGTTTTCCAAGGAGATGAAATTTTCCTCTTTGTATTTTGCTCTAGTCTACCGTTTACGTTCCGTCATATTTTTCCCCTTTTGCCAAAGGTGGAGAAGCCGACTGTCCTTAAGTAACAACTCTCCCCCCTCTCCCCTGTTCCAGAGAAGATGACACCAAGTAATTCCATTATTGTTTTATTTCTGTTAGTATGATAGAAATATCTTGGGCAGGATAGAGTAGGATTTTGGGGCGATTTAGATTCGCCACTTATTGTAGTCCAACGTGCTCTAAGTCGTATGTGCATGCAATGTCTTATTGAAGCTTTGACAGCTGTTGGACTCTGAAAGCTGTCGTGCTTCGAAGCTGTGTGTGTTTCACTTTGCCCTGAACCCCTCAGTGCAGACTTAGGTAAACTGAAAAGTTGGACTATTAGAGGTTCTCAGAAGCTCTGAAGCTGCAGCTAGAACCTCATGGTGGAACATTTACTCTTCCATTGTCTTCACTCCTAGTGTTTTTCCACTGGTTTTTGCCTAAAAGTCTTATGACCCTTTGTGTTTCACTGAGCTCCCACTTTGGGGGGTTTATGACTGCAGGCTGGTGGAGGCCACTCCAAAAGCTTTGTTCCATTACCATTTTTGCCCATAAACAGCTGGTTTTATTTTCATAGACATTCAATGTTGTTTTATCTTTGTTTAGTTAGTTATTTTACCCCTTTTTGTGTAGAATTTTGCATGATTCATTAGGTGAAAATTATTGAATCAGAATAGCAAAGTGTATCAGGGCTGTTGATTTAATAAATGTTCACTTTGATAAAGAGAAAGCGTTTGTGTTTATTTTGAGCAAGATATTTATCTGTCAAAATAAGGTTAGTGCTCCCTACCAATCAGTGGAACAGTTGATTAAACAGTGACATTTAGCATGGTTTTAGTTAATAATTATCAATTATTAATGATTATTAACTAATTGTAATTATAAGGTTCTTTGAGCTCATAATCACCACATCAGAGTGCATCTCTGATTTCTATTTGTAACTAATGTTCATTTTTCTGAATTATGATTTTTAATCATAATTATGATTGATCAATAATCATTATTCTTACATGCATATATATATATAATATATATATATATATACACAACTGCACACCTGCTGTAACATTTGGACACCCACCCATGAAGGAACACAATTCTCATTTTTAATCAAAAAGAAAATTAATCTTCCTCCACTTGTCATGTTTAGAAGTGATTCAAACTGAAAACAGCAGTGCAATAAAAGAGAAACTTTCAGACAGTGAAGAAATTTCGAGCACTGTGGATAAACGTGAATGAATAGGAAGATTGATTTTCATGCAAGATGGTGCCGCTGATGGCCGCCTCCGAGCTTTGTTCTCTCGTTTTCTGCGTGTTTTTATGGTGCTTTCTGCCACCATTCAGTTGTCTCATTCAGCAGAGAGGAACTTCTAAACATTAGACAGTCTTCTCTTGGCATTTTTTCACCATCATTCATTGATGAAAGTAGCGGCTCTCTATGGGCTATACTGCCAGAGACATGAGGACGTGTGCAGACCAAGATCTTCTGCACATACACTAACAATAAACCTGGGTTCACTTCTCATCTGAGGCAGCTGTGCAGGGATGAGAAAGAGGCTCACAGCAGTGGGGATCGGGCCCTATATGCAGGCCAGGAACAAACTGACCAAGGAGATCAAAGCAGCAAAGAGAAGTTACAGTGAGAAGCTACATAAAAACTTCACACATGGAGACGCTTCTGCTGCTTGCAATGGTTTGAAAAACCTGACTGCCTACAGGAGCCCTTCCCCCAACCATGAGCAGAATCCTCACCAGGCAAAGTAGTTGAATGGCTTCTACTGCACGTACGAAATGCATAAGTTCCCACTTCAACCCAACTCCTCTACATCCCATTCAGACACAAATTCTTGCCATACACCAACCACCCCCCTACCTTCAGACCCCCCGTCTGCACTTAGGATCTCAGAGGAAGATGTAAATTGGCTCTTTCAGTGCATGAAAACAGAGAAGGCCTCAGGACCTGATAATGTCTCCCCATCATGTCTAAGAGTCTGCGCCAACCAACTGGCACCCATCTTCACTAAGATCTTCAACAAGTCACCGGAGCTTAGAAAGGTTCCCTCCTGCTTCAAATGCTCCACCATCACCTAGTACCCAAGAAACCCACCATCACAGGATAAAATGATTACCGGCCTGTCGTCCTGACGTCTGGCATGAAATCCTTTGAGCGACTGGAGCATCTGAAGGACATTACAGGCCCCCTGCCCGAACCCCTGCAGTTTCCCTACCAGGCAAAGAGGTCGGCAGATGATGTGGTCAGCTTGGGACTACACATCATCCTTAAAACACCTCAACCACCCTGGGATGTACGCCAGGATCCTGTTTGTGGACTTCAGCTCAGCCTTCAACACCATTAACCCAGACATCCTCCATCAGAAGCTTCGTTCTTTTTTATATTAAATAGGATAGGTGCATTTAGAGGTCTGGGCAGGATGAGGCATAGTTAAGGTGATTTAGAATAACCAGTAGTTAATCCAAGGTATCAACTTGTTGCATCCAATACTGATTGAAGTGTTTTATGCTGAGCTGTTTTGATTTGCTGTGCAAGTGTGCTGAATCGCGGAGCGCAGATGCAATCAGCAAGGTGGATGTTTTTGTCCAGCTGATCCCAAATCAGCCTGGAATTAGAATTTAGACTTTTAAAGTTTTTCCATTCAAAGCAACAGCAGTCTAGGCCTCGTGGCCTGACCACTCTGTTGTTCCAGTTTTATTACTGGAGTTTTTCCACTGAGTTCCCGCCTCTTTGTTCGAGATTTGTAGCAATCAGCTGCTAGTGGCTAAGGGGGCAACCCACCGTCTACCAGCTGATAGCAGTCATCGAGACATCAGCACACCAGGAGGTCTTCTCTTTCCAAGTTAAACCAAACTGCACATTTTGTCCATAAAACTGCTGGTTTGACCTTCATAGACACTCAATGTGCATATGTTTTCTTTAATTATAATTGTTAGGTAGTCATTTTTATCCCCTTTATGTATAATAGTGCTTGTTAGTTGGGTGAAAGTTTTGGACCAGAATGGTGGTATATCAGAATTATTTGGCTTCAATAAATCTTCACTTATATAATTAAGAGAAGCGTTAATGTTAATTTCGTGGAAGACTGATTTATCTGTCAAAATAAGATCAAGTTCCCCCACCTTCAGTGAAGTGGTTGATTAAACAGTGACATTTAGTGGTTTTGGTTAACAATGATCAATTATTAATGATAAATAACTAATTGTAATTATTAAGAGCTTTGAGCCCATAATCACAACACCAGAGGACATCTCTGATTTCTATTTGTAAGTAATGATTATTGGTTAAGAAATTATTTTCCTGAATTAGGATTTTTAATTATGATTTCTGATAAATATTAATTAATCAATAGTCATAATCCTTACATTACCTTCCCTCAACCCAAGGCTTAAACAAGTCTAGGGTCAGGAAAAGGGCAGCTAAAATGCAGACCCCACACACCTGCACTCAAAATGTTAAGGCTTTTACCTTCAGGTTGGCGCTACAGAGCGCTGTCTGCTAAAATCAGCCGCCACAGAGACAGTTCCTTCCCCCAGGCTGATTTTCTGAACAACACTTGAGTTCCAGAACAACACCATGCATGCTTGGACTGATCTCACATCATATTCCACTGTAAAGTCAATTATCTATATATGTACATTTAAAAAGATATTAAACAAAGTGACTATGAGATGCATAAGTGAATGCATAACAGATGCATCATTTCAGCTTCTGCAGTCCCAAAAATAACAAAATGTGTGTACACTAAAAAAGAGGAAAAAAAACATGGCAGGTGCCAAGTGAGCAGATGTGGATTCACCAATCCATTTTTAACATTTACTCACTCTCAGCTGGAACAGTGCACAGGGCGCCATAAGCCAACAAGCTGCAAGCATGATGTGCAAGCTGAAGGGCCATCATGTTATACTTTATTTACATCAACACATGTTCATGTTAGTCTTTTCACTGATCAGGGGATTTTAAAATGTTTTGCTTCAATTAGGCAGTTGCGATCACAGAACATGTGGTGACGGTCCTTAAGAGCAGCTAAAACGTTCCAAGTTATTTTACATTATCAAGGTTATAGACAGTTTTCATTAGGATGCCATTTAAATATACACACACTTCTTAAGGATTTTCACATTTTTTCAAGTCACTATCACAAGCCTTCAGTGTATTTTATTGGGAATTTATGGGACAGACCAACACAAGGCAGAGCATCATTGTTAAGTGACAGGAACCAAAAGCATGATTTAGATTTTTTCCTGTGTATACAATTTGAATTGGAGTGCATATAATACTATTTCAGCTCATGTGAGTCTGTACTGTATAAAGCCACATATCAGTTGAAAGTCTTTTGGAGTATGTCTGTACCAGTTTTTGCCACAGATTGTAAAATGGATTTAGGTCTAGATTTTGCCAGGACCATTTTAACACACAATAACACACTGCATCAGAGATTCAGCTGCATGTTCAGGGTCGGTTTCTCGCTAATAGTTGAACCTTAAGCCTAATCTCAAGAATATGCAGCCTCAAACAGGTTTTCCCTCCCAGTTTGCTTTGCATTTTATTCCATCCATCTTGCCATCAACTCTGACCAACATCCCTGTCACTGCTAGAGAGAAGCATCCCCGTAACATGATGCTACTGCCACCATGCACTCATCTAAACAGATCACCTTCGTCCACGTTTGCTGTGTCCCCTACATGACTTGCGGCAACTACAAAATGGTATTTTCATGGCTTCAGTTCTTTTAACAATGGCTTTCAACATGCCACCTGCCCAAAAAGGCTGGGTTTCTAACCAATCATACCTTGGGTCTCCTGGTTGCTTATCAGATAAATGCTTTCTTTGCCCAGACAGTCAGCTAGGCTGACAATGTCATAGAAGGTTTGCAGTTGTGCCGTATTCTGTCCATTTTTAAATAATGAATTGAACAGTAGTCTGTGGAATGTTCAATGCTTAGAATATTGCTTTTAAACCAACTTCATCCCTGACCTGTCTGCTGTGTTCTATTTCCAAATACCTGTCACTTTTGTATTCAAAACTGACTGCTAATTTCATTTTCTTAGAGCCACAGTGAGCCAAACATCCAAGTGAACAAAAGCATAGCTTCAGGTGGAAACAGTTTACGTTTGGGATTGGTCTAGCCAGTGTCCAGAACTAAATCTGCCACAAAATCTGGGGGGTTACTTAATGAGGGCTGTGGACAAGAGATGACCTCACAGTCTGTAAGATTTGAATAACTTTAGCAAGGTTGAATGAGCAAACACGGCCCATTCAAGATGCTGGACACTGATAGACTCTTACCAAAGAAGACGTAATGTTGTTTTTGAAACAAGGGGATTTAACCTTATTATTTGTATACCCCCATTAAATATGTTTTTGACTGAAATTTAAATTAAATCAAATTAAAGGTGTACATATTTTTGCTTTTTTTTTTATGGTCTCACGTTATGTCACAAAAACCTGACATTTATACAAGGGTGTCGGGGGTGAGCCACTACACTCAGTTACATATCAGCTAAACGTAGGACAGTTGTGTGACACTGTTTATTTGCTTTAATAAATGAGGAGTTCACACTTTGACTTCTGCATATATGTATCCAGGGGCTGCTTCACTGACATTAAACAACGAATTACCCAGTCAATGTCCAGACTTAAATCCAATTGAGAAATCTTTTATCTTCCACCTCAGCCATGGACCCTTCTGCTTCCACGTTTGCCTTCAACCTAATCAGAAGATGCTGATGCCCTAGAGTCCTGAAGGCCTGTGCAGAGCAGCTCTGTGGGATTCTGCAGCACCTCTTCAATCTTAGCCTGGCCCAGAAGAAGGCCCCAGTGTTGTGGAGGACCTCCTGTCTTGTTCCAGTACCAAAGAAAAGTCACCCATCAATCCTCGATGACTATAGACCTGTTGCCCTGACATCCCACATCATGAAGGTCCTAGAGAGACGCCTGTTAGCTCACCTGAGTAAGCAAACACTGAACCATCAGGACCCCCTTCAGTTTGCATATCACTGTGGTGTTGGAGTTGAAAATGACATCATACACCTGCTTCAACAAACCCACTGTCATTTGGACAAAGCCAGCAGCACTGTGAGGATCATGTTCTTTGATTTATCCAGTGCATTTAATACAATTCAACCTGATTTGCTTTGTCAGAAACTCCAGAAGACTCAGGTGGAGGCCTCAACAATCTCCTGGATCAAAGACTACCTGACAAACAGACCACAGTTTGTGAGTCTGAAGGGTTGTGTGTCTAACCAGGTAGTCAGCAGCACAGGAGCACCACTTGGATGACTCCGCCCACTATTTCCATCATGTGAGAAGAAGCGGAGGTGGTGGATGAGTATAAATGCCTCAGTGTTCACCTGGTCAACAGACTGGAGTGGAGATGCAACTGAGAGGCCATCTACAAGAAGGGACAGAACAGACTGTACTTCTTGAGGAAGCTTAGGACCTTCTGTGTCCATCCACAGAAGGTCCATCCAACATGAAGGAGCTGGAACAGTTTTGCTTTGAGGAATGGTCAACAATCCCAGCAGCAAGATGTGGAAAACTCAGAAACTTTAGAGGGGGTTAACATTTAGACACGTTGAAGTTTCTGTTATTTTTTGTATTTGGTCTTTGCTTCACAATAAGAAAAGTTATAAATCTTCAAAGCTGTAGCCATGTAAATGAAATGGAAATCCATTTATTTCCACGCTGTTTCCAAAACATGACAAATGCCAAGGGGGGTCAATACTTTTGCAACGCACTGTAGCACTTAATGCCTGTTTAAAACAACTTTTGGTTCACAAATTATTTTCATTATATCAAAAATATATCAGGAGAAAACTAGGTGAATTATATATTAAATGGTGAACAATAACCTATGTAACCAATTTAAAGAGAAACACCAGAAAAAAGTTTCAAATGATAAAAAATAAGGCTCACAAATAAATCTCCACGTTTTGAACAGACTCCACAACTTTTTTACAAACATACTGTTTTCCATGCTATAATATTACGTTAAAATGACCTACTAAATGAGCAAAGTCAAACATATTTTAATCAACAAACTCTTTACTATGCTAAAACAAACCAACTAGACTACCAAGCAAAATGACAGAATAAAGAAGACCAACTATGTACAATATGAACAAGTGAATCAAAGATGGTTAAAAACCATGACTGATAAAGTGATGCAACATTACCATGGAATGTTTTTTATGGTTGAGGACCAAGGATTATCTTGAAGAAGTTAGTCTTGGAACTAACTTAGGCAATAATCGGTATACCTTCAAACAACCATTCACAATGAAAGATCAGATAAAACATTATTTTAATAAAATAACATTTTAAAGAATGATTTGCTGAATAAAATCAACCTTCTGGATGACTAATTCTCAAATATGTTTAATTAGCTGCCTTTATTTATTAAAATAATATTTAATGAAATATTTTGTATAAGAACCCAACCTTTCTAGATAAATGAGTCTTAATGGTGTTTAATTAGTTATCATGTTTAGTAAAAAAATATTTATGGAAATATGATTTCCTAGACTGGAAACTAACCTTTCTGGGTAAATGAGGTCGTAGTGATCGTAGTTACTTTTGGATCCAAGTTGAAGAGTTATGTCTGCTTGCCAGCAAGGAGACATACATGCGTGTGGTGCCTCTCCTGTTTGGAATCCGCATGCAAAGAGGTCTGCTTGTTGGAACGCAGAGTTTTTATTCAAACAGTGACATCACAGGAAGTCTGCTGTCACACCTCCTGTTCTTGGCTGAGCTGGAAGTAGGTTAATGCAATTTATTTCGAAAGTTCCAGAAATGTTCTTACAGGCCTTTCATGTTGTAACCCATGGCTGGGGTCCCAACAACCAAAACTATCCGCTTCAGCCTTGTCGGTTTGGTATGCATATTTGCTAAACAAATATAAAGTTGTTTTATACCTCAACTCATGCAGAATTTTTGTGTGAAACTAAGTGTGTAATGTTCTGTAGGGCAACTTTAAAAAGTGACACCAAAACAAAACAGAAAGGACTCCCAGCTATCACGAAACTCTGCTATTTGAGAACATTAAGGTTTTTAATGCAGCTACAGTGGAGGAAAAAAGGTGGATCGATCCAAAACATCATGTCAGCTTATGCATTTTTAAACAGCAATAAGGTTTGTAGCTCAATCTGCACTCAACTGAATAACTCACCTGAAAAAACATCAAGCTGAATACATCACCAAACTGGAGAATCACTAAATCTCAATTCAGTTTCATAGTGGCCACTTATTATTTTTTTCTCTTGCTTGTAGTGAGCCAAAAATGTACCAAATCGTGATTTTTATGTACAGTTACACCCCTAATGTCCACTCATAATTCAACTGATATCTCTGTCAGATGTTTGTGAAGCAATTTTGAGGCACTACAAAAATTGTGCATCAGCATCTATTAAATCTTGAATTTAATAGTGTGATGCTGGCTGTCAGATTTCATAAAACCAATCTTGCACAAGTCTTTTTAAATGTTTCAATCAGACATATTTAGTGCATTGGCCAATTCAGTATTTTTTCAGAAACCTGGAATTTTATATATCTGGTAATGCAGCTGTTCTTTACTATTTTAATAGTAGTTTATATTTTTCCATGACAGTTAGGAAACCCTGATGTATTTTTTGGCTTCTGAGGGGTAATCTTTGTTTCCAGACTGGTGGAGTTCATGTTTCGCTCTTTAGTCAGTGTGAGCTGAAATCTCTCACCTTAGATTGAATTTATGAGATACCGATATGCATGGTTCAGTTACTGGTACCAGAGTATGGTTTTAAAAGTCACACTTTCAACATCAAGGAAATTTACTGTTATACTGCTCCAACTATCTATCTCTTATTAACATAATGCTGTTATTGGAACTACAGTCAGCATGTCTGTTAACCAGCTGAAAGGAGGCTTGTTACCGGAGCAGAAAGACTGACTAATTTAGCGGGTAATCTCGCCGTTTTACACTTCTGCTTTTCTATAAAGAACAGGGTAGCTAACAGGGATAATATTGTTTGCATTAAGTACATGAAAAATACAGTTAACGTTAGCAGGTGTTTATTTTATAACTTAGCTTTGCAAAATGTTTGAAAATACAGGATAACAATATTTTAAATACATTAATCAATATAATGTGTAATTTTAGCAGCATCATGAAAATCATGTAGCACATTTTTGATTTTAATTTTTATGTTAATACAATCATACCATATTTTTACCTGAGGTTATCATACTTTGGGAGTCTTTAGTTTTAACTAAAAAGCAACGACATTGTTCTCCATGACTGTCATTTTAGTATGCATTGCTATTACATCAAATTGCTAACAGCACATATACACACACACACACACGCATCTATACCCAGCACCGTGTACTGCCCGTCCCTGCTTTGTAACCTCACCTGCTAAATTTATCTATGCAGCACTTCCCAGTCTGTCTCCGTACTACGTTTGTCTGCCAAGCCATTTAGAATATTGTAGTGCTGCTGCGGTCAAGTCTGGTACAGTCAGAGGATAACACAAACACACACACTAAAACACACCCTTATTTTTACCTTTTCAAATATCCTCCTAAAAGAAATTCTGGTTTAAGTGTTTTAATAGTTTCCTTTATTTCAAAATTCCCAAAAGTTCATTAAAGAAAGTTATTCTGATCATTTGTAGCTAACCTTGCAGCCAGCTCCGACACATGCTGATCACAGTGATATATTAGTCTGGGAGGTGTTTAATCATAATGTTGTAACATGTTTGTGCACTTACAGCTGACACTGGTCTCCCTTGACCCCCTTTGTGGTACAGAAGCATTTTCCAGAGCCGACGTGGCACAAATTTGCGTGGCTGTTACACTTGCAAGCTGCAAAGCAAACACAAAGGATAAAAGAAAGCATAAGAGACAGGAAACTTAAAAATACTATTTCAAGAATGATTATTTTTCTTTAAAACAACTCAATAAAAAAACTGCAGAACTGCTCCCCAGGCAAGACTATAATCCTGAGCAACTATGATGTGGCTGCATTCTGTGTAAAAACACAATAATCCTTCAACATTGTGGTTATTACAGCTCCTAGTGTGGAAATAAATGCAGATAAAGGGACAGGGAGGAGAGAGGGGACATATGTGGAGGAGTGCTGTTGGGAAAGGTTGAGAGAGGAAAATGGAGTCAGATTAGATGAGGGGCTAAAGAAAGAAGGGATCAAATAAATGAAAAGGATGAATAACATTTTCTGAAAAGCTGAAAGTGCCATCCAGCTGAGTCATTCCCACTTTTTTACCAATGTGCAAAGTCTCCGATTAATAATGAGTCCCCTTATTGCTCATCACTGAATTCACTTTCTGCTGATACCATCTAAACAGCTATTAATTATTTCATAATGTGATGGCCTTCAAAGCAATGAATAGTGTATACTTTTACTACATTGACCTTTCAAGAAATGTACAGCTTTCGGCAATTTCTCTATCTTTCCAGCTTCAGTTTTTGTGTTGAAAATTCATGTTTAAAGATTTATTTCTAAAGAGCTGACACTAAAAAATTAACACTTATACACTGTTTTTGTCCTGACACATAATAATCAGCTAACGTAATTTCAATAGAATCATGTTTTAAGTACTCATGAAGCTGTGAAAGAGGTAAACTGAAATCTGTTTCAAGCACAATGGGAGCACAAAGCAGATGTGCTTGAAAATGTCTTGTTGGTAATAGTTACAGGCGTTAGACAATGAAACTGAAACACCTGTCATTTTGGTGTGAGAGGTTTCATGGCTAAATTGGACCAGCCTGGTAGCCAGTCTTCATTGATTGTACATTGCACCAGTAAGACCAGAGTGTGAAGGTTCAATTAGCAGGGTAAGAGCACAGTTTTGCTCAAAATATTGAAATGCACACAACATTATGGGTGACATACCAGAGTTCAAAAGAAGACAAATTGTTGGTGCACGTTTTGGTGGCGCATCTGTGACCAAGACAGCAAATCTTTGTGATGTATCAAGAGCCACGGTATCCAGGGTAATGTCAGCATACCACCAAGAAGGACGAACCACGTCTAACAGGATTAACTGTGGACACAAGAGGAAGCTGTCTGAAAGGGATGTTCAGGTGCTAACCCGGATTGTATCCAAAAAACATAAAACCACGGCTGCCCAAATCACGGCAGAATTAAATGCGCACCTCAACTCTCCTGTTTCCACCAGAACTGTCCATCGGGAGCTCCACAGGGTAAATATACACGGCCGGGCTGCTCTAGCCAAACCTTTGGTCACTCATGCCAATGCCAAACGTCCGTTTCAATGGTGCAAGGAGCACAAATCTTGGGCTGTGGACAATGTGAAACATGTATTGTTCTCTGATGAGTCCACCTTTACTGTTTTCCTCTCATCTGGGAGAGTTACAGTGTGGAGAAGCCCCAAAGAAGCGTACCACCCAGACTGTTGCATGCCCAGAGTGAAGCATGGGGGTGGATCAGAGATGGTTTGGGCTGCTATATCATGGCATTCCTTTGGCCCAATACTTGTGCTAGATGGGCGCGTCACTGCCAAGGACTACCGAACCATTCTTGAGGACCATGTGCATCCAATGGTTCAAACATTGTATCCTGAAGGCGGTGCCGTGTATCAGGATGACAATGCACCAATACACACAGCAAGACTGGTGAAAGATTGGTTTGATGAACATGAAAGTGAAGTTGAACATCTCCCATGGCCTGCACAGTCACCAGATCTAAATATTATTGAGCCACTTTGGGATGTTTTGGAGGAGCGAGTCAGGAAACGTTTTCCTCCACCAGTATCACGTAGTGACCTGGCCACTATCCTGCAAGAAGAATGGCTTAAAATCCCTCTGACCACTGGACTTGAGGACTTGCAGGACTTGAATATGTCATTCCCAAGATGAATTGACACTGTATTGGCCGCAAAAGGAGGCCCTACACCATACTAATTAATTATTGTGGTCTAAAACCAGGTGTTTCAGTTTCATTGTCCAACCCCTGTATGTCTGAAGGAAAGTGTAAAGCCATCATTTAAAGCTTTGCATGTTAAGGCACTGCTGCTAAACATATCACAACTCAATGAATAGATTTCTGGATCACCAAGAACTTCAAGCTGAGAGGTAGCGAAGGACGTAATACCAAGGACAGACTCAAATTTTCAAAAGGTACATGCAGATACCAGGTAACAAAATATACAAAGGTTTTAATGTTGCAAGGCCACTAAAATTTTCCATCATACCATTCCCAGGGCATAAAGTCCTTTTCTTGAGAAGTCGGAGAAAGTGTCACAGGGACCAGAGTAATGCAGTTATGCCCATTCCCCACCTGACACAATTATTTGGACAAAAGGGAGTGTTGGCGCATTTAACAACTCTAGTCCAAACCAGAGCCGAAATTTCAACATCTACCTGAATTCTATTTGTACCTGGAATAACAATTTTTGTCCCCAACCATCACTTCCCACTGTGGTGAATTACAAAAAGAAAGGGATCATCACAGTTCTTTTAAATACATGGGGAAATTGCCGGTCTGTAGGATCTTCAGACTACTGCTGTCAGACATTCCCGTTGTCCTCTTTCACCCCATCGGACACATTGCGAAAAAAATCTTTGTCTTATATTTGTGCTGGCGACTTTTGGTGTCACAACTTTTTTGGCATTCCATATGAAACAGTAACAGTAACAGTCCTGTTTTTGTGGATTAAGATCCAAGATTCCTGTTTACTTCGTGTGGACAACAACCAGCTGGCAGCTTCCTGTCTTCACCGTCATCTGAACCTTGGTATAAGCGTAACCAACACAAGTACCTCCTTTCTGAACTCATCATCCCTCACACATCTCTCAAGCCTTACCGGTTCCCTCAACCCCCCCCCCCCCCCTCCCCCCCCCCCCCCCCTGGCGGTTAGATTACTCCAACATTGTAAGCTTAATCTCATAACTCATTTATCACGTTCAGTGTAGTGATTTATTTATTTCATGTTTACTATAGCATTTCAATTTACCTGCTTTTTCTCTTTCATTGTACAGCTGGCAATTTACCAGTTCCTGCACATTTCCCATTTACCTTTGTTTAAGAAAATAAATCCTCTTCATAATCCAGTTTCTTCTTCTGAGTGTTTCATCTGCATGTGGGTCAGAACTATCTCAAGCATAATGACACTATTGCCAAATACAACATTTCTGTTGTATTTATACTGTTTTATTTATGCTGCTGTTTTGAAACATTTTCTATGCTTTCTTCACCTTATTTTCACAGCTACTATTTCTTCTATCCTTAGACTTTTTCTTGGCACTGGTGGTGACACTTTACGAGAAAATGAGGCACATTTTTCCCAACTGTGTCCTTTTGTAGTCAGCCTTCTAAATCACGATTGTGTAAACTGCAAGGTGACCCTAACCTACTCTAATAAACCTGTAATCTGTCAGCTGTCCGAACCGCAAAAGGCTGTCATCAGCCTATTTCTCCTATTTTTGATGCTGGTCAGGATAATTTCAAGATGCTGTTTTTCCTTTCAACATTTCATTTTTTCATGTTGACGAACACCAACTCAGCTTCTGACATTTAAACGCCCACTCTTCTACCTTGTTTTGTTTCATGTGTGCACTCAAAAGTTTCACTTTTTAAAAAAGATCCTCTTTGCTCTTTCTATTGTTTTAAACAAAACTTTTATCTTGAATGATTTCTTGAATGAAGCTGATCCCCTTCCAGTTTTGAGATGGTTGTGTTTGAAATGGGTTGCTCTTGCCTGGTCCCAGATGCAATGATCTATTGACCATAAATATAATGGGGATTTCTTAAATTACTTCTCTGATATCTTGATGGGACACGAAATATCATCGAATCTTATTTGTCAGGGATTTTAACATCCACTGGCTAAAGACATTTTAAAGGGGACATACAGTATCATGCTAAAGTTTTTTAGCCCTTAAATACATTTTGTTGTGTCCTTGGAGTGCAGAAAGGTCTCTCCAGATATCTTTCTATTCTGTTTCGGTCATATTTTTCAATCCGTTCAATTTTCCCTATTCTCTTCCACGTTTTTTCAACTGTTATGTCACAGTTTTTGCTGTGAAACTACTAAACAAGGTAATGGACTTCCAGCTACCAGTTTCACATATCTGCCATTTTTATTTCTCACTGTGGTTTTGGTTTTGTAACCCAAGCTCAAGTATGCCAACGGTGCAAGTAGATAAGTCTAAATGTTTTGTTGTTGGGTGTATTAACCTACACAATTCATTACACACCATTGCCCAGCATCAGAACTTGTACAAAGTGTCTAGTTAAATTTGATTTGTCATGGAAATCTACCCACATCAGTGGGCCAATGTCTATTTTTCCACTTTAAGGACGAGTGCCTTCAGCAACCTTCGCCATTATCAGGAAGGATATGCTGAAAGACTTCTGAAAGAATCTGATTAACGGATCAGTTCCTTCTCTCTATGGAAACAATGGACACAGCAAAGCGGAAAGTTGCAAATAACGCTAAAATGACAACAAACTTTATTTTAGACATGAATTTATTGTGTCTTGATATGAAATGCTGGGCATTGTTTTGATAACAGTATAAACAAGCCTTCTGCTTATGTTAGTGCTGTGTGCTGCTTTTAGACCCTTGAGGACAGAACCGTACTGCGTGTTTTTAATAGTATTATTGCATAAAGAGTTTTGCATTGTTAATACCGTCTTATTTCTGCACCACTTGATAACTGTACCTCTGTTATCAAACTACAAAAATGGCTGAACAGGATGGAGTGAAACACTCTTTGACCTGGCAGAAGGCAGGGTGTGAAGTGCCTTAATAGCATTTAAAGAGACGACACCAAAACAAGTTGCTCGCAGACCCACCTCAGAACAGGAGTAAAAGAGGAGCCTGTGGAACTACATTAACAAGGAATTCAGACCAAAGTATTGCAGTTCCGCTTTATATAGTCCACAACTGAATGATTTACGGTGAAAAGGAATGATTTAAAAGCATGATATGTCCCCTTCAAATGTTATAGACTCTTTCAATCTTGTCCAGACTGTGACTGGCCCCACACATGAACATGGACACACATTCAACTTGGTTTTATCACTGGGGTTACTTAATACCTGCTCTGGCTCAGAACTGTCATATGTTTAACCGTTTCACATCTGCTTGGTTCTCATCTGTTTTTAATGATAACATGAAAGTTTACTCCAAGGGTTCTTATACTGAAGAGTTGACGTTAGAGTTTCTGTCAGCCTGTGTCTTGTCGTGTAACATGGTGACTCCAATAAAACCCAGGCGTCCCAAAATGACACGTCAGCCCTGGCTTAATGATGTCACTCCTTCTGCCAGACCAGCCTGTAGATGAGCTGAGTGGGAGAAGGACCATGTCCTTTGACATGAAATATAGTTGGCACATTTATCAGACCACTGTAAAAATGAAATTATTTCCAAACTTATTCAACCCATTGTCACAAGCCACATGCCCTGTTCAACATTATAAACTTGATCCTTAATGTACCCCAGTCTGTCAGCTTGGAAGCCTCATCTGAAATCTGTTTCTTTTTTGAAAAAGCTTATTTAACTAATTCCCTAATTTCACTTCCTTGATACGACCCCTCCATTTCAGCCTCTGCTGCTTTTAACCAGTTTAACCCTGCGTCTCTCTCAGTTCTGAAGGAGCCTATTAATCGGATGAAACCTTTCCCTAATGATGATACTCCCCTTGCTTTCAAATATCCTGTAGGAAGTTATTTTTACACAAATAAAGTGTTTTTCAGAGAGAAATGGCTTTCCTGAGGTGTGTCAGTCTGGTTTTAAAAAACTTCACACCACAGAATTGGCTCTTTTAAGGGTTTTTAATTATATATTTTTAGCTTCTGATGCTGATAATAATGTTGTCCTTGCTCTTAGACCTTTATTAGTCCTTTGACACAATGGATCATGGCATTTTAATCCCTCATCTTGGGAATTTTGTTGGTATTAAAGATGCAGCCCTGTAGAGGTTTCAGGATCCCTTCTTTCCTCTCTGTATCTCCTCCTCTTGAGGTCTATTGTGTGAGGAAATTTGGAATTTCATTTCATTGTTATGCTGATGATTATCCAGTCTATGTACATTTGAAAAAACACAATGTTTGCTCTGTTCATCCTTTGTTTGGATGTGTAAATGAAATCAAACCTTGGATGCCCCTGATTTTATTAACTTCAATTATAAAAAGACCCAAGTAGCCCTTTGAGTCCATATTTGAAATCTACTGCGACCAATCTGAAATTAGATGACGACCTTAGATTTGACACACGTCAGCTCTGTAGTAAAAACAAGCTTAATTCACCTGTGACAAATTGTTAAAATCAAGAACATTTTGTCCAAGCAGGACTTAGAAAAGATCATTTATGCTTTAATTACCTCATGCCAAGAATATTGTAACACGCTGTATTTTAGGATCAGACAGGCTTCCCTTTCTCGCCTTCAGCTTGTCCAGAATGCAGCTGCTCATCTCCTAACTCGATCACACAGGTGAGAACACATCACTTTTGGCAGCTCTTTGCTGGCTCCCTGTATGCTCCCTGTATGCTACAGAAATTAATTTTAAAATGATTATATTTGTGTTTAAATATCTTAATGGCCGTACTCCTCCGTATCTCTCGGACTTGCTTCACCCATACTGTCCTTCACGGTCTCTCTGGTCAGTGCAATAGCTGCTGTTAGTCATTCCAAAGACGAGGCTGAGCTCAGAGGTGATCAGGTTTGCTTTTGTTGCCCCTAAGTTGGGAACGGATTGCCTCTACATGTTAGGCAGGTTCCATCACTGTCTTATTTAAATCCTTTTTGAAGACTGTTTTGATTTTTTGTTTTTTTTTCCCTGGCATTCAACACAGCATGAGTTGTTTGTTCTTTTGTGTAAGTTGTCGTGTTGTCTAACTGTACAGCATGTTAGCCAACCATTTGCCATTTTTAAAATTGCTTAATAAATAAATTTTATTGGACTGTTGCATAATCAGACCAAGGATGGGAAGAAGGCTGGTTGTTTTCCTCTCATCATCTGCCCACCGCCTTCAGTTTACCTTGACCTGAGCTCACCACTCTTTTATTACGAGGCTTGTCTCTGAGCCAGTTGGAAAGAATAATAGCAAAGCAAGATAGTCAATACAGCTGGAGTGGGAAGCAGCTTTGAGTCTGTGGATGTGATCACACAAGGTTATAGAGAACATTCTTGTTTGTCTCTGCCTGTAGTGGCTCCATTCAGGAGTGATTTAGGGGGGAATTACAGTCTTGTGTGAATCACAGAGTTACATCATGCTAGGCTTCTATGTGAGTAAACAATTAAAAAGATTACATGGACAAAAATAGCATTTTTTTCCTTGTTATACATTTTTAAAACAATTGAAAGCCTATTTTGTTTTTGACAGTGTTCTTTTTTTATACGTTGAATCTTGTTTGTCATTTGAAAGCCAAAGGAACTGTTGTCAGAAAATAAGCAAATCTCAAAAGTTTATTCAGTTTACATTCATTTGTGTGGATACACAGCATTGTAAGAGGAGATCCAGCAAGAAATTGGCTGGAATCAGATTATTTTTAGTTGATTGGCCATGACCGGTGACCGATCAGTGGTAAACCACAGAGACTAAGGTTTTCAGTTTTAGCCTCTTTCACAAATCATTTCCGTCATGAACTCATAAAGACGAACTGCTTCTGAGATCCCTCTAACCATTAAAAAATTACCAGTGGAGATGGCGATTTCCTGCATATATAATACCTCATCTTCTTATAAACTTGAACTTGCCATGGCTAAAAGGATGTAACAATGGCAGACTGAGTTCTATCCCTATAGGTCCTTTCACAAAACCCATACAGAAAAGCTAATATGCACCTTAATACCGCCTGAAAGTGTTTTGTAAAAGGGGCAGCCACAAAATTTGGATCAATGCATCTCCTGTTCTTGGATTCTGTAAACATCTTTGTTCTATGATCCTGCTGGGACCATTTACTAAAATATTGTTCAGCGGAAGTTTAGATAACAATGAGCATGATATCATTTTATAAATAGATATGACAAAATATTTATAACAAAGGATTGTGGTCATGTGAGAAGTCCATAAGACTTTGTGCTTTTGTGCAGAAACAGATTCAGCTGGGAATGGGACAAACTGAAGTTCTTCACCTCTCTTCTTCATGTCACACTATGGGAGGTTTTCTGAAAATTACATCATGTTAGTCCAATAAAAAAGATAAGGATTTTTTTTTCAAAGTTTCATTTAAGAACAGTGTTTTATGCAAGTAACTACAACAACTGGCTCACAGCACTACTTGTGGGATTTGAAAGTTCCAAGTTCATATGATGAATTTAAGGTTGTGGCATTGAAATTAAACCAAGGAATAGGTGGACTACAGTCATTCATGCCAGCTAGAAATAATGTTTCCTAATATTTTAGGTACCGAGGTTCTATGCTGGGAAAATGTTGAAGCAAAGTCTGAAGGTATCTAAAAGTCTGAATGTCAGGTGGGACTTGGAACAAGATTGTGCTGCAAAATTAAGGAAATAACAACTATATTAGGCAGTTTGGTTGCAAACAGACTATTTGAAACCAACAATTTATCTTGTTTTATGACAATCTTAATGTATGGATAAAATTATATCATATAGGTTTTTTTTGCAGCCCATGGATACAGTTTAAATTTTTCAGAGGCACACTTTACTGTAAATTTCAAACCTCATCCAGAAAAAGTTTCATTTGCGGAATAAACCACATATGTGCTCCTGGGGGTCATTATCTAACGATTGTATAAAGTGTAGACTAAGGATTATTCTGATCCAATCTCAAGAATTTGGCTCGGAGATGAGATCTTGGCTTTTTTTAAATACTCTGTCTGTGAATCCCTTACTAAACTCAACTTTCAATACTTTCTGTAATTCTGCTGTGTGTGATTTGTCTTAGCAGCACTCGTATGGCCACTAATTGTATAGCCAATGCTTTAAAATCATTGCCTGT
Source organism: Girardinichthys multiradiatus (assembly GCF_021462225.1). Lineage (NCBI taxonomy): Eukaryota > Metazoa > Chordata > Actinopteri > Cyprinodontiformes > Goodeidae > Girardinichthys > Girardinichthys multiradiatus. Next base: position 9,234,471 of record NC_061814.1, read on the forward strand.
TTTAGTGAGCTTGCAAAATGTTTTATTAAGCTGCACATATTATTTTACTGATCTCACTAATGAGGGTTTTCCCTTAGATTCTGAGTGTTTTTATAGTGTACAATGATTTTTACTGCGAAAGGTTGGTCTGTGCCATATGACTGGCTCATTGTGCATGGATAGCTGTTACTGTAGGGGAGAACAGTACAGAGAGCGGCTGACACAGTGGTCAATGCACTTTATGATATTTAAAGCAAAGGTGAGTTAAGGAAGCAGGAGAACAACCCTTTCTGAGGCAAATGATCAACAAGTCATATTTTAACAGTATAAACATTATTAGTCTAGCAAACTGCTCCATGTGACACATTGTCAGCAGCAGCATAATCAGCTTTAGTTGTTAGTGTTGGCTTTTAGGCAAAAATTCCAGGTAGGACAAATATGCCACTGTCAACAAACTACACATCTCAAAAAAATAAAGGGAACACTGAAATAACACATACTAGATCTGAATGAATGAAATATTGTCATTGAATACTTTGTTCTGTACAAAGTTCAATGTGCTGACAACAAAATCCCACAAAAATCATCAATGGAAATCAAATTTATTAACCAATGGAGGCCTGGATTTGGAGTCGCACACAAAATTAAAGTGGAAAAACACACTACAGGCTGATCCAACTTTGATGTAATGTCCTTAAAAGAAGTCAGTCCCTCTCATGGTACCACGAGTGTGAAAGCACCACCAACATTCAAAAGTGACCAAAACATCAGCCAGAAAGCATAGGTACTGAGAAGTGGTCTGTGGTCCCCACCTGCAGAACCACTCCTTTATTGAGTGTGTCTTACTAATTGCCAAAGATTTCCCCCTGTTGTCTTTTCCATTTGCACAACAACTGTGAAATTGATTGTCAATCAGTGTTGCTTCCTAAGTGGACAGTTTGATTTCACAGAAGTTTGATTTACTTGGAGTTATATTGTGTTGTTTAAGTGTTCCCTTTATTTTTTTTGAGCAGTGTATATTCCTGTAACCAGAATCTGCTTGGTGAGTTAACTGAGAAACAATCACAATACTAATGGAAATAATGTAATACAGATTAAATGCATTTTCACATGCGTTTTCCTGTACATATATTTTATTGATTTCAGTAAAGTATCAGATGGGGATATGGGATAGGCAAATGCCTATTTTTGGAATGAATCACATTGGATGTCAGGAACAAAACATCCCAATGGTTTCTTTTTCTTTAAGTTATGTATACAGGCAAGAGAAATCTTCACTCCTTGGTGGGAGTAACCTGATTAACAAGACATCCCTGCCTATAAAAATGGCCTGCCTTGCTTCTACATGGAGCTTAATAACCAAAGTCTGTCATCACACAATGTCACTGACACTTTACCCAAACTTAAAAAGAGAAATTGGCACCGAAATCCAACATAGGAAGGAAATTACAATAGTCCTGGGGGCTTTTATAAATATACATGATGAATAATGCCATAAAAAGAGAGCATAACTTCTTATGATGCAACTTGATTTAAAAAGCTGAAAGAAAACACAAACAGTACTGAAGTGCATCTTTGCCCAGCCTCTTTTTGAAAGAACATGAAAACAGTGGAATCCAAATAAATCTCTGAGCTGTAAACACAGTTCTTCTTCAAGGAAAAACCAGCTCCCTGCTCAGCATGCTCTGATGAGCTCTGAGCTATGAAGCTACTGGTGCATCTCATTTTCTCTTACACGCAGAAACGTTATGACTACCTCAAATTGTAATTTGAGCTGGAAAAAATGTATCTCAAGTCAATCAGTTGAGTGGGGTATCATCCTCCCTCTTTCTGAAGAAGAGCGGAACTGCTTTCATAGTCTTATCATTTCTTAAGGTGAACCAAAACTCAAGCACAAAATAACTATGACATTTCATTCAGAATCAGAATCAGCTTTATTGCCAAGTTCGTACATACAAACAAGGAATTTGACTCCGGTACACTTTGCTCTCTGGTTGTTGTTCTTTGCATTAAAGAATATACATACATACACATATATAAATAAAAAGGTACATTTGCAACATCTGTATGCTGTTGTTTGGTAACTCTTTTAAATGTTCAACAGAGAAAGAGCCTGGGGGAAGAAACTGTCTCTGTGGCGGCTGGTTTTAGTGAACAGTGCTCTGTAGCGCCAGCCTGAAGGTAAAACTCTGAACAGTTTATGTGCAGGTTGTGTGGGGTCTGCAGAGATTTTTGCAGCTCTTTTTCTGACCCTAGACCTGTATAAGTCCTGGATGGAGGGAAGGTCAGCCCTGATTATTCTCTCTGCAGTCCTGATTATTCGTTGCAGTCTGGACCTGTCCTGTTTTGTGAATGAGCCAAACCCAAGTGTAGGCCTAAGTTGACAGCATCATCTGCAGACCTGTTTGCTCGGTAACCAAACTGCAGGGGGTCCAGCAGGGGGCCTGTGATGTCTTTCAGGTGCTTCAACAGCAGCCGCACAAAGGATTTCATGACCACAGACATCAGGGCTACAGGCCTGTAGTCATTTAATCCTAGGATGGTGGGTTTTTTGGGAACCGGGATGATGGTGGATCGTTTGAGGCAGGAGGGGACCTCACACGTCTCCAGCGACTTGTTGAAGATTGGAGCGAGTTGATTTGCACAGGCTTTCAGGCATGATGGGGAGACATTATCGGGTCCTCCAGCTTTCTTTGTTTTCATGCGCTGAAAGAGCCTATTTACATCTTCCTCGGAGATCTTTAGTGCAGGCAGAGGATCTGAAGGTAGGGGGTTGTTTGTTTTGTGGGAAGAACTTGTTCCATGAATGGGATGTGGAGGAGATGATTTGAGGCGTGAACAGCTTCCTGTCATGTCTGCAGTAGAAGCCATTCAGACGGTTGGCCAGTCGAGGGTTCTGTTCAGGATGGGTGGGGGGGCTCCTATAGGCAGTCAGGTTTCTCAGACCGGTCCATACAACTGAAGCATCACCAGTAGAAACGCTGTTCTTTAGCTTCTCACTGTAGCTTCTCTTGGCTGCTTTGATCTCCTTTGTTAGTTTGTTCCTGGCCTGCCTGTACCGCACCCAATCACCACTGCTGTGAGATTCTTCCTTTTCCCTGCGCAGATTCCTGAGGTGTGGAGTAAACCATGGCTTGTGGTTCCCAAAGGTGCAGAAGGTCTTGGTCTGCACACACATGTCCTCACAGAAACTGATGTATGATGTCACCACATCAGTTAGTTGGTTTAGGTCAGTGGTTGAAGTTTCAAAAGCAGTCCAGTTTGTGCATTCAAAGCAGGCCTGTAGCATCTGCTTTCATTCCTCAGTCCACTTCTTAACAGTGTGAAACGTAGGTTTGGAAGCTCTTAGTCTCTGTCTGTAGGTTGGGATGAGGTGGATAAGAGAATGATCCGAAAATCCCAGAGCAGCCCTGGTAACAGCATATGAGTCATTTAAAGCTGTGCAACAATGGTCCAGTGTGTTTTTGTCTCTGGTGGGACACTTAATATGCTGTCTGTATTTGGGGAGTTAATTGGAGAGGTTTGCTCTGTTAAAATCTCCCAGTATTATGATGAAAGAGTCCATGTGTTTTTTCTGCACGTCTGTAATCAGCTCAGCTGTTTTTCAGCAGCAGAAGTGCAGCCATGCTGTGGAATATATGAGCCAATTAAAAACTCTCTCGGTGAATAAAACGGTTTATAGTTTATATAAAATGCCTCCAGATCAGGACTACATATTTTCCCCAGCACTTTTATGTCTCTATTCTGCCTCCTCGCTTCTTCCCCGATAGCTCCGCGCTGCGATGCGCTCTGAACAGCTGGAAGTCCTCTTTTGCAGAGTTTTACCAGCGTGCCAGCACGTTTCCCTCTCTGATGTGTCCGTCCGCGCAGAATCCCATAGAGTGCCGCAGCTCTGCTTGTCAAAAGCTCAGTGAACCTCGGATCGATGAAAGATGGTGAAAAAATCCCTAGAGAGGACTCTCTGATGTTGAGAAGTTCCTCTCTACTGAATGGGACCACAGAATTGTGGCCCGAGACCACAGTACTGCGGCTCCAAAAACATATAAACACGCAAAATACACAAACAAAGAGAGAGCAAAGCTCCGAGGCGGCCATTGTCGGCGCCATCTTGGTAGGATTGGTTTTCATTTCAGCACTGTTTGATACAGTGGCTCATCAATAAGCATGGAAACTTAAGAGGAGCTGCAGAGCTTAACAGCTCAGGTGGATTAATCTATTAACAGCACAACTATTAGCTGTGCACACCCATAAATCTGACCTTTATAGAAGAATGGCAAGAAGAAATCCTCTGTTAAAACATTTGCAGTTTGCCACACATAGACCCATATTGAACTTTCTGGCCTGCATGTAAAAAACTATGGGCCTGATCTTCAAAAGATTTGCGTGTACAAAGCTGATCTACAAACAAGGTGGTAATCAGATTGCGTGTGCAAACTCAGCAGAACAGTGGGCGCAAACGTTTTAGCGTGTCTGCCTTCATGAATATGCAAAACATGATAATGACCCAAATGCGAAAATTCATGGGAAGACAATATGCAAATGTCATTCCTTACTACCGGCAATGCGATTTTCAAAGCATATATATATATATATATATATATATATATATATATATATATATATATATTATAGTTAACCCTTGACAATGTTTCAATTTATAGATTTGATGAGAGAGGTAAACCCGAATGATCAAGTTGGAGGGTTCAGTGGCTGGAATCGACAGTCAAAATTGAGAAGGCGAATTATTTCCAAACAAGAGAAACTCGCAACAACAACAACTGAAATTAAAACTGATTCTTTGAATACTCCCCCGTCAATTATCATCATTTCCCCTGAAGACACACCGGATAAGTTACCAGCACCACCAGAAAGTAAGTAAGTCCTAAGAACTATCTATTTTTCTTTGAGAGTGAATGTATTTTAAACCTCAGATAAAAACTGTTTACAGATTCAACTGAGAGCTCTGTGGAAGACACAGCTGTCGAGCAGCAGCAGCAGCAGGGTAGAAAAAATAAATAAAATTAAATAAAAACAATATATATGTATTTTAAGCATAGTTCAATAAAATGTCATATAAACCTGTTTACAGATACATCCAAAGATGCCACATTGAATCCGCCCACCAGAAGGTCGCTTTTCAAAGATCAAGACAGCTTTCAGCAGAGAGGCACCGTTTCAGTTCAACAAGAAGTGAAATCTGGAGGTTTTACCGCAAAGAATCGGAGTAAGATTAAAAAAAAAAAAAAACTTGTGTATTTTAAAAACTATTTTTCGTTTTATTAATGAACGCTGTGCTGCGCAGCGTAAGATAACTTTTATTGTCTTCTGTTTTTACAGAATATTTAACCCCGGCCAAAAGACAGCGACTCTCTGCGCTACAAAGCAGAGCAACGCTAGTGAGTGAATTAATGAACGGTACGTTTTAATTCATACATACATACTGAATTAATTTGAATTCCTTTGTTTTTTTTCCAGCTTTAATGTGATTATTTCAATATATATATATATATATTTATTTATTTATTTATTTTTTGTTCATTCTCCTTACAGAGGTAACGTTGATGGTAGGACAGATTGGCTACAGAAACGGACAGCGCAGGAAGACAGTCTCTACAGCCTCACGGGATCTTCGTAATAAGGCCTCATCGTTCACGCTTCTGGCAGCATGTCAGATTCTGTTAAAGAAGCATTTTGGTGACATCAAGGTGATTTTAAACTGAACTGATCACTGTGTTTTTTTTTTTTCTGTAGGTTAGTTTTATTTTATTTTTTTTTCTTATGTTCATAGAAATGGATAACCGAATCAGACTTGCCCTGGATGAAATAAGAAATTTAGTTAATGAACTTAACGAAATTCCCGTTAATGCAGAAGTAGCAGATAACATCGTTTTAAATGCATCTCCTGCTAACAGTGAAAATGTAATAAATGAACATCAGCACGGTGACGTTTTAAACATAATCAATCAGGCTCTTTACGATTTAAATAGCGCATTTTGTCCACTCAGTATTGAGCAAAATGATCCACCTGACACTCATCAGAATCCTTCTACGTCACCTGCCGCAGATCATCACGGGGGTCATTTCAATACGGACGTAGCAGTTAGTTCTGATCAAATAGAGCGAAATCCTCCAGCGGTGGTTGAACGTGAACATTTTAATAACCATGAAATAAGGAGACCTTTTACCATACCGCCGCCCTGTCCAAGTAACGTTCCAGATTTAGCCGCATTCTATACAGAGATCATGCGTATTATCATTGAATTAGCCCACGCTGCGAGATCGTTAACCAGACGTAACGACGTTGTGCAGCTGGAATTAGTGGGTGAAAATCTCAATCGTCACATCACATTTACTGTTACAGATGATGGAAATATGATCCTGCCTGCTTTCGAAAACTTCCTCGACGATTTAGTACAATCGAATGCAAATATACCTGTAGATAATAACATGGAATTTGTTCTTCAGGTTGTTAATGACCCAGCAGGAGGTTCTAAGCGTAAAGCTGCAGGAACGTTAGACTGTGAACTGTTTAATAAGAAAATGCGTCATTTGTATATTATAAACAATACCGGTAATCAGTTATGTTTTGCAATCAGCCTCGCACACGTCTCTGATCCTGAGCTCACGGATAACCGTGCTGTAGAACTGGGGAGGAGATGGCAGCATCAGGCAGGCCTCGACGAGCAAACAGCAGTTACTTTTAGTGATATTGTTAAATTTGAAACCATTCTGAAGAGAAATATTTTAGTGTTTCACAGAACCACGGGCTCTACTGCTCTGTGTAAATTTGAGACCAGTTTCCCTGATCGTTCAAACCCTCTGTTTTTGCTGTTATTTCAAGGTCATAACTATGGGATAAAAAATCTCAAAGGTTTTATGGGGTGCAGATATATTTGTAATTACTGTTACACCAGCTATGAGAATGCAAATACACACCATTGTGAAGGTTATTGTCCAGTGTGTCGAACATATAAATGTATGCAAGAGATTAGCAATCCTGTAAGCTGTGCAGGCTGTCAAAGAATCTGTCGTAATTCCTCATGTTTCAGTAGACACAGGGAACTGCGCATCAGAAATAGTGCTGAAAGGCCTATGAGTGACTGTGAGTTGGTAAAACTGTGTAAAGTATGCAAACGAATATACGTTATTCCAATCAGTAAACCGAATAAACCACACGTGTGTAATGTAAAATGCATTATTTGCGGTGAAAATGTACCTCCCAGCCTAGACATTACATGCGATGATCATAAGTGTTACATTCTGCCTTGCAGTGCAATTAATCAGCTTGATGATAAACTGATTTTTTATTATTTCGAATGCCTCGTCAATGAGAGCGGCATGCATAGCCCCTTTCTGGTCTGTGCTAAAACGTTGAAAGGTGATGAATGGTACGCTTATGGACTGAATTGCACCCAAAAATTTCTCCTGCATTTCAGGAGGCCAAAGTACAGAGGCTTCACCTTAATAGCGCACAATGCGCGGGGGTACGATGGTTACCTGATTCTCACAGCAATGCTGCAGTTAGGCATTAAACCTCATCTCGTCATGGTAGGAAGTAAACTTCTCTGTTTAACCGACCCTGATTACAGGTTAAAATACATTGATAGCCTGTCCTTCATGTGCATGAAGCTTAGTGCCATGCCGAAAGCGTTAGGCTTTACCGATCAAAGCAAGGGTTTTTTTCCCCACCTATTTTCCTCTGAACAACATCTCCAGTATGTGGGGGCTTTTCCTCCTCCATCCTGCTACGCTGTAGAACGCATGAGTCTTCAAGAACAACAGGTGTTTAACAGCTGGTACAGTGAAGCGAGCAAAGAGGTCTTTGACTTTAAGAAAGAAGCTATTCGTTATTGTAAAAATGACGTTGAAATTCTTTTTCAAGGATGCTTAAAATTCAGAGACGAGTTCTTTAAGGAGACAAGTGTGGATCCGTTTAAAAGTATCACAATAGCATCAGCCTGCATGAAGGTTTTTGTAACCAATTTCCTTCCTCCTCAAACCTTAGCCATTCCATCACCTCTGGACTACAGACGTAGCAGTAAAACGTTCTCCAGCGCGTCCATTCAATGGCTCGGCTGGATTGCAGACAGCAGAGCCATATTTATCGAGCATGCATTAAATAGGGGTGAAAAGAAAATCGGGCCATATTCAGTGGATGGGTATGCAGAGATTAACGGTGTCAAAGTTGCGTTTGAATTTTACGGCTGTTTTTTCCACGGCTGTAAAAAGTGTTACATGCCTCATGACAAGTGTCCGTTGAGAGGGGTCACATTTGAACAGTTTTACGCAGCCACTGTTGAGAGAAGCAAGGTGTTACAAACTGTGTACGGCCTTCGTCTCGAAGTCATATGGGAGCATGAGTGGATTGAAATGAAAAAATCAGACCCAGGGGTGATCAGCTTTCTTGAGAAAGTTAATGCACCCGAACCGCTATCCCACCGGGATGCGCTGTATGGTGGACGCACCTGTCCTATGAAGTTGAGGTACACAGCGGAACCGGATGAAACTGTACACTATGTGGATTACACATCTCTGTACCCTTATGTAAACGCCAACTGCGTTTTTCCCCTCGGACACCCCACCATCATTTACAAAGATTTTGATGACCCCAGCAGCTACTTCGGTATAATCAAAGCTGTGGTCTACCCACCACGTAACCTGTTGTTCCCTGTTTTACCTTACAGAACATCCCAAGGTAAACTTGTGTTCACTCTCTGCCGCACATGCGCTGAAATAAATTACCAGTCAGGTCCTTGCATGCATAATGATCAGGTCAGAGCTCTGACTGGAGTTTGGGCGAGTGTAGAACTCTGTAAAGCGTTGGAGTGTAGTTATCGTCTTGCTAAAATCACAGAGGTGTGGCATTTTGAAAAGAGAAGTGATACAATTTTTAAAGGTTACATTCATTGCTTTTTAAAGGGTAAGCAGGAGGTTTCAGGCTATCCGTCTGAAGCAGTGGATCAGGAGAGTAAGTCAAAGTATATAAGCGACTACAAACAGCATCAGGGCATCCAATTAGACCCTGAGAAAATCGAGATGAATCCTGCCAAAAGGCAGGTTGCAAAATTGTGTTTAAACAGTTTTTGGGGGAAATTTGCGCAAAGAAGTGATCTGTCTCAGACCACAGTCATCACTAACCCTGAAGACTTTTTCAGCTTCATGTTCTCGAGTAAATACAGGGTTAACTATTTTCATTTTTTCAACCCTGAAATGTGTGTAGTGCAGTGGAACTACAGCAAACGTGTCATATATCCACCAAGTAAGACAAATAATGTGTTTATAGCAGCAATCACCACCGCTTATGCACGTTTAAAACTTCTCAGCAGCATGGAGAAGTTACAGGACAGATTGATTTATATTGACACGGACAGTTTGATTTATGTGACAAAAAGTGGTGAAACTCCTCTGGAATTCTGGAATTATCTGGGTGATCTTACTGACGAGTTAGATGGTGACAGCATTTCGGAGTTTGCATCGACAGGACCCAAGAGTTATGCATACCAAACTAAAAACCGTAAAAAAGTAGTGATACGTGCTAAAGGCATCACTCAGACGCATGAATGCAGCGAGAGGGTCAATTTTGACAGCATCAAAGGGCTGGTCGAGGGCTACTTACAGGGGTCAAGTGAGGGTGTCATTGAAATCCCTCAGCACACGATCAGGAGGGATAAAAAGAGATTCCGTTTGACAAACGCGACATTTCTTAAAAAGTTTCGACTGGTGTATGATAAGAGACATCTTTTTTCTGACGTGACAACTCAGCCTTTCGGTTATTAGAGTTGAAGAAGAAATAAAATAAAAAGTCACATGGATTTACAGGAGATTGATTTTGATCCTAGATTTAGAGCACCTTTCTCATGTATGATAGTTGGACCCAGCAGCTGCGGGAAAACTTTCTTTGTAAAAAGTATTTTACAAAACTGTAATCATGTCATGGATATTGTTCCAGAAAATATTGTATGGATTTACACTTCTTTTCAACCCATGTATGCTGAATTGCAGAAGAATAATAAAAATATTACCTTTGTGGAAGGATTGCCTCATTCTTTTGAAGATGAAAACCTGTTTCCTCCTGATCAGAATCATCTGATTATTCTAGACGATGTTATTGCTCAAGCCTCAGATGATGAAAACGTGATGAAGGTCTTTACCCAGTTTCGTCACCATCGTAATATGAGTGTTATGATGTTGACTCAGAATGTTTTTCATCAGGGAAAGTTCAGTCGCACTATTAGTTTGAACTGTAATTATATGGTGTTGTTTAAGAACCCGAGAGATAAACTCCAGCTGAATATACTGGCCCGCCAAATGTTTCCATCTCAAAAGGGTCTCTTCTTGGAGAGTTTTGAAGACGCAACGAGAGAAGCTCATGGATATTTAATCATCGATTTTACGCCTACCTGCCCAGAACATTTCAGACTGAGAACGGGGATACTTCCTCAGCAGTGGCCTGCTGTGTACGTACCCAGAACAAAGTAAGTCATCATGTCAGCGCGTATAAAAAGGAATTTACCATTATTCAGAGCTTTGTACCAGGCCTGTCCACAGAAACGTAAAGATATTCTCGCACACTGCTCTCCCGACTTTATTCAGGCTCTGTGTGAGATTGCACTGAATATCCTAAAAGGTAACATTAAACTATCACCCTCTCAACACCGACAATTGAAGAAACAAAGAAATATCATCAGATTGTTGGGTGATAAAAGAACCGGGATAAAAACTAAACAGTTGGCTCTCAAAAAGCAACGAGGTGGTTTTATTCTCCCCATCTTAACGGCTCTTGCACCCTTGATCGGTGATCTAGTGGGTGGAATCATCAGGAGATAATGTCTCTCAGAACATCGCAGAAGATGTTTCTCATTTCACCTCATCAATTCAAGCGTCTGACCCAGTCAGACACGTCCATCAGACAGACGGCGGAGGAGAATTTGGATGCTGAAATGAGAGCGATATTAAACGAGCTGGGTTTGACTTCTTATGAAAAAATCAAGAGATACGATGCTCTTCTCCAGAGGTATCTGACTTTACTTAAGCAAGGTGTCAAAGAAGAAAAACAGCGGGTCAGTTTAACGCTGCAGCGTGACACAGAGATTCCTGAACATGAGCGGTCCCAAGAAAAACAAGGCCCAGGGCAGGACGAGGCCCCTAAGGATCAGGTTCTTACGGAAGTACTGAAAAGCCTTCCTAAACACAATCGTAAAAATGCCGAGTACATTATGAAGAAATTATCCGAAAGAAGTGAGAGTTGGACTTCGCGAGGTGAATTTGTATTTAACGGAAATGTTATAAAAGGGTCCCACATGATTGATTTGTTGAAAAATCTCATGCTTCCGTTTAAAAAATCTGGAGCATCACAAACCCGAGGATGGTCTGATTTTCTACACCCCCAAACCTTCCCGGATTTGAAGGGCTATAATATACTTTCTTCATCAGCCGTCTTCCTGCCATCTCTGCCTTATGCTCACTCTGCCGATTACTTGTTAAATAATGAAAAAAAACACACAGGAGGGTAGATTTATCCTTATTTTTTTTATTTTATTTTTGTATTTAATATAAACAAAAAACAACCAGAAAACAAAATCAGATAAAATGCAGATGAATTCAAACACTACTAGCTTTTAAACAACACTTTTGGGAAAGGTTACTATGTTCCTACTTTAATTGTATTTAATAGTAAAAAGAAAAAAGAAGAAAAATCATATAATGCAGATTAACTAAAGTAGTGGAATACTAAAAAAAAAACAAATGATACAAAAAGTCATCAAACATGTGAGATCAGTTTGTCAGTCCATAGCACTCTGAAACAGAGTTAAGTTGTTTGAGATGTTTCTCATCGACCATGCGATCATAAACGTGCGCTATTGCACTTTGGATGCCTTGTACCGATTTCAGTTCATATAAAACCGTCTTGGCAATCGTCTTCACTCTGAAGTCATCCGCTTGTATGCTTCGAAGTACCAGAAGATTCTGAATAGCAGGAACGAGTTTGGGGGTTACGAGTCGTCGTACGATGCGTTGAAAGTTGACTTGGTAATAATCCTCCCCCAGTACCTCCAGGCAATGGTGTTGACGCTGGCTTGGGTGGTTCGTTATACATCCATAGCAGGTTTCTCTGAGATAGTTCAAAGAGGTTATGTTGAATAAATGAAGTATCGCTGTTTTCACCGTATTGATGAGGGTGGTTGAGAACCAACCGTCAATTTCGTCCTCCTGGTTACTCTCATCCTCTGCTGAAGGCTGAGGGTCCTCCATCGGTCCCAGGGTTTGTGTAGGGGCTTCGGTAGAGGGTGAGTAGCCGGTGGCTACCTCCTCCTCCACGACCACCTTCATGTCTTCAGGCAGGACATTCGCGTCTACAGACTCAGCCATGAATAGCGGTGATGGTGAGCAGAGGTCTGGAGAAAGCGGTAGATATTTCATGTTGTATCCTGTAGGTGATGCCGGACTGAAGTGGTTCTCTGAGAATGAGGATGTTGAGGTGGATGGTGAGAAGAGGTCAGGGGAAGGCGGATGATATGGTCCAATGTTGAAGCTTTCATCGTGCTCAGGAGAGAAGTGGATCTCTGCTCGGTGGTTGTAGAGATCCCTGTATGGTGTCGGTCCACTCATTCTCATGATACGATTCTCAGTGTCTGTGAGCTTGCAGTTATCCCCCCGTATATATATCATAGGAAGGGGCGTGTCCTCAGAAGAGGGTTCGTTCTAAACGTAAAACAGGAAACGTCAGCGTTTTTTTCACTGACATGACATCGATCCAACTTCGTGACTTTTGGAAAAGGTCGGAAAGACGATGTCCAATTTCACTCATCTTCTCTGCCCAAGCTTCAAACGGCAGAGCCAGCATTGTCTTGAATACGCCGCAGTCTTGATTGAAAGCCTCCAACACAAACAGATCTGAGGGACTCGTCCGGTTGTTCCTGCGTCTGCTTGCCCGAAAAGACCAGCGGCCATTTGCTGTGGTTTTGGACCCCCACACTGCGCTAAAGAGAGGTTCTCTCTCAGCTATTTCAACATCGGATGGTATATGAAACATTCTCGCCCGTTTTACAGGTCGAGGAGACAGTTCATTTTCTTCTTCTTCTTCCTCCCTCTCCTGCCTTGAGACTGTTTCAGGGCTATCATTAAGGTGCGGGATTGCAAGCTTTAACACAGCCCAGTCGCTGTGGGTGAGTGTACACAGAGCCAGTGATCCATTAAATACCTCATCTTGATCCAATTGATACAGGCAAAGCTCTCCTATTTCATACATGAAAATATAACCCCAGCTGCCAACCAGGCCATATGGCTCCAAAGACCATTCTTCCTACAGAGTGTCGAACGGGGGTCTTTGTACCCTGCAGATGTAGTATGTTGATTTCTTAGGAGCATTCAATTCACGGGATGAATACTGGTAGACGGTCACTGGGGTTTCGCACAGAACTGACATACCTCTTGGCCGAACCGAGGTCTGATTTTCAACCATGGTTGTTGAAGTTGATGTTGGATCCTCATCATCGGTAGAGTATGTCATGACGGGAATCCCGATAGGTATCTCCGTTGAGGAAGTATATGATGCAGTTGCTTGTTCATCATCATTATCATCTTGGCACGCGTTGCGTTTCTCCTCCGCTTGACGATAAACTTTCTTAACTCTAGCCATTGTTGAACGGGTGTTCTTTTTTCCAACGAATGCTGCAGGTAAAGTGCAGAGTTGTATCTCTGTATTTAAAGTAAACACTAAAGCACGCCCTATTGTTTTCATTGGGTTATTCAAGGTTTAACGATGCTTACAAACACACCCCCTCTATTTTTAATTGGTGCTGATGCCAAACAGTTTCCGATAATACCATATTTGTCTTGTTCTATTTATAACAAACACACCCCTGTGTTTTAATTGACTCATTTAAGGTATTGCCCCTAATGACGACAACCAATCAGCAACCACGGTTACGCCCCCTTGGACACACCACCTGCTTGACCACATGACCTCCTGCCCACATGGCAACCACATGGCGCCCACATGGCCCCCACCGGAAATCCCGTCCTCACCGCCCACCCACCTGTCAAAAAGTTTGATGAAAGGGTGTACTTAAATTCTCTATGCACTGGTCAGGATCTGGGAAGAAAAAAACCCCAGGAAACCGTCTGTCATCTCATTTCATATTATTGCTTTTTTTTTTTTCAGCAGTGTATGTTAAATTGTTCTATATAGACCTGAAAGGCATTGAAAATTATCTTGGATTAAAAAAAAAAACATTTAAGCATCAGGCCAAGTTAGGGTGGGTGCTTCTGCTCTCATCTGCAGATGAAAAGTGGGTTGACTGAACACTGAAATGCAAAGTTAATCATTTAGTCTTTAGGTTCAACAGGTTCTCAGGGCATGTTCTTTTTCACAATTTATGGCAATAAACTCAACAAATTCTTCTAAGCTGAGGTGGGGATCTATCTGCCGATAATTAACTCTTTTTATTTAGGATGACTGGGATGGAATCCAGGAGCTCAAACACTTTTTGAATAAATCGTAAGGAAGAAACACATGAGAGTCAAGAGTTAACCGCCTTACATATTGCCAAGTCTTCAACTTGCATCTTAACTCTACTCTGTATTTTGTTATTGGCTTGTATTATACATTTGGCAAAGCAGTGGCTAAGAGACCTAAAATTAAGAGGTAATAAGGAGCTGAACCTCTTCTATTTTGAGTAATTGACTAAAACGTTTACAATGCATTTATCTCATTAGTGTAATTTGGGTCTTGAGTCATTTGCTTTTAGATGAACATACTGTAAGTTGGCCTTTAATATCATCTTTATCCAGAAACACAGACAATTATAAATGATTCACAGACTTTCAAGCATCACTGTTTGTTCTATTGGATTCAACTACATAATGAAACCCCCTTTTATGTGACTCAACATACAACTAGTCTACAGACATGGCTATTGTATCCACAATGAACTCAATTTGAGCAGAAACATCAGATGGTCAGAGAAGAACATGCATCCTGCGACATAGCTGCTGACAATACAAAAATAATGTGAAGGAAAACCTGATCTCTTAGCAGAAAAGGCTGATTTAAAGACTTGAATATAAATCATATTTCTAGGGATACCGCATACCCACTGCCTCTGCGTGTGCGTATGCATCCACTCACTTAAACACATACAAATCCAAAAATGTATGTTGTCAGTGTGGGTAGTCTGAGTCGTTTAGAGGAAAGCATAGACGTGGAAATAAATCAGTGAGAAAATATTAGAGAACAAACTTTGTCTGTTTTTACACACGGGTCTTTCTTCTACATAGTGACTTTGCAGCTATAAACCCCCCGCACCTTAATGTGAGGGAAAAGAGGATGTTTGCTTTAACTAAATATTTTAATCCATAATATGCTGTTTTAGGTGAAGCTTCATAAACAAAACCATGTTGTGACTTCAAGTGTCTTTTGTTCAGCAGTGCTTATATCTCCTTAGCACAAGCACTGTTGCAGATGTAATTTTTGACAATATTCAATATAATTAACACTGATTGGCTATAACACTGACACTCTAAAGGGGATACATCTCAGCTACACCAAATAAGAGATATGATCACTGTGTTTGAAGCATAACAATTGTACTGCACCAATGGTGGTAAATGCCAGCATGTAATGGCTTGATGGTAAGCAACTTCAATCCAAAGCTCTCGTAGAGTGCCAATAGTGAACAGTGTTTAGGACCAGCCCAAATTAGTCCTTGTATGGAAACTATTGAACCAGAGGCCAACAGCTGGTTAAAGGTGGCTAAAATTCAGGTATGCGTGGGGGCAGGGGCTAATTTGTTCTATCATGTAGAAAAACTGTTAAAAAGTGATTAAGGAAAATTGCAATAAGACTTAAGTGTTCATGAGAGGACAAAAATGATCTGCTACTGACATGACCAGAACAGAAATAAAAATCTATATTTATTGAATGGCCATAAGCTCAAGGTTGATCAATGTATTTTAATGGAATGAGTACCTGTCATGGAGTGTGGTTTTTGGAGTGGACCCAAGTGCAGACAGGCAGGTATAGAAAAAAAGGTTTTAATAACAAAGTAAAAACTCAGGCAGGTGGCAGCAGATGCAGGCATAAACATAGGCAGGTTTGAAATGATAACAGTCATCCATAGGCGTGGCAAGGCACACAGTGTTTTCCAGCAAGGAGCAGACAGGATACGAGCGGAGCAGGAGTTTGGTCCGCATTGCCGGCACTAAGTTGGACCTGTTCCCAGTGCATGTTGGACTCCGGCAGGGCTGCCCTTTGTCGCCGGTCCTGTTCATAACTTTTATGGACAGGATTTCTAGACGCAGCCAAGGGCCGGAGGGGGTCGGGTTTGGGGACCAGTGGATTCCGTCTCTTCTTTTTGCGGATGACGTGGTCCTGCTGGCCCCCTCTAGCCAAGACCTACAGCATGCGCTGTGGCGGTTCGCAGCCGAGTGTGAAGCGGCTAGGATGAGGATCAGCTCCTCCAAGTCCGAGGCCATGGTACTCGACCGGAAAAGGGTGGCTTGTCCTCTTCAGGTTGGAGGGGAGTTCCTGCCTCAAGTGGAGGAGTTTAAGTATCTCGGGGTCTTGTTCACGAGTGAGGGAAGAATGGAGCGGGAGATCGACAGACGGATCGGTGCAGCTGCCACAGTAATGGGGGCGCTGTGCCGGTCCATTGTGGTGAAGAGAGAGCTGAGCCGAAAAGCAAAGCTCTCAATTTACTGGTCGGTCTACGTTCCTACCCTCACCTATGGCCATGAACTTTGGGTCATGACCGAAAGAACGAGATCACGGATACAAGCGGCTGAAATGAGCTTCCTCCGTAGGGTGGCCGGGCACTCCCTTAGAGATAGGGTGAGGAGCTCGGCCATCCGGGAGGGGCTCGGAGTAGAGCCGCTGCTCCTCCACATCGAGAGGAGCCAGTTGAGGTGGCTCGGGCATCTATACCGGATGCCTCCTGGACGCCTTCCTCGGGAGGTGTTCCAGGCACGTCCCACCGGGAGGAGGCCCAGGGGACGGCCCAGGACACGCTGGAGGGACTATGTCTCTCGGCTGGCCTGGGAACGCCTTGGGCTCCCCCTGGAGGAACTGGAGGAGGTGTCTGGAGAGAGGGACGTCTGGGCGTCTCTGCTGAGTCTGCTGCCCCCACGACCCGGTCCTGGATAAGCGGAAGACGACGAACGAACGAAGATAGTATATATGAAGCATGACACAGGTGAAAGCAGTGAGACTGATAGGCATGAAACAGGTGGACCAAATGAAGCTGGTTGAGGTGGCAGCGGCAGCGTCTGAGAATTTAAACAAAAGAGTAAGTTACTATACCTGTGACATCACGCACTCATTTTCATAATGATTTTAATATAAAACTTCATTACTCATTATAAAGTCTACAAGTGCCGCCAAAGGATAAAAACATTATCAGCTGTATTAATCAAAAAGAGGGTCAGCTTCCGTCAGTTAGAGATGCTCCGAGCACTCATCAAGCCGAGGTGATACTTCATCAGCTCAGACAGAGCGTTTGCATAGTGTAGCATGAAACTTATAATTGGTTCATTGCAGCAGCGTTTGACTAGCACTTGCATTATTTCTTTTTCATATTTTAGGTTTATTTGTCGTTTATTGAACTGCATTTTTCAGCATGTCCAGAAAACCTGTGGCATCCTGTTTTAGCCAGTGATCATATTGTGTATCCTACAGTATTAAATGTATAGCAACGCCATTTTTACACATCTTCCTATAGTTCCTAGGTGATAGAGGTATTAGAGGCTTATGTACCAATCACTTTTTGTTCACCATGATTCTATTTGACATTGGCCTGTGTAGTAACATGAGGCTTAACAGCAGGTGGCCTGTTAAGCCTCATGCTGGCTGTTTTGTTAAAAGTGTGTAATGTCACAGTACACTTTAAAAACCCCTGGGTGGCACTCTTGAGCAGAAGAACTGACTGAAGAACCAAAACGTTAGAGTGCTCTCAGCAGATAGAGCCTTTCATTTCTGATTCAGTTTTTTGCAAAGTTAATGTTGGAAACAGTTTAGACAATAAACATTATTCTGCACAGTCTGGCAGGTAATGTTAAAGTATGGCAGTATAACATTATGGTATTCAAGGATCCAGATTAAAGTGTTTTCAGAGATGTATCTTCACCTAATCCACAAGATGATCAGCAACACATGAGCTTTAATTGCTCCACTTTGCTTTAAGATTCAGTGGCTCTCATTTAGATAACAAGCATGTGATGCACTGTTACTCAACAGTAAATTATATTTGAGAGTACGAAGTAATCATAAGTGGCAGAATTGGAAGGTAGAATGGTTCAGTTTGGTACGACAGTAAAGTTGTCATGTTAATTGCACTGAAACAAAGCATGCATTGTTTAATTATATTCAGCTTGGGTGCCTGTCACACATGATAGCACATGAGCTATGTTGCCAAATGCATGACAGCTAATGTCAGTCTGCAATAATTAGCATACACTGTAGGCCACAAAAAACACAGTTCTAATTGAATGCTATTTCTTCAAGATGAGACATGAGTCTCAGCTGCGGAAATCGCTCCAACTTACAATTTACTCCGACTGCAATTTGCATACACAAATAACATAGAGAAATAAATAAAAAAACTAAACTGTTAACATTTCTCAATTTTGAAAAATGTCAAATGTTTTAAGTTAAGTTTTTACTTGTGTGTGTGTTACTGTTAAATTTGGTGTTGTAATTGTTTGGACAGTTGAAAGATGTTTGTGAAATGCACACAAATATTGTAATGCAGTGCTGTGAATTAGCTTTACATAGTAAAATAGTGCTGTGAGTTCAATGACAATGCAGTCATTGAAGCTTCTGTTGACAAACATTGTTGGGGGAGGTGTTTCAGCAAGTTATACAAAGTTATTCAAATTAACAGCTATTGTTACCGCCCAGCTTCCAGGGTGATTCTAACAAAACTTTGAGAATACACCTGTCATTGTAAGGCAGAGGGTGTCTGTGATGCTGTGCATACTTGTGACTGCTCGGAGCAGTGTGTCACATATGAAACTATTCAATGAGGAGACTTTTTTCCCGCTGAGGAGTTTATTGCATGGCACTGCATATGCAGTTTTGCGTGGACATGTCCAGCGGACGTCCACTTTGAGTATGCGTGTATGTCCGTGGAGTCAAGTACGTGCAACTATGTTTTGCCCTTAACCATTTTTTTCTTAATGTTATTTTTAAACAAACCAGTGATGCCTACATAGAGCAGCAGTGATTTTTTTTAAATAACACAAAAGAGTATAGGGGGTTGATTCTAATGTAGAGCATACTATTCAGATTTGTATTTGCAAAACACTGTTAATAACCATGGCTCATTCTTCTTCCATTTACAATTGTTCACTACAGCAGCAACAGAAAAATTTCATCATAACAGGGAAAATTTACTAAGCTTTTTTTAATGGTCTCAGACAACGGACCTCTTAAGTTTGAAGTTCATGTTACTGAATTCAGCATAACTCCTGAAATGCATCTATCACAGAGATTAAACATTTTGTAGGGATTATGGGAACAGTTGTAGGCTGGTTTAAGTCATATTTAACTGAGATTTAGAATATTTGATTAGTTTGTTAATGGACACAAATCTACCTTACACAGCACTATTAGCCTTAGAGAGCTGCTTAAGGCAATGCTTTCTCATTTATGTATGTTTCCATTAGGTAATATAACTAGACACACAAAACTATGGGGTAAGAACGTTGTCAAAAACAATGTGTATGTAAAAACATAAATGTGTGCTAACTCTGTGCTCCACTAACCAGCCTGAAATCATGTGACGCCAAGTCGCTGATGTAAATTCGTATTCTCATAGAAAAGAAATCGTGTTCACAAACTGTTATAGCATATTGTATTCATAAAGAATAAACCACAACTGTAAACTTGAACTTTATGTTTGTAATTTCTTGAAGCTGTAACATTTTATTTTGTATTCTTATAGAGAAAATATACAATACCTATTTTGGATTTTACTTATGCACAACTATTGACTAATATGCACACATTTCTGTCTTTACATACACATTGTTTTTGACAGCATTCTTACCCCATACAAAACACCCATTGCTAAGCAGATGACACACTTATCCACATAAAACTAATCAAGCATCTCATAAAGGCGTAAAAGCCTAAATCATTTTTATTGTTTTGTTTTGTTGCCCTGCGATGGACTGGCGACCTGTCCAGGGTGTACCCTGCCTCTTGCCCATAGACTGCTGGAGATAGGCACCAGCTTCCCCGTGACCCACTATGGAATAAGCGGTAGAAAATGACTGACTGACTGACTGACTGACTGACTGACTGTTTTACTTCTATATTCAGATATAAACAGAGGATATTGTCATTGGATCTGGGCGCCATTTACTCTCTCTGTAGGGGATTACCTTAGCATTTAGGACTACACTACAGAGGTGGGGTGGGTTTTAGGCACACTCTCTTGTCAATACTGCTGGATTACCAGTTTCTTGGAGAGATCCTGCTCTATTTAGCTTTCCAAGCATTCTGCACCCCTCTTCAGAGACAGGTTCCTGCCTGTTTGAATCTTAGCATCACAAAATCTTAAAAAACAACCTTTTAGCAGTCCATTGTTTAGCTTTATCCAGCTATCTTCAAATGGACAGCAGAAATCATTATGTTGCTTTGAAGGTAGAGTTCATATCGTTACAACAAACAAAACAGGACCAGAGCTGCACCTGTTAGGAAATTATAAAAATGATTCAGTGAAACATGTCCCAGCTCCACCCTTTGGCTAAAAAAGTGTCGCTATGCTTTTCTCTATAATTCTCCATAGACATTCATAGAGAGCATCATACTTCTGATGGTGCAGAGAACAATTAAATACCACAGTGAGAAGGGGAAATGAACTGCTGATGTGAATCATGCAAAAATGTATGGCGGCAATAAAACTGCTCAGTTATAGATGCCCATGGCAGAGGAGTGTTATACAGCAAAGCACAAAACATAACAAGTACAAGAAGAGATAATATAAGCATAGATGTTTCCCTAAAGACAATGAAGAAGGCAGCAGAAGAGGACACAGGTGTGTTTGTTGTGGGTGTAATTGAGCTCAGGTTCATCTGAGTACTTGGCCAACAAATATTTCCTTTAGAATAAGGGTGGGAAGTATGGACTTAAAATGTTATCAGGATATTTTGAGGTATTTATTGATATATCAATATAAATAACGATAAAAATGTATTTATAACTTCTTGGTAGCAGTATTTTAAGGTTACTGGATGTCTGTGACTTCATGTCACTGCAGCTAAAGCCCCACAAAAAGACATGCTCCTCTCACAAAACATACACATTTTTAAATAGGCACCAGTTACATATAGACGTGTGATTTTTATATCTAAACTGCACATAGTAACTGCATGTATTTATGGTCTCTTGGAACAAACAGTGGAGAAAATGCCAAAATAACAATTCTGACAATACTATCAGTTATTGGGGTCTTCAAGCACCATTCATTTCAAATAACACAGAAACCAAGCTGTGGAAACTGTTAATAAAGATAGTTATATGTGCTGACAGGAGTTGCTGCTTGTTGCTTTCCTACTGCCAAAAGGGTTCCTACTTTTGCTTGAAGCCCCCCCACATACACACACACACACACACACACACACGCACAAACACATATATAATAAGAGTTATATAGCAGTATTTGTTAATCAGACTTTTACTGACACACAAAGAATCCAAAGTTTTATTGGCCTCCTTCTTCATGTTTACAGAGTTTCTTTAATAAAAACTAAAAGGCATCTTGAGGTTTAAAACCGTCTCAGGGACAAGGTGTCAGTTGAGAGCTTTGTGACAGACTGTAACAGGCTTTTGTTTTTATTGTTACCCAGCAAACCTTGAAATTCACTCCTGGATTAAAGCAAAACTTTTGTACAGTTTTCTTCAAAAAGTATAGTGTGGACACTGAATCTGCCTCAAGGTCACAAGCTCATGTGCATGAATAACCAAGGTAGTAAAAGAACTTAAGTACTAATGATAAGTTTGATAACTGCATGTCTACTTCAGTGTAACAACATTTTGTTTTATGGAGGTGGGTAAAGCTGCACCTACAGTACCACTAACATGTTTAATATAAGTTTGTGCAATATCTCCATTACATTGCACTGCTCAGATTAGGAGTGTCCAGAGTATGTCCAGAGGGCCTTCTGTGGTGTTTGGATTGATTTTGTGCAGTTAATGACCACAATTCAAAAATGGTACAAATATGGCTGAAACCATCGTTATAGAAATTTTTAGTGCCTTGCTTGGTTTGCTCTTTGATACGGTACAGGAACTGACAAAAGTATTAGAACCCGTCGGTGTTGTTCCATTCTTCTCTTATTTAGTCTTAGAATAATGGTTTCTCAGCCTTCTCCTAGCACCTCTGTGAGATAATATGTATGGCACACTGTTAAGATTCGTCTCTCTGGGACCTGGGAACTCATGAGAGTTACCTTGAAAATTATTGTAGCTTATAAGGAGAACCTTTGCTTTGTCTAGTCAGAATGATTTGGCAGCACTACTCAGCACATCTCCAATGCTGTAAAATCCTTCTCTCTCGCAAGATTAAAATAAAGCTGATTCTGAGTGACAATCATCAGTCTCTGGATTCAAATGTTTCTACAACACCATAAGTTGCTTTAAATCAAGATTAAACATGTATTTGTTTAGAGTGGCCTTTGACTGTGCTATCTAAACATTAGTTAAGTTTTCAGTCCAACTTTCCTTTCATTTTCTTATTATTTTGTATTTAATTTTTTATTTATTTATATCTTTTCAATTATTCATTTTTTATCCTTTTTACTTATTTAATTACCTTTATGCCACGGCAGTGTATTTTTCCTAGTATTTATTTTTCTTTTTTTTCCCCATGTACAGCACATTGAATTGTCTTGCTACTGAAATGTGCTATTTAAATAAACTTGCCTTGCCTAGCAAGATGTTTACTGACAAATTCACATCTTCAAATGGAAAATTGTATGGTACCATACCAAGCATTTGCCTTTTATCAACTGCCTTTCCTTTTAACACAATATAAATCATGCAGAAACCATTCTTTGAACTTAGGTAAACACAGCAAGCATTTTCAAAGAAAGACTGACCAATATCCCATTCATTACAAAGAAAGGAAAAAGTGCAAGACCCTTGTTTATATTTAAATCTATGATTTACAAATCGCTTTTCTTCAAAAAAGGAGCTAATTTGTTTCATTAAAATACTGTATTACATGTTTAATTGTATTGTTCAGCAGGTGAACTGAAAACAGTTCCACAAAAGATTACTTTTGCCTTTTCTATCTAAGAACAACAAAGACCTTTGTGGCCCATGAGTATTTAACAATTTTGACCTGGGCACCGCTTAGATGCATTTACTCTCACTCACTTAAAACTGTGCACATATATTTATATTATATTGTAGATATGTTTATACTGTTTAATTTGTACTGTATTGCACCGACTACGCCAAAACAAATTCATTGTATGTCCAAAAACGTACTTGGCAATAAAGCTTTTCTGATTCTGATTCTGATTCTGTAGGCCATAATATTACAGATGCTATACATTAAAACTCATTTTGCTCATTATGTACTAGCCACCTGGATGGACTTTCACTGCCTTTTATGCCCATATCTCATACACAGTTCAGGCCACAATTATTCATACACCTGACAAATAGATTTAAAATAATTTTATTTCAACCAATAAGTTTAATGAAAATAATGCGACAATTAAAAGGTGTATCAATTTTGATAAAAATAATTTTCTCTGTTTTTATTTACATTTTAATAAGCAATAGCATGTCTTAAATTATTAACACCCTGCAGACAATTCATGTTTTGCTATGCTTTAAAACTCATTGGGGTTAGAAGGCATAATCTTTGCCTTCTTCTACATTTTCCTGCCAGATTCAAGTTGGGACTTTGACTGGACTCTTCCAGTCAGAAGAAACATGTTGGTCAAATTAAAAGATAACTTTAGATCTCAATTTGCCAGGACTGCAAATAATTTTGATCCAAACTAAAGATCTTCTAGATCAAGGTAAGAAGGCTCAAGGAGAGTGGAGGGGACTTTGCAGTGATGTAGAGTAGTGAGAAAACGTTGGATTAATTGCAACATCACAATATTCAGTGATAATATTACAATCTCTTGTTTTCCTAATATCATACAGCCCTTGATAAGAAACTTCATACACTCAGGACTGATCAGATCCAATATTGGTATCAGTCTTTGCTACTGAAGGCAGTCTTAGATAGAATATTGGGCTTTGGTCTCTAATCCATCAACTGATCCAGACTCTTGTCCTGCAGCAGACTGTGTTTTTTTTTTTTTCTATTGTTGACATTTATGCCAGCACGTGAAACGTTCTTGCATTATTTCCAGAAAATGACAGGAACAATGCTCCATGAAATGCTCAAAACCTGGGATATTGTATTATTACCCAACTCTCCTTTAAACTTCAATACAATCATATATACCTGACTTTTCAAACATATGAGGTCTCCACAGAACAGCTCTATTTATGAAGTGAGATTAAATTACAGAGATTAATTGTACAAATTAGGTGATTTCTGAAGGCAACTGGTTGCACTGTATTCTATTGAGGTATCAGAGTAAACGAGGCTGAATACAAATAGATGCCACATGTTTCACATTTCTATTTGTGAAAGATTTTAAAAACTGTATAATGGCCAAAACTTTCAATGGTAAAGCTGACATTACCTGCATGGTTTATTCATTTATTCTAACCCAACACCATCAGCAAGCAAAAATATAAACATTAAAGTAAAAATGCTGTGGATGAAAAAAAATTGCTATATGCATTTTTTTGTTTTTATTAATATTTTATTCTAATATCAGGATCTAATTAGGCCCAGAAATGTGGATCAGGGAAACTTAAAAAATATTGCCACAAATTAGTGAGGCAGATATAAATTGGAATCTTATTCAGCTTTCAGTGTTTGTATACTGAATTAACTAAGAACATCTGGTTGGTCATTTTGTCTAACATATTAGAAATTATGACGTTAAGAGTATCTCAAGCCAGTGAAATGAGGCCCAAGTGGTTGTTATAAGCTAAAGTTTTTATTTTCCTGTAAAATGAAAACATATGTCCTATATGCAAACACCAGAACAGTGTAAAGGTGCACTTCACTCACAACTTAGGTTTGGTATAAAATAAAATAAATGTTTCATGTAAATGATTAACTATACTGATAACCTTCTCTACATGAAGACTGAAAAAAGTTATATGCAACTGCCAATGTTGACATGCAGTGAACTTTTTTAGGTCTTTTAGGATTACTTTGATTTGATACTTAAGATTGCTTTGGAATTTTGGCCCATTCCTACTGACAGAATTGGTGTAACTGAGTCTGAGGTTTGTAGGCCATTATGATTGCACACAGCTTTTCAGCTCTGCCGACAAATTTTAAATGGGACTTATGGTCTCTCCCAAACATTTCCTTTGTTGCCCTAGAACCTCTTTTGCCCCCTTTCCATTAGTACCTACTCTACACAGTTTGGTTTGTTTTCCGTTACAATTGAGTACCATTTAAATGTGGGCGGGATCATGAATAGCAAGGTGGCCCTACCAACAGAAAAAGTAACGTGAAGTGATTTGTAGTGACACAAACACAACAAAAGCCTTGTGTTTATGGCTGTTGTCAGACTAAGAGTGAAAGGAGAGAGCCAGAGAAGGCTGCAGGCAGCAAGACAAAGCACTTTGGATAAGTACGAGAGAGAGAGAGAGAGACAGAGAGAAAGAAACTGAAGGGTACAAGCTAGAGGACATGTGAGGGTAAGCTAACGCTACCAAATGCAAGCTTGCTATTGTGGTCATATACACAATAAGCCCAGCGTACAATGATTTAATGGTTGAAGGTGTTAGTTGGTTACTACAATATGTATGCCGTAGTAGTGACACTGCTCCCTACCCAATCAGTGATCGACAGTCTTCTGACGTTGTAATTTCAGCATGGGTCAGCTCGCTTGGAACTGCAAGCAAGCAAGTACTAAAAATAGTAACGATTTCACATAAATGTTACTAATGAAAAAGTCTAAAAAGCAAGCAGAGCAGTACTTGAACCGCACTGAATATGGACTAGTGTAAAAGGGGCATTTGTAACAAATTTCATCATATGCTTAGAGTTATTGGGAGCTCCCTGTTTGCTCAAGCTTTAAATTCCTGGGTGATATCTTGGGATGTTTCTAAGTATTTAGACATAATATTCTTTCCTCGTAATGGTATCTATTTTTTAAAGTGCACCAGTCGGTCCTGCAGCAAAACACTAACCAACATGAGTATGCCAGCCCTTAAACTTCATAATTGGGGGTGGCATTCTCAGACCTGCAAGCTTCAGTCTTTTTCTTCCAAATATAAAATGGTCAATATGGTCAAATATTTCCATTTCAGCTTCATCATAGTACAGAATATATAATTAGAAATTAAAATATTTGCCCTAAGTGTATCTGCAAACTGTAATCTGGATGGTAAATAAAAAAACATCTACTTGTGGGCCTGAGTAAGCTGAAATGTTGTGAAGGGCATGACATTATCTGGGTTTTCTCAAATTGTTAAAAGATTCAGTATAGAATAGTAAATGATCTCTCAACATTCTGATATTTAGCAAATAGAAATAATCTACGTAAGCCTAACGGACCTAAAACAGGAAATGTTTACTCCAAATTAACAAACATTTTGTCTTTTTTTAAGTCTTGTTTCAACAGTAATTTGCAAGTTTGATGGAGATGCAATCCACCACATCTTCATCGTTTACCATTGTATCTTTGTGTCTTTAAACATGTGGGAAAGATGCAGCAGAACAGGCGGTGGGTTCTGGCATCATGTGTTTCCAACTGTGGCTGTGCTACTACCAGGTGTGGACGTGTTTCCATCTGTAAAACTAACACAGCCTGGCACAACCATTGCCATGAAAAATATGTTTACAGAAACTTTCCTGTAACTGTGCTGTGTTCTTTAGTAAAAATGAGACGAGGAATCGGCGAAACAAAATGAGCCAGGAGGTGCTTGAAACATTTATGGTTTCTGTCCGGTGTTTAAAATCTATGATCTCACCTGGCTGTCAGCCGCAGCTCTAAAGGTCCCCGTGAACGGGTTTGATTTTGTAAGTGTGCAGGACAAAGTGAATGATCCAGTCAAAGAGAAAGGACACTAATGCCCTGCACACACTCAAGCAGACACACTTTATCCAGATTTGACAAGGTTAGTTAATCAACTGTCACAGGGACAGAGAAGGGACAGACTCCCTTTCTCCTCCATCTTCCGTCCATCTCTCCTGCTCCATTCCTCCCTCCACCTCTTCCGTCATGTCCTCTAACCAAGGACATCTGTCCTTTTCTACCCATATTAGCCCCGCTTCATGTCCTTCCTTTCTGTCCCCTTTCCTGTCCCCTCCCTCTTCTTGTCAAAGCTTCCTTCCACCCTTCCCACTACAATCCTGTCCCTCTCCCCTCCTTTGTGGCAGGGTGAGAGCTGTCTCTCCATCATTCAGCGCTCTAATCGGCCACACATCATTTAGTCCCGGCTGTTTAGTCCAAGGTAAATCTAAAGAATAGAGACAGAAAAAAGGATGAATGGCTTGGTGGAAAGGGGAAACAAGGGTGGAAGATGGAGTCAGTGTAAACTGAAGCACCAAATGATTGTGTTACAAAAGGAGGTAAAAGTTGGAGATGTGAGGACGTAGAAACAGATGGATTTCAGTAGTGATAGTTGACAAACCTGAGTCTTTATATATACAGCACTGCTATATCAAAGACGAAGAATCCAGTTTAAAGTATTTTAGTTTGGGTTCAAAAGGTGAAGGTCGTTTTTGATTTGGGCCATATGGGCAGTCTCCCTGGGTGGCATTACAAAGGGAGGGGTGCATGAGCACCAGAAAATAAAAAAGATAACTTATCTGCCAGTTGTGTTTTTTTATTTGATTTATGCTTAGTCAAATGTGGATTTGGCAATCCCATGTGCTGCATAGGTGTCCCCTACTTGCTGCAGAGAAGGGAGACTTGGTTACGTGCTTTCTGCAGGACTGCACTGCATTTTATGCTACCCCTTGATAATTTCTTACGTTATAATTTGTTGGAGGGCAGCAGAAGGAAGGGCTCACCCATGGCACCATTTATTCAAGAGCCGCCACTGGAAAGGAGAGCACCGAAGGAAAGAAAATTATCTGTAGGAGATACAGTGCTTTGCAAAAGAATTTAACAGCCCATAGCTTTTTATTTTTGTGACATTACGACCACAAACCTATTAGGTGTTTTTATAAAAAAAAAATTTTATCAAACAGATCAAGAAAGAGTAGAGCATAATTCAATTAGAAGGACAGGGTACATTTATTTACAAACAAATATCTGAAGAGTATGGTTTTCAGCCCCCTTTGTTTCTGTGCAACTAATTGCTTCATGAAGTCATCTAATTAATAAAGTGAGCCTCCCCTTGGCTGGGCTATTCACAATTCAGCAAACATGTGGCAGAAGGTGCTCTGGTCAGGTAAAACCAAAATAAAACCTTCTGGGCTACATGCAGTGCAGTGTGGTGGTGACCGTAACATTCCCATTGCTTTTCTTTAACAGGAGCAGAGAAGCTGATAAGAGTTGATGGGAAGATGGATGGAGCTAAATCCGGGAAGAAAGCCTGTTAGAGGTTGCAAACGACTTGTTAGTAGGTTGGAGGATCGCATCCAGAAACAAGGTATCCCTAAACATACAGCCAGAGTTACAACTGGTTTAGGTCAAAGTATAATTATGTGTTGGAATGGCCCAATCAAGAACCAGATGTAAATGCAAAGAAGAACATGAGGTAAAACTGATAATTGCTCTTGACAGATGCTCTCTATCCAATCTGAGTGATCTTGAGAAACTTAGGAAGAGGCAGAAATCTCTAAATGTTCAAGGTTGAGTATTGAATTAATTTCTTTCCAGTTCCCAAATATGTGGTAAAGCTACATGCAGTAAAGCTACTGCATAAAATCCTAATAAAATACATTCAGCTGCATGCTAGCAGTGTAACAAAATGTGAAAGGCTCACCACAAAGAAAACAAGCAAATAAATATTTTTCATCTTTCTTAAAGAATGATTAGAAAACAGAGAAGAAAAGGAAACAGTTTTTATAAGTAAGCACAAACACAAAATATAGAATAAAGTTAAAAAAGAAATGCAAAAACAAAAGAGGAGAGAATTAAGTAGTGATGACAACTGAGACATAATACTAATATATATATATATATATATACTAATATATATATATACTAATATATATATATATATATATACTAATATATATACTAATATATATATATACTAATATATATACTAATATATATATACTAATATATATATATATATATATATATATATATATATATATATATATATATATATATATATATATACATATATATACTAATATATATATATACTAATATATATACACTAATATATATACACTAATATATACACTAATATATATATATATATATACACTAATATATACACTATATATATATATATATATACACTAATATATATATATATATATATATATATACACTAATATATACATATATACACTAATATATACACTAATATATATATATATATATATATATATATATATATATATATATATACTAATATATATACACTAATATATATATACACTAATATATATATATATATATGTGTGTGTGTGTGTAAAGGTAACAAAAGATTGAATGGAGAAAGAAATGAGGCCAAAGTAGAGTAGAGAGCGACTCAGTGGCTGTTCAGGACAGAGGAGCGAGGTGGGTGTGGGAGGCATGCATCCATCAGCGCAACACTCGCTGTGAAAATCCGCCAGGAAATAAGAAAATGATTAAGAGTGATTTAATGTCACGCCACCACCAAGCCAAAACGCACATCAGTCACAGAGAAACTAATGCAACTTCACCTCTGTCTCACTTCACCAGCACTCACTCACTCAGTCCTTTCTCTGGTCACTACTGATTCTTCTCCACCTCGGCACACACAATCCAAACAATTCCCCCAAACAACCCCTCAAACTACAGCACACATTTTTTCCTATGGTTGTGTTGTTTGGTCTGTAATGATTTCCATATGACACCAAACAAAGCATGAAGGAATGTCTCAACTGCTGCATCTGGTCTAGGTCGCAACACACTCACCACATTCCGGTTTCAAACTACAAGGGTTGGACAATGAAACTGAAACACCTGTCATTTTAGTGTGGGAGGTTTCATGGCTAAATTGGACCAGCCTGGTAGTCAGTCTTCATTGATTGCACATTGCACCAGTAAGAGCAGAGTGTGAAGGTTCAATTAGCAGGGTAAGAGCACAGTTTTGCTCAAAATATTGAAATGCACACAACATTATGGGTGACATACCAGAATTCAAAAGAGGACAAATTGTTGGTGCACGTCTTGCTGGCGCATCTGTGACCAAGACAGCAAATCTCTGTGATGTATCAAGAGCCACGGTATCCAGGGTAATGTCAGCATACCACCAAGAAGAACCAACCACATCCAACAGGATTAACTGTGGACGCAAGAGGACGCTGTCTGAAAGGGATGTTCGGGTGCTAACCCAGATGGTATCCAAAAAACATAAAACCACGGCAGCCCAAATCACGGCAGAATTAAATGTGCACCTCAACTCTCCTGTTTCCACCAGAATTGTCCGTCAGGAGCTCCACAGGGTCAGTATACACGGCTGCGCTGCTATAGCCAAACCTTTGGTCACTCATGCCAATGCCAAACGTCGGTTTCAATGGTGCAAGGAGCGCAAATCTTGGGCTGTGGACAATGTGAAACATGTATTGTTCTCTGATGAGTCCACCTTTACTGTTTTCCTCTCATCTGGGAGAGTTACAGTGTGGAGAAGCCCCAAAGAAGCGTACCACCCAGACTGTTGCATGCCCAGAGTGAAGCATGGGGGTGGATCAGTAATGGTTTGGGCTGCCATATCATGGCATTCCCTTGGCCCAATACTTGTGCTAGATGGGCGCGTCACTGCCGAGGACTACCGAACCATTCTTGAGGACCATGTGCATCCAATGGTTCAAACATTGTATCCTGAAGGCGGTGCCGTGTATCAGGATGACAATGCACCAATACACACAGCAAGACTGGTGAAAGATTGGTTTGATGAACATGAAAGTGAAATTGAACATCTCCCATGGCCTGCACAGTCACCAGATCTAAATATTATTGAGCCACTTTGGGGTGTTTTGGAGGAGCGAGTCAGGAAACGTTTTCCTCCACCAGCAGTATCACGTAGTGACCTGGCCACTATCCTGCAAGAAGAATGGCTTAAAATCCCTCTGACCACTGTGCAGGACTTGTATATGTCATTCCCAAGACGAATTGACGCTGTATTGGCCGCAAAAGGAGGCCCTACAACATACTAATAAATGATTGTGGTCTAAAACCAGGTGTTTCAGTTTCATTGTCCAACCCCTGTACATGCAGCTCCACTTTCTGCTATAAAATAACAACTTTTCACATCCCAAAGCTTTTAAACACTGCCCCCATAAGGCTGTGGGCTACTATTACAATGTTGTGCTTTAAAAGAATGACTGCTTCATGACATAAAAGCTGTGAAGAGGGAGATAAAATGCTTTATACAGTTTTAGAGGATTAGTATATAATTGTCCTGAAAAAATTGTGGATCTTATGGATTTTCCTTTGATAACATTTTCTCTGGAGAGATCTGGCAATGATCAGACCACATTCGCAGCTCACAGACTCGAACAAACACGTTGAACCTTTAGGGACCTTACCGTTACACTTCCCTCCATTGGTGGGGTCTCCATAATAACCGGGCATGCAGGTCTGACAGTGCGTCCCTCCTGTCAGGTTCCCACAGTGCTCACACACACTGCTATTCACACACCTGCTGTGGCCGTTACACTGACACGCTGGAAGGAAACAAGACACGCAGCATTGGTGGGTTTATTAGGTGCAATAGAAGAAATGGAATAGCTTTCCTTGCACTTTTTATTTTAAACTGTTGCTAAAATAGTTCACTACTTTAACTTTGGACTAGATTGTTATGTTCTTTTACCTGAATCATTATTAGTGAACTTGCATGCTTGAAGTCAAACAAGAAAAGAACTAACAGTTCTGTTCTTCAGAGGAATGTTCATCGCTTTGCACAATTATTAACACCGCTTTAACTTTTATCATCATGTTTTCTCATATCGGCAAACTTCATTGTATTTTATTGGTATTTTATGTGATAGATTAAAACAAACTTGCACCTAATTGTGAACTGAAAGGAAAATTGCACATGGTATCACATTTTTTTCAAATGTAAATCCATAAGTTTGACATGCAAATGTATTTTCTCCTTCTTTTCCAGAAAAGTATTAAACTAAATCAAAATAAAGTCAATACATTGCAAACAAAAAAATTCACTTAATCTATATTTAGAGGATCCCTAACATCTCACCTAAACCTAATTACCCCATTCCCATATTGACACGTAGTAGTGGCATCATCATGCTGTTGGGAACTTTTTTTTCTGCAGGGACAGAGGAACTGGTCAGAGTTGATAGGAACATGGAGCTAAACGCAGGACAATACTGGAAGCAAACCTGTCAGAAGCTGCAAAAGAGTTGAAACTGGGGATGCAGGTTCACCTTCCAACAGGACAATTACCATAAACATACTGCCAGAGTTAAAATGGAATAATTTTTATTAAAATATATTTATGTGTTAGAATGGACCAGTCTAACTCCAGACTTAAATCCGTTTTAGAGTCTGCGGCAATACTTGAAAACTGATGTTCACAGGTGCTCTCTATCCATTCTGAGTGACTTTGAGTGATTTTACAATAAAGAATGGCCAAAACTTTCTATCTCCGGAGGTGCAAAGCTGGCAGCTTCAAATGCAGCGAAAAGTGGATCAACAATGTATTGTTACAAAATATTAAAAACCATGTATCATTTTCCCTTCTTCACAAGCACGTGCATTTTTGTGTTGGTCTATGACAAACTTTTTTTTAAAGTTTTTATGTATGTGGTTGCAACATGATAAAATGCTAATGTAGTCACACCTGTTGAACTTTTTCAACTGTCAGTACATTATTTATGCTAAGTGAAAAGCAGAAGAGTACACAAACAAAATTCTGTGCGATCTGGTGCAAAGGTCCACTCACCAGGACATTCGATAAAGGCCCAGTTGTAGCCTCTGTCAGATGAGCAGAGACTCTGATCCACCACCATGTCTCTGTCTCGCACCCTAGATGCAGACCGTGTGTTCGCAGGCTTCAGGGGGCCTCGGTAGGAACCTTCCATGCACACACCTCTACCGGTGTTGCTGGGATCGCCACACCAGCCACACTCGACTCTCTCCAAACACTCAGAGCAGGTTCTGAGACCGGAACAGTTCCGGGCTGGAGGGTGTGGAGACACAGAGAAATACGATGAAAAAGAGTCCAAAAGAGGTCAAAAGCTCCAAAAATAAAACTTCTACACTTTGTTTTTTTTGCAGCAGACAGTCAGGTTAGCACTAGATGTTTTTCAAGGTACATGTTTTTTAGAGGAGGTCACAATGGCTCAGATCTCTTACAGCTTCGTCAAATGTTTTTGAGAAGTTGTGATGACTAGAGGAAAATCTGCAATGTCTCTAGATCATTTTAAAGGACACCAAAGAATGCATTACGAAAAGCAATAAAACAGGCATAAGAAAGATTACAGTAAAGAAAGTCGACTTATATAAAAAACATGGCATGATAAGAGAAATAAATATTTGACAACTTTAAGAGTGAATCAGCAAATAACGTTATACTGTAGAAAACAGAATTTCTGTTGTGTGTTAACCCATTTGCACAGATTTCTTTTCAGAAATCAAGACGTGTTGATGAGGAACTAAATCGAAAAGAAGGATCACACATGATCATATCAAATTATTATGATTTCACTGTATACTACTTAGTCTGCAATAAAATAAAACAGTGTCTATCTATTAGCTACAACATATCTGAGTGAGAAATTATTAAAGAAATATATAAATATTTAATAGGAAATGGAAATAGATAAAAACACAAGACAGATAAAGCATAAGTAATTGCAATAATGTGAAATACATCAAGGCAACAGTTTCTTAGAACACGATGAAAAATCACAAAAAAAATATTACTAGAAATAAAACTAGCAAGATTACATCAACCTAAGACACTTTTCCCATTCGCAGTCATCTAATCCAATTTACTTGTATAAATTGGGCCTTGAGGGTGCTATCTTTATGTTAATGTGCAATTTTTTACATTTTCATGCAAACTTAAACTGTCTTAGTGCTGCCCTCTTTGGGTTGAATGATGGCTACTGCAGTTGAATTTTCTCATTGGTTCAAACGGACAGCTTGGTACATGTCTACGTCATATTCAGGTATAAAACAGTCTCCCTCACACACGCCCCCGTGGCGAGTCGGGAGTTGAAATTGCGAACATGGATCATAGTATTTTGTATAAGGGGTGAAAATAACAAAAATTAACTTGAAATGAATTGAAGGTGTGAAATAATGAACATGGTAAAATTACATGCCGTAAAAACCAACATGTGTTTAATTTTGCCTCTGTGAAAATTATAATCCAGGAATTTAGAGGTCGTTAAAATGATAACATGGTAAATATTAATGTTATAAATATTAAGGTTATCAAATTTAACATTGCCTGTTTTCATACACCGCCTTGATTTTAGCGCCCTCATTTTCACTACTTCAATTTTATCATTCGTCGCATTCACAATGTAATTTTTGTTACTTCCGGTAGGTCAGAATATGGCAGCAGCCCCGGCGCGACCACAGAGTTTTGTAGTCCATGACCCACAATTTTCCCATGATTCATTGCGGGTCGAAGCGGATTTATTAAGATTCCTTCTAATTTAAAATAACAGGTTCGGCGTTTCTCGGCACCAGCTCGCCTCAGCAGCTGTCTGACCGAGCACTGTTCCCTCCCTCTTCCAGAGAAGACGCCTGATAAAAATGTGAGATTCTACCAAATCATAATTGTACACATCAAAGCATTTCATCAATTAGAGTCAAAAATGAAGTCATATATTTGGGAATACTAGTATCTAAAAATTTTTTAAGAAGAGCAGGTGATAACATCTCAGATCATTTAGTTGAAATGAAAGAAAGGCTTAGCCGTTGGTTGTCAAGGGACTTGACCATTTTTGGAAGAAATTTGTTAATTAAAGCAGATTGCATTTCAAAGGTTATTTATGTCATTCTATGTATATATCACCTCAAAATATGATGAAAGCTAATTCTATTATTTTAAAGTTTTTGTGGAAAACAGGACTAATTATATTAAAAGTTGTCTTGCTCCTCCCTTGTGTAATTTTTAATTTCTTTTATCATTATTTCACGCCCCCTAGCTTGAGAGTTTGTATTCTAATGTTTGTTTATATTGTGCTCTGTATTGTTTTGTAGAGAAGGTGCCTGATTACCGGGTCATCGTGTTGGACCTACCGCTGGGTTTAACTACTGGATGGAAGGGTGGAACCCACATTTGCCATTGTCCTTTTCCTTGTTTTGTTGAAAATAAACCTTTGAAAAGATATACTTTTGTTTGTATATTGGACTCTTTTGAATAACAAGCTACTGCCTAAACCACAAAACCATGGTGCGCATCAGTGATTATTTGAGTTAAATCCTTAGTTTGGTTGATTTATTTCCTTTGACAAATAGTCAAATAGCGATGGGCTTCAAGTACTTCGCTGTCGCACCGAGGCTGCTGCCATGTTCCAATCTACCGGAAGTAACAAAAAATTACACTGTGAACGCGATGATCAATTTTACCATGTTCAGTATTTCACACCTTCAATTCATTTCAAGTTAATTTTTGTTACTTTGACCCGTCACAATTTTGTGCTTTATACTTTTGATCATATGCTTTACTTGAGATGATATAAATCTACATGTAAATGTACATTTTCTGAAAGTTTGTTACTGCTTTGAATGTTAGCCCATGTTAGCAATTATACTGCTAACATCACTTTACCACTCAGAAGCTGGACCTGTTCTGTCCTCCAAGAACTGGCTTCGAGCATCGCTGAGTCAGCGCTTTGAGACAGTGGTTCAAACTGATAAGACTCAGGCCTCCCTTAAGTGGCGAAACTACCGGCATCATGCTTATTTTCCTGACCACCCTCCCGCTTAACCCCCTCCACTCATCCCCACACTTAGCTGTGCCCCTTGGTGTCTGTTCGCACTGCCTACTTTGGTGGCTCTTTTTAAATTTATATGGGGGTGGGATTATGCTTTTACATTGGGTTTAGTCCCATTTTAACTGAAATTGACAAAATATGTATTTTTTAGGTTGGTAATTGGGTGATCAGGCTGTATCATTGGCAGAGGGGTGCTCTGGCTGTTTCAAATTCTGCTTTAAACTGTCCAATATGTCTAAAATACTTCAAATACTATCAAGGGTAATGGAGAGTCCTCTCTATTCCTGGTACACTACAGGAGACCTTGCCAAGACCCTGCAAAGTCTATGCACATTCTGGGTGATTTTTTTTTTTTCCTTTACAGCATGATCCTGTTTGAAGGGGCCTCTAAACAAGGAAAATTGGACTGAAAACTCCAAACTACTCAAGATAGTTTATTCTGTGGGACAGAACAATTTAAAACCCTCCAAGGATCATGACTGCTGGTAAACTGCAAATCTGGAGTCATGAACTACATGAAGCCTTCATGAACAATATTCACGTAAAGCAATAATGAAGTACTACTCTATCATAAACAACAAAATAACATGAACAAAACACTGATATTTAGGAAACATCTTCTGAACCGGGTTATACTAAACGAGGTCATATTCATAGCTTTTAGTAACCTTAGATATTTAGAAAGAGGTCAGCAGAAAATGCGGAGAGTGGTTCAAGATGACAGAAATGATGACAATCAAGGAATGTGGAATACCATCTCTAAACGCACAAAACGAAGCAGATGGGCTACATCAGATGAAGACCACATGAGATTGAGCAAAGAACAGGCATATATTACCATATATTACCATAAGTGGACAATAACAGACTGAAAAAACATTGACTGATCCGATAAGTTTGGTTTTAGGTGCAATATTCAGAAGGTTGGATCAGAATTTTGTGCAAAAAAACATGGAAACATGAATCCATCCTGCCTTTTCTTAATGATCCAGGCTGGTGGTTGTTGTATTATAAGGATGTGGGGATATTTTCCTGGCACACTTTGTGTTTCTTAATACCAATTGAGCATTGTTTTAACACAACAGCTCAGAGTATTTCTGTGTACCATATCCATCCCTTTATGACCACAGTGTGCCGATCTTCAGATGACTCCACAGTCCTCATATAAATAAAAAAAACTTTATTAATCCGAAGCGGAAATCAAATCAAAAAAGCTGCTTATGGTTGTCAAAATCCACCTTGTTGCTACGGTTACATATATCATAACAAATGTCCAAAAGTAAAAAAAAGTAGCAGCAAAAATCCTCCCAGAGGCAATGCTTCAGCCATAAAAGAAGGAATTAAATGTTGAAAAAAAAACAACCCATAAATAAGTAGGAAAGTAACAGAGCTATTCCAACATGCTGCCCCCCTTGAGCAGCACATTTCTATAATTTATCTGCTGAATTTCTTTATACAACAGAGCCCCTTAGGGATTATAGAGGAACAGAAGATTTGCATCATGGATGTTTACGTGGCAAATCTGCAGGAACTGCATTAAGCTTTAGCTTTAAGCCAAAATCTACCTAGGTTTACCTAATAAAGTGGCCAGAGGGTATATACATAAACAGAAGCCAATCAGAATATATAGAAAACCAAAATCATCAAGGATGAAATGTTGTCTTCCTAATAGATGTTTAGTTGTTTCCTCCGTTTTTCTTTGACCCTCACCATTTATACAGAAATTGACTTTTTATTTCACCACCTTCCAACATTTGAAGGATCATTTGTATTCATGAAGTGGATGTGACATTCAAAAAGCATTTCAGAAGTTAAAATTAAATATGACACATTGTTTTATGCTATTGCATTCAGAGCTCCTGAATGGAAATAAAAAACTCCACACCGAGATACCAGCTGTGGTAGAAAACAGGCGAAAGGTGACATGCATAAGAAATCAAGTGTGTGTTTATGTGTGTGTTTTCTAAAATATGGCACTCCAAACTTAACTTTACAGCTTGTTTTTGTCAGCTATGCTTTGCTCTCACTCAGAGCAGCCACTCGTCTTCCTGTTGTGAGAAGTTTTACTCTACAAAGATGGGGTAGGAGCATCCACTCATACAAACACAAAGGGGAAGATAAGACTTTGTGGGGGTTTTGGTGAGAACATGACAACAGACAGAACTGACAGAACTTATCAACAGTTGTCTCTCACAGGCCAGTGAGATTATTTAAATGCGGCAACGAGTAAAATTAGCATTTTTGCGAGAAGTTGTTTCCTCTTTTAGCAAGAGCTGTTTCCAAAGCCACAGATGTTCTAGCTTAACAAGTATATTGCAGTTCGTCCCAGCGTGAAATGCAGACACTGTCTTTTGTTTGTGTCTCTGCTGCAGTTGCATTATTTAACATACAAAGATGCTGATACATTTGTTCTTCCTCCCCTGAATAACCAAACTTCCGCTCTGTTTTTTTCTTTATTTCCTTACTACATTTTTATTCTTTCTTCATTTTCCTTAACCAAGTCATCTTGGACTCATTCACTGCTTTTATTTTCAGCATCATATCCCCTTGCACCTATTTTCTCTCATTTTAATTAAATTTCTAGTATAGCTCTAAATTCCTTAAGGCATAAATGAAATTACGGGAAAATAAACCAGTCCTTTGACTCTCTCTCTCCTTCTGTGCTCACACAATTTTGCACCACTGTCAATACCGAATGTTTCAGTAGGAAAAAGCTAATCCACACAAAGCCGGGGTTCCCTTTGCCATGACAGTAAATATTTACATAACATAAAGTGACTTAGCTGTTTACAAATTGAATTTGACAAAAAAGTTTATAACTTTCATTTTTGAGTTAGTAATTAAACTATATAACTATAGTCTATAATCGGGTACTCCAGCTTCCTCCAAAAACATGACGGTTAGGTTAATTGGTTTCTCTAAATTGCCCTGAGGTGGAATCACTAGTCCATACTAGGAACTAGGGGTTTCCTTAGACAGAAAAACGTTTTATCCAATTTGAATAAATAACTGAATCTGACTGCACTGTTCAATGGTTAGGATTAATTGGAATGTATGTACCTGACTTTTATGAAGTGCCTTGAGACAACATGTGTTGTGAATTGGCGCTATATAAATAAAGTGAATTGAATTGAATTTGATGTGAACAGTTAGAATGGAAAGAAAATGCTTATTGTCCAGCATTGAAAACTTATTCTCATGTATATAATATAACTTACTTGGCATGTTCTCTGTCCTTTTTTGTTTGTAATTACTTGCAGAGTTAAGTGGCTTTTTCTGTGTCCCTGATGTAGGTTTTTATAGAGGTTGTTGGCTCATAATGTCCTGTCGACCATGTAGATGAGGAGCAGAAAGAAAAAAATCAAGACTGTGCGTGCCTGCAGGCTTATTACAAGGTTTTCTCTTATAGTTAACAGCACCGGAAGATTTACCTGAACCTAAAGCACTACATAAAATGAACTACAGGCGAGTTATGGTGTGAACGTACATTTGTTCCTGCATTTCACCTGACAACATACATGTTTAAAATTCAAATGAAAATTCAACCTGGAAAGACTCACAAAGAGAAGACAGGGATGCAATTAGAAAAGTTTATTAGTGAATGTTTATTTCTTTGGAGCTTGGACCCCAGTGGAAGACGTGAATGCTGAGAATGACATGCGCTTGAATGAACATCTTAGGGTTAGATTTAGAGATGTCTTTCCCCTGAGATCCGATCCTGGTGGTGGAGTGGAGGCCTGAGGAGAAGCCAAATGGTGGAGATGGGGTGGAGGAGGGTCAAAGTTCAGCTGCAGAACGGAGGAATCCATGGATGAAGATCTTTTAAAGCGGAGCCTTGAAGGATGATTGGCCGGGGAGGAATGCAGACTTGACGTTGATCGGAGGAGCAGAGCTGCATTGAGGAGTAATTAGACAAAGCTGGAGGTGATGGCGAGTCTTCCATGTTGAATTTTTGTTTAAACTCCAATATCGTCCTTTTAACATTTCTGTAAGTACGTTAACCACGTGGCTTCATACAGTCACTCTGCTGTCGAGGATCTCTCAATGTTGTTTTTCTTAAATATAAATATGTTGAACCTCCTTGAACCACCACCTTAACGTGGTGGAGGGGTTTGAGTGCTCAAATGATCCTAAAGGCTATGTTGTCTGGGGCCTAAATGCCCCTGGTAGGGTCTCCCATGGCAAACAGGCTCTAGGTGATGGGTCAGACAAAGAGTGGTTCAAGAATCCCCCATGAAGAAAAAAATATTGAGGCACGTGACGTCGCCCGGTACGGCGGAGCCGGGGTCCCACCCTGGAGACCTCAGCGGCCTGATCCCCAGATGTTTAGGCTGGCTCTAGGGACGTGGAATGTCACCTCGCTGGGGGGGAAGGAGCCTGAGCTTCTGCGGGAGGTCGAGAGATATCGACTAGAAATAGTCGGGCTTGCCTCCACGCACAGCGTGGGCTCTGGAACCCATCTCCTTGAGAGGGGTTGGACTCTGTTCTACTCTGGAGTGGCCCACGGGGAGAGGCGGCGGGCTGGTGTGGGTTTGCTTGTTGCCCCCCAGCTCAGCCGTCTCGTGTTGATGTTTACCCCAGTGGATGAGAGGGTCGTATCCCTGCGCCTTCGGGTTGGGGAGAGGTCTCTGACTATCATTTCAGCCTACGGGCCGAG
The DNA here is from genome assembly GCF_021462225.1 of Girardinichthys multiradiatus. Classification (NCBI taxonomy): domain Eukaryota; kingdom Metazoa; phylum Chordata; class Actinopteri; order Cyprinodontiformes; family Goodeidae; genus Girardinichthys; species Girardinichthys multiradiatus. The sequence continues at coordinate 9,275,286 of NC_061814.1, forward strand.
TGGCAGTGCAGAGTACCCGGCCTTCTTGGCGTCCCTGTCGGGGGTGCTGGATAGTGCCCCTCCCGGGGACTCCATTATTCTGCTAGGGGACTTCAACGCCCACGTGGGGAAGGACAGTGACACCTGGAGAGGCGTGATCGGGAGGAATGGCCTCCCCGATCTGAATCCGAGTGGTGTTTTGTTATTGGACTTCTGTGCTAGTCACGGATTGTCCATAACGAACACCATGTTCAAACATAAGGGTGTCCATCAGTGGACTTGGCACCAGGACACCCTAGGCAGGAGGTCGATGATCGACTTTGTTGTCGTATCATCAGATCTTCGGCCGCATGTTTTGGACACTCGGGTGAAGAGAGGGGCTGAGCTGTCCATTGATCATCACCTGGTGGTGAGTTGGATCCGCTGGAGGAGGAGAAAGCCAGTCAGACTTGGCAGGCCCAAGCGCATAGTGAGGGTCTGCTGGGAACGTCTGGCGGAGCCCTCGGCCAGGGATGTATTCAACTCCCACCTCCGGGAGAGCTTCGACCAGATCCCGGGGGATGTTGGAGACATAGAGTTTGAGTGGACCATGTTCTCCGCATCTATTGTCGATGCTGCTACCCGTAGCTGTGGCCGTAAGGTCTGCGGTGCCTGTCGCGGCGGCAATCCCAGAACCCGGTGGTGGACACCGGCAGTAAGGGATGCTGTTAAGCTGAAGAAGGAGTCCTATCGGCTGTGGTTGGCTTGTGGGACTCCTGAGGCGTCTGACGGGTACCGTGAGGCCAAGCGTGCTGCGGCCTGGGCTGTGGCAGAGGCAAAAACACGGGCCTGGGAGGAGTTCGGTGAGGCCATGGAGAAGGACTACCGGTTGGCAAACCGTCCGTCGCCTCAGGAGGGGGAAGCAATGCTTCGCCAACACTGTTTATAGTGGGGGCGGGAGACTGCTGACCTCGACTGAGGACATTATCGGGCGGTGGAAGGAGTACTTCGAGGATCTCCTCAATCCTGCCATCATGCATTCCGTGGTGGAAACAGAGGCTGGGGACTCGGGGTCGGACTCTTTCATCACCCAGGCTGAAGTCACCGAGGTGGTTAAAAAGCTCCGCGGTGGCAAGGCTTCGGGGGTGGATGAGATCCGCCCTGAGTACCTCAAGTCTCTGGATGTTGTAGGGCTGTCATGGTTGACACGTCTCTTCAACATTGCGTGGCGGTCGGGGACAGTGCCTCTGGACTGGCAGACTGGGGTGGTGGTCCCCCTTCATAAGAAGGGGGACCGGAGGGTGTGTTCCAACTACAGGGGGATCACACTCCTCAGCCTCCCTGGTAAGGCCTACGCCAGGGTATTGGAGAGGAGAGTCCGACCGATAGTCGAACCTCGGCTTCAGGAGGAGCAGTGTGGTTTTCGTCCCGGCCGTGGAACACTGGACCAGCTCTACACCCTCTACAGGGTGCTCGAGGGTTCATGGGAGTTTGCCCAACCGGTTCACATGTGTTTTGTGGACCTGGAGAAGGCATTCGACTGTGTCCCTCGTGATAACCTGTGGGAGGTGCTCCAGGAGTATGGAATCGGGGGCCCTTTACTAGTGGCCATCCGGTCCCTGTACGAGCGGAGCAGGAGTTTGGTCCGCATTGCCGGCACTAAGTCGGACCTGTTCCCAGTGCATGTTGGACTCCGGCAGGGCTGCCCTTTGTCACCGGTCCTGTTCATAACTTTTATGGACAGGATTTCTAGACGCAGCCAAGGGCCGGAGGGGGTCGGGTTTGGGGACCAGTGGATTTCGTCTCTTCTTTTTGCAGATGACGTGGTCCTGCTGGCCCCCTCTAGCCAAGACCTACAGCATGCGCTGTGGCGGTTCGCAGCCGAGTGTGAAGCGGCTGGGATGAGGATCAGCTCCTGCAAGTCCGAGGCCATGGTACTCGACCGGAAAAGGGTGGCTTGTCCTCTTCAGGTTGGAGGGGAGTTCCTGCCTCAAGTGGAGGAGTTTAAGTATCTCGGGGTCTTGTTCACGAGTGAGGGAAGAATGGAGCGGGAGATCGACAGACGGATCGTTGCGGCTGCTACAGTAATGGGGGCACTGTGCCAGTCCGTTGTGGTGAAGACAGAGCTGAGCCGAAAAGCAAAGCTCTCAATTTACTGGTCGGTCTACGTTCCTACCCTCACTTATGGCCATGAACTTTGGGTCATGACCGAAAGAACGAGATCCCGGATACAAGTGGCTGAAATGAGCTTCCTCCGTAGGGTGGCCGGGCACTCCCTTAGAGATAGGGTGAGGAGCTCGGCCATCCGGGAGGGGCTCGGAGTAGAGCCGCTGCTCCTCCACATCGAGAGGAGCCAGTTGAGGTGGCTCGGGCATGGGAACGCCTTGGGCTCCCCCTGGAGGAACTGGAGGAGGTGTCTGGAGAGAGGGACGTCTGGGCGTCTCTGTTGAGTCTGCTGCCCCGCGACCCGGTCCCGGATAAAGTGGAAGACGACGAGTACGAGTACGAGATAAATATGTTGATTATTGGCGTGAGAATTCAACCTTTTGCTATTAAAGATTTATTTACAGAAGTGAAGCGTTTTCTCAAAAGATAAAAAAAAAAGATTTTTCTTAATTTTTCTAATTTTAATAGACTTCACTTCTGCACGCACACACTTCAAAGAGAGGTTTGATTTATTCTGCCCTGGTCTCATCAGTAGCTTTGTTGTTACTCAGTGGGATTATGAGACAGTGCTGAAAACCTATTAGATAATAATATTCCTATGCTAAACAAATGTAATAATTATTGAATAATTTATAAAAGTAAGAAAAAGCATTCTAAAAGTTGATGTGTCTTTACATATTCTTTACATTGTCTGAGGATTTGCAAAGAGGGTCCCCAGCCAGAAGCCAATTCTGTTTGGGGGGCCACGGCATGGAAAAGTTTGGGAACTCCTGCCTTACAATTTTGTTTGTTAGTTTTTTTTTGTTTGTTTGTTTTAAATGCTATGTTCAGGGTGTACCCCGCCTCTCGCCCATAGACTTTGCCCTGCGATGGACTGGCGACCTGTTCAGGGTGTACTCCGCCTCTCGCCCATAGACTTCTGGAGATAGGCACCAGCTCCCCCGTGACCCACTATGGAATAAGCGGTAGAAAATGACTGACTGACTGACTGACTGTTTTAAATGCTGTCCTTGGGTTTAGTTTAACTTTATATTCACATTTCCAGTTTCTTCGTAGCCCCTTTGAAAATTGATATCTGTAATTAAGGAAAGTATTTCACCTGATAAATATTATTAACTTAAGTATTTTACTTCCTTTGCCTTTATTAAATGATATGAAGCAGTTGTTCGAGAATTCCTTTCAATGTCTTGATGTATTGCCCTAATTTTTCAACATTGCTCATGGTGCCATCTATTTTGTGAAGTTCACCAGTCCTTCCTAACGCAAGCTCTCCCACGACATGATGCTGACTCCCCTGTTACACGGTTAGAATGGTGCTCTCAAACTTTCAAGCTTCCTTCTTTTTTCTGCCAAATGTTATGATGGTCATTATGGACAAACACTTCAATTTTAATTTAATAAGACTACAGGACATGTCCCCAAAAAGAAGCTATTTGTCCATGAATGCATTTGCAAACTGTAATTCAGTTTTGTAAGTTGCTTTATGTTGCCAAGTAATGGCTTCTTCCTCTCTGAGTGGCCTTTCAGCCCATGTCAAGAGGGCACTCTCTTACAAATTTTACCCAACATTTTCATAAGGTCTTTTGCTTTTATTCTGGTGTTAATATGCACAATAGCATGTTCTCTGGGGCACATTATGATGGCTGGACATTTCCATAGGGTTTGGAATAATTGCTTGAATCGATGAGCATGGTTAAGTAATCTAGAAATTGTACCTGTTAAGGATAAACTAGACTTGTGGAGGTTTGCAATTCTAATCCTGATATTTTACCTGATTTCCTTTGATTTTTCCATATTGAAACACAAAGAACCAACATGTTTGAGGTGTTGCCTGCAAAGAGATGCACAGGTATGCTTCTATTTAACTCAGAAGCTCACAATGTCAGAAATAATCATCTGCCCTTTCTCAAATAGTTTAAGAGTGGCAATGTTAGTGTATGCAAACATCTGAATTCAATGCCAGTTAAAAAAATCATTATTTTGACATTTACAAAATAGAAATTATTGAGAATAATTTCGGAAATTTAGGCAATCCTACCAGACCTAAAACTTGTTCAGTCAAATTTACAGTCAGGCTGTGGCAAAAAGGTCATGTCTAATTTTATACAATATATATTATCTGGCTTTACCTGTATGTCCTATAACTGTGGTGAATATTTGAACAGTAATGGAATCCAGTGGAGACTACCACATCAATGAGCCAGTCCAACAGTTGTTTACTATTTAGACTAACTAAGAAGACTACCAACCAAGGAGTTGCAATGATTTTTAAGCCAAGTCCTCCTGGAACTCCTCTTATATTTTTCACAAGAAATTATTTGTTAAAATACGTTAGAGATTCAGAATTTACTCTGGAAGAATCCACACCTTGATGTTAAGTCGCAGTGTTACAACTGTGATAAAAGACATTGTATTGGTGTTTCTCTTGTTTGGTGAGTGTGATTTGTTATTCTCACACTCAGACCAGATGATGCTTATGTTTCTGGATACAATATTGGTCTTGCTCCTGAAAGCAATAGCTCTATTTTCTCTCGGGCAGTTTTCCCAAGATATGTGAGCGGTTTTGATTTGTCTGTTTTGTGTGTCTTTGCTTAATAGTCTGTGTGTGTGTGTGTGTGTGTTTGTGTGTGTGTGTGTGTGTGTGTGTGTGTGCGTGTGTGCGTGTGTGTGTGTGTGTGTGTGTGTATGAGAGATGATATAAGATAAAATCAGATGTATGCTTTCCATGGATGCCAAAAATGAGACCCGACATTATCAGATCTCTATGTTGCATGGAGATGATTGTGCTGAGGGAAATTGGTCATAAAAGACGGATTGACCCTTTTTGTTTAAAACACATATTTCACTTCCTGGAAATATTTCATACATGTGGTGTCTGGTGATTACTAATGCCCTGGTTTAAGTGACCTGTAAGGCCACTAGAAAGAATGAATAAATCAAAATTGTGCAACTTACCAGTAAAGCATGCCTTGGTGTTAAAGCAGTTAAAACTGGAGGTACCCGGCCCAATGTCAGTAGTTGAAGGAACTCTAAATGGGTTTAATTCTCAGTGAAGTAAGGATGTGTGCTTACTTAATTGTTTACCTTTTACCTTCTAGCGGCACTCAGATTCTGGTTGGATAAGGTTCAATATGACCTAAGTTGAGGTTTTCTCTGAGGGGAAAGGAAACATTGAGGGCAGGTTCAACACGAGCTTCTTATGCTTCACAAAGCTAAAGCGAAAAATATTAATGCTAAAGCGTTCATGTTCGGGTCTCGGTTGATAAAGTGATGAGTGATTATGCTGTCTGATCTAACTTGATTTAGTCTGAATGTGTAATCCTCCTTCATATTAAGTGTCACATCCCTAGAAGCTCAAACCCAGGAGGCATCAGTCTTCAGCACAACAATATTAATAACACTAGAACTAACAAGTCTTTTTTTAAGACTATCACATCCCAGCTGAAAACTCAATCATTTGTCTGTCTTCCACCTGTCACTGACTGATAAGAAAATATTACAAGGTGGTTGCTTTGTTGGTATAATTTATTGATACATCTGTAAGAGATATTCTTTGTTGTTTTTAGGACAAACCCTATTTTTTAGCCTCTTAACACTGAGTTTAGTCTTTTGCACCGTAACACAATAAACAGGCTAAATCAATGGATCAAAGAGCAAGAACCATTTGGTAGATAGCTCCAAAATATTTTTACAGTTTGTCATGTTGCAACTACAAACATCAGCATTTTTTATTTTGGGAATTTGTGTCACATACCACACAATGTGGTATGTGATGCGCATTGCTGGTTAGAGTTGATGGGAAGATGGATAAAGCTAAATACAGAGCAATCCTATATGAAAACCTGCTGGATAGAAGCAGCAGAAGACGTCCAGACTGGGTCAGAGGTTTCACATTACAGCAGGAGAACTACTCTGAACATACAGCCATACTGGCTCAGGGTATTCTACAATAGAACGGTTTACATCAAAGCAAATTCAAGTGCTAGAATGGCCCAGTTAAAATCTATACCTACATCCAATTTAGAATCTGTGGCAAGAATTGAAAATAGATTTTCACAGATGCTTTCAAGCCAATCTGACTGGGCCTGAGCTATTTTGCAAACCAGAACAGGAACAAAATCTGAGTCTCTAGGTGTGCAAAGCTAGTAAAGACGTATCAAACAAGTTCTGCAGCTGTAATTGAAATGGAATGTGGTTCTACAATGTATTGACCCAGGGCGTCTAACACAAATTTGCAATGCACCTTTTAGAGTTGAGAAAAACTTGTATCTTTTAACTTTTAACTTCACAATGAGGCAGTACTTTGTGCTGGTCTAACATCCCAATAAAATATACTAACGTTTGTGGTTGTAAAGTGACAAAATGTAAAAAAAACTTCAAGGGGTATGAACACTTTTGTAAAGCACTGTACAATTTATGCTGAAAATCTTTTTGGATATAAATTATGGCATGTAAATCACAGCACAATTTATTTAACCTCAGAGTCAGGCACATGCTGCAGAAACCTAGCTCCCCAACATCCAATGGAAGGCTGAGATGCAGCAAACCCAGAGAAGTCAGTGACCACTATGCACCTAGTTTTAATTCAACTGGAACATGCTCTATCTCAAACAGTTTTTCGTGAAATTCTGTTCGACCTAAATGCAGCAATTAGGCATAGCACTTATTTGTTCCATATTTAAGCTCTGACACTGTACATATTTTAAACATTTTCTTTGGCACAGAGACATATTTATAACATTTGTGAAGACTGAATAAATTTGAAAAAGGAGAACATCCATAATACCTTAGATCAGGAAATCTCAATCTTCTCAATGTGTTTTGAACAAAAAATACATAATGTCTGAACCATGCTATGAAAAACAAACCTGCGTGCTCTAGCAAATGTGTGACTGAAGATGTAAGAACCACTAATGTGATAGGCACCTATCACATTAGGTGCCTATCACATTAGGTGCCAGATCCAGAAATGTCTGGATCTGATGCAGAATTGTCTGAAAATTGGTCGGCACATTGGCAAAAGGCTTCTGCTTATGCTGCTGCCACCTTTGGTATTGCAGTATAACACAAATATAGTCATTTACATGTTGCTGAAATCTGAACAATTTTTTACTTTGAGTTTACCAAAATGATGTATGCTCTTTTTCCCAAATTACATTTTTATCAATAAATCAATTTAACAACTGCATTTAAGCGAGGGTCATCAAGAGGTATCCTTAATATTTAACATAAATTTGGCATAACCTAAAGCCAAATAATTACAAGTACAGGAGCAGAGGCTGTGTCCAGAAATGGGAAAGTTTAGGAGGAAATAAGCCAGGAGGAAATGTGGTGCATGTGGAAAATCAATACTGTCATGTCAACTGGGACAGGAGTGAATCAGACAGGTTTCTAAAACATCCAAATTGTTGGACCTGAAAATAATTATTTTATTATGCAAAGATAAGAAATGGGTTGGTAACCACCAGCCAGCATGAAAGTTTGGAACTACACACAAACCCTGCAGCCATTAAAATCTGACAGATAAATTATTCAATTAAAATCTTCAGACAAATGTGGAACATATTGTTTCCAATAGAAAAGCTAATAAACAGGACATTAATATTCTATAAAACAAAAAGCTGAAACAGAAGATTATAAAACAATAGACTTTAAATGAGTAACAATGTCCTATCTGAGGTATTAAATGAAACTTTGTCATATTTTATGCAAAGCAATGCATTCTGAGCGACAAAGGTAAAAACGTAGCAGAACAATAGCCTCCTACACACCTCATGTCACCGAACAACAGATAAATAGGGAAGAAGGGAAGGAGATGATGAAGGAGTGAAGGAAAAACCAAAGAAGGGAAAACAATCATGGCTTCAAACTGCAGACTGGAGAGCTGTCTACACTCAACTCCAGGCAAGATAGAAAGAACATACATTATCAACAAAAGACAAAACAAATGACTTTGAAGCTGTGTCTTTAAATTCAGAAACAAGAACATTTTCCTGCAGTGCCTGTTTGTCTACAAAAGTGATAGAATAACAATAAAACGTTTTGTTTCAGGAGAATACTTTGAGAGTTTTTATACCAAAACCTTATTGATCTGTAGAACAATGGTACAGTTTTTAGAAAACTGTTCATTCGTTTTTTATGTTGTATTATATTATGCAAAAATAGGTACACTCAGAAAATAAAATTATATTTGAAAACTTTGTAAAACAGAAAAAACTGTTATTTGTTTGCAGCCACTGAAAAAATATCAATGAAATCCAGGAACTTATTGGACTCAGCAGTAGTAATGGGACTTAAGAGCCGTTTAAATGATTTATTTTTGAAAATGTACATATTTCAAAAAACGAGCAATTTAACCGCTTTGCATAATGTTAAATATATTAATTTTAGGAAACCTGGCATGTGTGGGTGACATTTACAACTAAAGCTAAATCATCTGTATTAGGGAATTTTAATATTATTATTTAAAAGGTGCAAAATATAAAACGTGTATATATTTACCTTAAACTTAAGTATAAAAAATCAAAAAATAAATGTCAAATACCTATGTAGTTCTTTACTACAAGTGTCGTGTGCATTAATAGCATTTCAATGGTATAAGTAATATAGAAACAAAACAAAAAAATCAACATAAAATTTAAGAGAAAAAAGTGCACCAAAATTACTTTGGCAGAAACAAAAATCTGCACCATTAAACGGAAGTATTAAGGCAACACACTAAATGTGAAAAAACTTAACCAGAAAAATTAACCGAATAAAGTGTGCAGACTTTTGGTTGCGCCACTCATTGTTTCGTCCTCGATCAACGAGCACAGTGACCGTCCTCCTCTCTCCCACTACATGCAGCCTGCGTCTGCATCGCAGCCAGGTTGCACACAGCACCACACACCCTGCCACCATGACAAGTGACGAAAACAAACATTGAGCAATGAGCATGCGCGCTGTATGCTCATACCTACCGCCCCTTTCGGATTTTGTGTTTAATTTCCTAAGTGGCATAACATACAGTATAAATTAAAATGAATATATAATATATATATAATACATAAATTAAATTGAAACAATAGCATCATAAGCAAGCAAAGTAGTAAAAAACAAAGAACGGCTCTCACTAACAAAACTCGAGTCCTTTCGTTCAAGGTAGGGAGCTGTTCAAAAGAATCGATTCGCTTGTGAACATCACATCACTACTGAGCAGTACACCAAATAACAATCTAAGGCCAAGACAGCTACAGTGAAAGCGAAGAGTAGTTCATATTGTGCCACGGCTGTCAGAATACAAGAATTTTCTCCCATGTGGTTACAGGAGGTGTGGCCCAGCCTCCAGGATGGAATGTGTTTTATGGTGTGTGAGTGTGTGTGTGAGGCTAAGGATAAGCTCACTATTGTCTATAATCACTGTCCACGTATTGTACTGAGGCAAAAACAGTTGTTGGAAGTGATGTTTTCAAATCAAACCATTCATCTACATTTGCGCTTAAGTAAAAATCTACTTCTAATTTATTTTAGATTATAGCAAAAGTATTCTTTATAGTAATCAGCAGAACAAAACACTTTGACCAACTGAAAGAAAACTACCAGAAGGAAGAACTTCAAACAAGTTGAGACCGGTATAGGTAAGGGGTAAAGGAGCAGAAGACTCATGCATTTATCATTTGGTGAGTTTCATGGATGCTCGACAGCTTAATACAGCTTAATAGTTTATTTATGTTAATACTCCACCCACTCAGAATTTAGATGTAAACAATACAACATTGAAGCTGAAATTACTGGGTTTTATTTTTATTCCGGAGTACATAAAGTTAAACTTTGTAAAATCTTACCGGAACAATCCTGGGTCTGCCACTCCATACACTGACCGTACGGAAAAGAGATGACGTACGCTGGAGAGTCTACGCAGCGCTGGGTGCTTCCACACCACATGCACTCCATGGCTTGGCTGCTGCAGTTGGCACAGCTGGTCCGCAGAGCACAGGGCATCTTACAGGGACGAGCATTTTGACTCTGTGGACTCCCTGAGAAGCGAACGAAAGGACAGACATGGACAAAGACAGAATAATTATGAGTTTGGATAAAAAACCTTTAAAGAAACTTTCAAAACTGCAACAGAAAGCAGCTTTTAAAGACACGTGATGAAACAAATGATCAGTTTTCTGCTAATGCTTATTAAATCACACTCTGAAGTCATTATTAAGTTGGCACATGGGTAGATAATTAAAATGTGTCATCTATTTAATCCCTTCTTCGTTTATCAGAAAAAAACCCTCACAAAGTCTCATCCTGTGATCTGCCCCAGTTCTTCCACCCCCCCCAAACCCCTCCCGTCTCGTCTCGTTCAATCCTCTCCTCACCAGCAGCTTTTTCACAGATCAGGCCATCAGCGGTGGCGGTGCAGGGGTTGGCTTTAAGTCCGGACGTCTCCGCTCTATGCAAGTAGGCGCAAAAGCCTGAGTCACTGGGCTCTCCGGGCAACCATCGCAGAGTGGTGTTGGTAAATGGGGATGTATCCTCCCAGCCCCAGTAGGATACATTGATTTTCCTCAGGCCCACCCACGGAGATAACCTCTGTGGACACAGAGAGAAACAGATTTGTATTATTCCTCTGCAGGTTCTGTTAGTCTGTTTAAAATTACTCTCGCGTTTAAAGAAGACAGATATTGGTTCGCTGTTTGGGCAAAAGCAACAGTAAATACCAGCTTCTAACACACGTGCATTAGAAAAAACATTTAAACGCGCAACAGTATGTGGGATTGTCTGCAGCATTTTCTCAGCAGAATTCGTGCAGTCACATTTCAAGTAAAGTTATAAAAGGAACTACCTGTTCCTCTTGTGTCCCATTCTCTATCTTTATTGTCTACTAAATTATTTACCTTACAACAGCAGTGAAAAACAGTGATTAGTCTAAATGAGTTCTTGTGGCAGTAAAATATGGAGAGAATTCCATTTCAGGCTTAAGAAAACAAAGCCCAGCAATCAATAAAAGCTAAAAATAATCAGAACTTACAATTTTCAAGACAGGATGGAAAAAGGAATTAACATCAACAATAATTAGGTAAATGCACCGATTAAAGCTGCAGGTATAGAATCTAAATAAGCTTTATGGGAAGAAGAGATAAACTGAGCTTCAATAAACCGAAAAAGTGAGTTTCCTGTGTCATTAACTTTACTTTTATAAACAAAAGAAATGTAATATGGAACTCCTCTTCTTTGCAGTTCACATTTACAGAGAGGCCAGCCATAGTAACATAGGGCAAAAAACAAAAATACAATAATATTGGAACCACTGTAACAAAAGCAAGGGCTGCTTCACAAGTGAACTACAGTCTCAAGCACTTACAGGACCACTAAGTCCACTTGAACTTTGCCAGAAGGTGGCAAATTTGGAAAAACCAAACATCGGTAGGAAGACATGACTGTATTATGATTGGTAGTATCACCATAGTAACCACAGGCTGTTTCACAATCTGTAGAATTTCCCAGTAATTATGGCAAGTTTCTGTACCTCAACCATTAGTTGTAAATTACTTCAAGAATGGAAACATTAATAATATCTTATCTGCAACATGAGAGGATGTTGTTCCTGTAAGATTTGCTTGCATAGAGCACAGCGCACTGCTGAACATGCCATTTTTTGCAATAATTTTATCCTAACGAAGCACATTGTGGACATATCTAGGTGAGAGCACTCAGGAGAAACCATGCAGAAGAATAAAATAAGTCTTTGTTACTAATTACACAGAAACTTTAAAGCCTGAAGTTGTTTTTTGAGTTTTGTAGGTTTTTTTTGTGTTGATGAGCACAGATTCTTCGTTACTCCTCGATCATTGTTTTGCTGAAATCCGATGAATGCATCACAAGCTGATAGTAGTCGCGGAACTAAAAGTTGCTATAAATGACACATGGAGCTTGAAGCACTGCTGGACCTTGAAGCACTGCTGGACCTGGGTTATTTCCTGGGCATGAGGCCAGCATGACCAGTCCTCCTTTAAACACTCTGATGACCTAGTGAACCAAACATAAGCTACTATTGCCCCCACCAAGCTTCTCCACACTCAAGACCCAAATATGCCGACACCACCATGATGAACCACCACAATCTCAACCCATAGGTTCAAAATGGTCAGGATACTCTCTGATTCCATCCGACCTAATGTGGTGCACACTCATTCCTTGCTGCACCCCAGAAGACCTCTACGAGAACCTGCAGAGATCATCCTTATTTGATTGCTTGATGTTGTGGTACAGTCTTAGCCTGGTTTGAGGAGGTCCAAAGACCCAATATTATTTCACATGAACACTGATTATAAAGACAATCTTCTGCAAAAGACATTACAAAAGTAAAAACTGATTCAAGATGTTCAAATGTTCAAAGGAGTCTGGGAATCTGCAACAGCTGACAGAACCCGAGTTCAATGAACACTTTATTACTGTGATTTGGCCAGGAACGATTAGGGAATCTATCCCCACAGCTGTGACTTATTACATAAAACACTTCTAGTTCAGAGAAAGACTGTGAAACTGCTGCCCTACAGTAAGCTTGAAATCAAACATTTAGAATTTGAAGAAGAAGAAATGTTATCTTCAGTGGTTGTTACAGGAATAATCAAAATCAGAAGGACTGTATGCAGCAAAACATGTACCTAAATTTTCATTTCTATCATAAACATTACAAGAGCAAAGCATATTAAAACATTCCCATCCAAGCTGCCAGTTGTTTTCTCAGACATCTGGACTTAGTGAATTCAAAAGGAGCAATGCTCCTGGAGGCTGGGGATTAAAAAAAGTTTCTTGTCTCCTCAGCAAAGTTTAAGACAGAAATATGACACTGAAAAAAATTTACCTCTCCTATTCTCAGAAGTAGGAAGCCAGGGAAATTGCGTTCAAACATTTAAATATTTTAACATGATCTATTATTCGTCCAGTAAAGCCAGTAATGATGATTTATGTGAGACAGAAAAACAATCCAACCAGACTGGTTTATTATTTATCGGTTTCTGCTAAATTATCATTTTAAAGATGTGTTTTTATCATAGCTGGACTAAAACGTCCTTGGCATCTAATTATAAATATTACAAATTTATGGTGCTAAGGTAACAGGCTGTATAGCTGTTAATAATGAATCAAATAGTAGGGCGTACACTATATTTCAGAATGAGCTCCAAGGTACATAATTACAATGATAATAATTTATTTGTATAGCCCTTTACCATAACCACTAGGTTAACCAAGGTGCTTTACAGTGACTAAAATAAAATAAAACACACAAAACACAATCAATAAAACAGCGTTAGAGTGAAAAAAAATTTGAAACATAAGAAACAAAAAATAGATGTAAAAAGTGTCACACTAATAAGTATTAAAAGCCATCTTAAGTCTCGACTTGAAGAGGCCCAGTTCAGAGATTAGTCCTAATTCGGCCAGAAGTTTATTCCAAAGTCTAGGAGCTGCCACAGAAAAGGCTCCATTTAGACCTGGGCTCTTCCAACAGGTGCTAATTGAGGCCCTTAAGACTCGGCCATGCACACGAACAGTTAAAAGATTACAAAAATACAATTGAGCCAAACCATTTAGAACTTTAAAAACAAGACTTATGGGGAGGCAGTGAAGAGATTTAAGTATCGGTGTGAAATCAGACCTGTTCACATGAATCAAATACTTCATTTCAACAATTAATTAAATTTATTAATATGTAAGGATTATGATTATTGATAAATTATATTTTATCTAGAATTATAATAAAAATTTCTTAACCAAAAATCATTACCCACAAATAGAATAGAAAATAGAAAGAAAATATATGCGCATTGAGTGTCTATAAAGGTCAAACCAGCAGTTTTATGGACAAAATTTGCCATTTGGGTTAACTTGGAAAGTGGAGCCCTCCTGGTGTGCTGATGTCTCGATTGTGGCGATCAGTTGGTAGACGGTGGGCCGCGCCCTTAGCCACGAGCAGCTGATTGCCCCGAATGAACAGAGGGTCATAAAACTCTGAGGCGGAACTCAGTGGAAAAACTCCAGCAATAAAACTGGGACAAAGGAGTGGTCAGAAGAGGCCCAGACCGCAGTTGCTTTGAATGGAAAACTTTAAAAGTCCAACTTCTAACTTCTGGCTGATTTGGGATCAGACAGACAAGACACACACACCTTGCTGATCACATCCGCGCTCTGCGATTCAGCACACTTGCACAGCAAATCAAACACTCAGCATAAAACACTTCAAAGAGCATTGCATGCAACAAGTTAATACCTTGGATTCACCACTGGTGATACTAAATCACCTTAAATATGCCTCACGTTGCCCATACCTCTAAATGCACCTATCCCAGTTAATATAAAAAGAACCAAATTACTTTGACTTTGATTTCTTCTCCTCCAGTTGAGGATGTGTTCAGCGAGGTCTTCAATTGGTTATGAATCTTCTGACCTTCTAGTATCAGACAGATTTCCAGCTTTCAAGCTCTTCCGGGAATGGCCTTGTGGAGGAAAAGTTTGCCTGCGAGCTGTTGTCTCTCCAGATATGCGCCTCCGTTGCATCGTCCAGTAAGACATGCTGGAAATGGCAACTAAAGTTTATTTTCTGCTGGTTTTATAATCCCGGGTGATGTCAGAGCTGCGACATCTATTGAGCTGCGCATGTCGAACTACGCAGCCCAGCCAGTCTATTCCCTAAAAATGGATGACCCCAAAAAATAGTTGTTTCTCTTATTAACCCTGTATATACCAGCCTGGTGGAGTAGCCTTTTTAAACAAAGTTACTTAGGGAAAAATAGCTCCCAATGACATTATTTTCAGTGCCATTAAAATTTCTCCGATCACATTTGTTTCAGAAAAGGTAAAAACTAAAAAAAAAGACAGGAAAAATAAATACTGTCAACTAAAAAGTTCTAAATTATTTCATCATTTTAGAAACTATGAATAAAATACCATCTATATAAAAGCAAATAAAGTGTTTCCTGAGATGAAATCCGGTGTCAAGAAACCGGGCTTACAAATAAAATGTATGTGCATCATGTCATTTTAGGCACACCACCCACCTGATTTTCCAGCTGATCTTTTTGTAGCTCCTCCAGAATAAAACTGACTTGATTGTCTGTGAGCAGGGAGGCGATATTTCCTCCCAGGTTTTTGCAGTAGTGCTGGGCGTTGTCGTAGCTCTCTCTGCTGGAGTTGATCCTCAGACAGACCTCTCCGACATGGTACCAGCCGTCCCCGCACATCTGGCCTGCACACAGAAACAAAATCTGCTGTACTGCTTTTGCTCTTGAATCTGTGATCGTAATTGCTTTAGACAAACTACAGTTAAAACATTTATATATAGTAAAAATTTGTAAAGTGCTGACACAAGTTGAATTAGAGTCCCATCCAGGGATCCCATTTGCTGATATCTGGTGATAGCTGCTCAGATCTCCCCAGCTGTCTATGAGGGCAAAGCTGAAATACTTCACATTAACTTTTATGATGTTCAAAGTAAGGGACTATGTTTCTGCAGCAGGAGAACAACCTTTCATGTATTTCTGTTCGCACACAATCACCTGTAACTTCAAAATATGTTACGCAATGAATTATCTATTACTAGTGTTAATGTAGCGGTTCAGCTAACTACTGCAGGTGAAAACATTCTCAGCATTGTTAGAAATGAATTTATTGAAGACTGTAGCTGTATTTCTTAAGAATGACATATCTAAAGAAAAAAATTATATCGCTATTCACATTACAAGCGACACAGTGATAGCAGGACTAGTTTTTTAACCTCGTGTTGGAACAGCCAACCAAGGCACTTCGGAGAGGATGAATAAATGCCGAGTGTCTTTTAATGCAGTGAAATACAAATCTGGTTTGAACTGTATGTATTATTTAGATTAGCATGACAACATGCTGAGTGCGTTAGCATAAAAGTGTGCAAATAAGCAAAGAAGGATTGACGTTACTTTGTGTTCTAGAAGTAAATAGATTAACCTATAAAACACATGTATGATGTCATTGTTATGATGTCACTGTATCTGGATACAGGAGACTGAAAAAGCAAAGATGGCTTTCAATAAACCAGGATGAAAAGAAAGAAAACATCAAAATGGTTTCCATCACCAACCTTTCAAGCAACAGAGAAGAATGTCTCTGCCTTTCTTTTGTGTTTTTCAAACAAATAGTAAAAGGGCAATAACTGACCAAAAAAGGAGGAGAAAGATGGATGACTGGCAGAAAGAATAGCAGTACAAAAAAGAAGGTTTAGATAGGCTGGGTTATAGCTCAGAGCAAAGCAGAGATAAACACATCAGATTATTTCGAATATTTTTCACACAGTGTGTCTAAAGAAAAGGCCAGAGCTGCCAAGATGGTGGAGCTACCTCCAAATACCACCCAAAACTTTACCACTATTAGAAGCAAATACATCATCAGGTGGAATTGCAAGAGACATCAGAGCATCACTAATGGATTCACACACAAAAACATTTTCATTTAATTTGTGTAGTCAATGACCCATCAAGAGGTTTCATGCTAAATGATGCTATATGTTTTCAAATGCAAATTTCAGAGACAAGATGGCTATACAGAGGCTGTCCCAGATTCAGTGGTGCAAAAAAGACTAACTACTTTCTTTACGCAACAAAAAACTAATGTTAAGAAGCAGAAGGAACAAAAACTTTTAGGCCGTCATATATAACTGACCCTGACATCTGTGGATTTCTGAAACAAAACCAATCAAATAAATCAATCAATTAAATTTTATTTGTATAGCAATTTACAACAGTCACTACTGGGCCAAAGTGCTTTCCATTAGTGCAAGAACAAAAACATAAAAAGACCCCATTAAATTTTAACAGACCCAAGTGCCAAGAACTGAAATGTCCTTGGACTTTCGTTAATCTAAAAGATTACAGCGGCCGATTTATTTTGCATTTCTTCCAAAGTCCACGTTGAAGGTTTGATTGGAAAAACAGAAATTTTAAACATTACTTTAGCTGGACTGTTTCAGCCCTGATAGGGAGATAAAATGTTTACTTCATTCTTGGCCAAGTTAGAGCGGATTGATAGGGCCTCGACCAATGTAGCTTCACATAGTACAATGGGCGTTCTTTAGGTGGGAAAAACAGTTCCAAATGGAACAATGGTCTCCTATGAATTTCCAGACTGTTAATATCCACTAACAAAGTGTTCTATCTGTTTGACATGAACATTTTCATTTTAGGCTGTTTTGAACTGCTAGTCAGCTTTAAGACATAGTGATTTGACATCTTTCTACTAAAGGTAAGGGAACTATAACAGAAATTAACTTCACAGAACCTCCCTTCCAAAAATCAGAGCTAAGACCTTTTTCCCTAAAAAAATGTTCCTGAAGTTGAAATGCAGCTTTAAATTGCGGAAAAATAATATTTTACACCTATGAGCTAAGTACAGAACACGTTAGAAACCAGATTAATAACGGGGAGTGTAAAGTGGAAGCCTGAAAATATTTACACAAGGATTGATTAAATGATGTATCTGTCTCTGCCCTTGCTGTGTGTGTTTGTGCTGTTCCTGTTGTGTCTTGGTGCTAGTCAACTCTCTTTTGGGGTACAATCGCCAAACCCTGCTGGACCTTTGGCATTTTCCAGTGACTTTATAAATGCAATTTTTCCCGGAGAAAAAACGTCTCCATTTTCATCTGTGATTCCAGCTCACCTTTGCCGCACCTTGGCCCCAATCTCCCAACAAAACCGCTTCAGACACTGGTGCGAACGCAGCGGTCTCCTCGTGAAGTTTAGGGCCTATCTGGTGTGTTCTTCAGCAGCTTCTTGGAATGAGCATGGATTTAAGCCTCATTTCGCCTTTTTCTCTCTGGATCCTCGCGATGCCTGGTTGCTGTCCATTGTTGGCTTGGATGAGATGTTCTAACCTCACAGGACCTTCAATCCTCAGCTCCACCGTTGCGGGGTAACCCATTGCACCTGCAGCTGCTGGGCCGGGTCTCGCAGACCGCAACGGACATAGATGCGCCAATCTCTGCCAGGTTTGGATTCGTTAACGCCAGATCACTGACAAATAAAACTTTTATCTTGACTTATTCATGCTTCATTGTAGGTGATTTTAATATTCATGTGTGCTGTCCTGATAAGCCAATGGCAATGGACTTTTTAAATCTTATTGACTCTTGTGCAGTCTGTGCCTACACAAATATGTGGGCACACGTTGGATCTTGTTTTAACTCACGGTATACCAGTTTTTAACTTCGAGCTCTGTAATGTAGTTTGGTCGGATCACAAGCCAGTCTTGTTTGAAGTTTCCATCCCTTGTTCCAAAGTTAATCCTCCTACAGTCACTAGATGTTGCCGTGTTTTTAACCCTTCCACCGCTGGTCAATACTCTGTTGTTTTTAATCAGAACTGCAGCCTTCCTGAGCCTATACATGACGACTGTAACAAACTCAGCTCATGGTTTTACTCAACCTGCTAAACTGCTCTAGATTCTGTGGCCCCCTTTAGAATCAGGCAGGTAAAAGCCAAATTTGACCTCTGGCTGAATGAAACCATCAGTGCTGCTACAAGAAAGTGTAGGAGAGCCAAACATAAATGGAAGAAGGATAAACTTCAGGTGTCACATGAAATTTTAAAACACAACTGTTATCAGAAGGCTGTTAAGGATGCTAAGAAAAAAAGCCCATTCCTGCTAATAATCTGGCACATTGTCACAAGCCCCATGTTTTCTTTAAAACTATTGAGCTGGTCCTTCTTGTCCCTCAGACTGTCTGTGTTTAGACCTCTCGGGAAACTTTCTTCACTTCTTAATCTATAAAATATCACCTCTGAAAGCTCAGATCTCCCACTCTGTTGAAGACCCTTCTGCCCCCGTCATCTGCTCTTTGACGAGTTTGATCCAGTTTCTTTGCTTTCTTTACAAGAGGTGGTTGCTTGTTTAAAGCCCTCAGGATCTCCATACGATGCTCTCACTTCTTGATTTTTTAAAGAGGTCTTCAACACCAAAGCACCAGTTGTACTCTCAATGATAAATACTAGCTTGTCCTCTGGTGTCGTTTCTAAAATTCTTAAACAGGCAGTAATTTATCATTTACTTAATAAACCTGCTCTTGATCCTCATACTATTGAAAATTACAGGTCTAACTCAAAACTTACTTTCATGTCAAAAATTCTTGAAAGGATAGTTTACAAGCAATTAATGGCATCTTTAGAAGAACATGCTATGTTAGGGATTTTTCAATTTGGTTTTAAAGCTTTTCACAGTACTGAGTCTGCCCTTTTAAGAGTTTTAAACAATGTGCTTTTAGCAAATAACTCAGGTGACTGTTATTAATGTGTTTCTTGATTTCACTGCTGCATTTGACACAGTGGATCATACAATTTTAATTTCTTGTTTAGAGCAGTTGGTAGGTGTTAGAAGACTGGAACAAGAAAGTCTGAGCACATTACCCACATTTTAATTTCACTTCATCGGCTACCTGTACATTTTAGGGTCTGTTTTAAAACCAGCTCCCTAAGGTCTGCTGACCAGCAGCTACTTAATGTGCCAAAAACTGAACGTAAACTTAGAGGTCACTGCGCTTTTGGTGGCTGCCCCAAAGATGTGGAATGATCTGCCTTGTATGTAAGACAAGCCTCGTCACTCTTTGAATTTAAGAAACTTCTTAAAACACATTTATTTGCTAAAGCGTTTTGCACATCATCAGAGGTTGGCTCTATTTTAACATATTTTAAAATTTTTGTTAAAACATGTTTATTTTAACTTGTATTTTTTTATTTATTTGTTCCTCTTTTGTTCTGTTATTTTGTAAATGTATAGCACTTTGTAAACCTTAGTTTATTTTAGAGTGCTTCATAAATAAAGATGGTTATGGTATCTGAAAAGAGGACTTTGGACCACTGGGCAGCAGTCCAGTTCTTTTTACAGAAACAGTGTAGTTTCATACTTAGTCAAAAACACAGAAAAAATCAGTAGTTTAGCAGGCTCTTCAGTTCAAAAAATATTATAATAACAAAAGTTTTTCTCAACAAAAATATGTTTTATTTAGAATAGAGGTAAGCAGAAAAAGGTTTGCATGTCTGTGTGGATGGAGGGAAAACTAGAACTGCATGTTAGAAAACAAGCACTTGCAATGTTATTATTGAATGGTGTGATAACAATTTCAGTTAGGATTAACCCACATGTTCACTGCTGTTCCTTTTCTTTTCTATTTTTATGTTGTCCCCACCAATCCCAATAAACTTAATCAGCTTGGTCCCCAAGATCTATTTCAACTGTGGGGATTAAGTGCAATAAAAATAATAATAAATAATAAATACATTATTGGTCATGTTAGACCTAGAAAAGACTGGTTGCTCACACTAAAAAGCTGTTTTTTGTTTCACAACTGAAAGTCTGGGGATCACACAGTTAACAGCTGGACCAGCTGCTGGATCACAGACTACAGGATTTATCAGACCAACCAAAGCCAACAGAGTGCATCAAACTCCTGTGGAAACTCTAGTGGAAACAGTTATACCAATAGGTGGCGACAATAGAAGATATGCTTAGAATTCGGACAGATTATGTTTCTTACCTTCGCCCACAAAATAAAAAAGATGCACTTAAAAATATGATAACCATAATCCAACGGTGAATATTATATGTATTCTCCATTATACTAATGTTGAGAGTGTAGAACATTTATTTGAGGTAGCAAGTTTGTTTGTGGGTTTTAAAATGACTGTCAATGTTGGATTTAATCTAAAAATGTTAATTATTTCTGTCTTTAACACACAACAATATAATGTTAGCAGTTGGGTTGGTAATCCATTCACACTACCCAACTGGGCTCTCCTCAAAAAAATTCAAACATGCTTGTTCAACTGTGACTGAGGTCAGGTCGGCTCGGTTCGCTTTACACACTTACGGATTCCAGTCTTCACCCAGTCCCACACAAAGAGATTTTTGTGCCGACTCGCTCTGCCGACTGACAACAATTAGTGCAGGCTGACGCAGACCTTTCCTGACTGGGAATCAGGGTTAAAACCAGGTGGCTTTCCCATCGATGGGAATAAATGTGAAAGTTTAAACTGGTATTTGATGTCTAACTTGATGTACATTAAAAGAATCTGCCTTTCAGGCTCTTAGAGATATGAAGTTTCAAAGCTTCAAATGCAGTAGAGTGAAAATTTATTTCTACCAGAATTTCTTCTGGTTTTTGTCACCTAAAGAGTAGCTAAACCCCAAATCAGTTTTTTTTTTTGCAGATAAACTTTATAACCTGGGCTTTAAGTTGCAATTTCTGTGTTAATGTGCAACTTATGACATTTTCATGTAAACTTGTTTAATTCTGCAATATTTTCTTGTTGGTTACAAACAGTACAGCTTGGTCGATGTACATGTCACAAGTGCACCTGGTGAAAGAGAATTGTATTTGTATGCCTTATACCTTCAATCATATGTTTTACTTGAGATAATTTAAATCAACATGCAAATGTAAAGTTTGTAACTGCTTTGAAAAGTAGCCCATGCTATCGATGATGTTGCTAACATCACCACTCAGAAATGGATCCATTCTGTCCTCCACTGCCTCGGCAGCGCCAGCTTCAGGCTTTGCTGAGTCACCTCCTTGAACCAGTGGCTAGAACTGATAAGGCTCAGGCCCGCTGGGCTCCATAAATCTCCAGTGATGAGGGGGTTGAAAAATCCTCCCCCTCAAAAGATCTGTCGCTTGTCCTGACCATACCCCCACTTTACCCCCTCCACCAATCCCCACACTTTGCCATGCCCCTCTCCGTCTCTTGGCAATGCCCACTTTGGTGGCAAATTTCTAAATTTGTCTGGGGGCGGGGTTAGTTCTAATTCCAATGTTTCAGATCATCAAATGTATTTTAATATTGAACAAATATAACCTGAATAAATACAAAAAGCAGTTTTTTAAATTATGTTTTCACTTATTAAGGGACAAAAGCTATGCAAACCCAACTTCACTCTATGTGATAAAGTAATTGCTCCCTAGATCTAATAACTGGTAGCACCACCTCTTATGGAAACAGCCACCATTAAGCACTCTCAGGAAATTAGTCTTTTTCATTGCTGTGGGGGAATTTTGGCCATGCCACAAGAATTCAGATGGATTCATTATGGACTAGGGAACTACAAAAACTTAGTTTTGTTTTTTTAAGCTACAATATTGGTCAGAAGTTTTAGAACGCCTTTCTCATTCAATGGTTTCCTTTATGTTTATGACTATTTACACTGTACGTATATTCTCACTGAAGGTATCAAAACAGTGAATGAACGAACACATATGGAAGCAAACAAAACATGTAGCAAAGAAAAACTTGTAAAACAACTTTAAATGTTATATTTTAGATTCCTTAAAGTCCTTTACTGTGATGACTGAAATATTAACCTTTGACCGTCCTTAAATGAACCTCTGTGAAGCTCATTCAAGACTCTTTGGAAAACTATTTCAGGTGACCACCTCATGAAGCTCATGGAGAGAAAGCTAAGAGAGCAAAGCAGTCATCAAAGCAAAGGGTGGCTATTTTAAAGAATCTAATATATAAACATGTTTAGAGTTATTTCACACTTTTTGTTTACTACATAATTTCATGTGTGTTCATTCACAGCTTTGTTGTCTCTGGTGAGAATCTAGAATTTAAATAGTCATGAAAATAAAGAGAGCCATTAAGTGAAAAAGTGTGTCTAAAACGTTTGACTGGTAGTGTTTTTAGAAGTGGACTTGTGGACAAGGATATTCCCGTATTCATTTTTAGTGTCAGCTCAGCTGAACATACGTGTTATACTTAGAGATACACAGTTTTCACTACTGTCTCTTAACATTGTCAGAAGAAGAAAAGAATCAAAAGGAGGATTTTTGTGATTTTTCACCTGAATATCAATGCACTTTGTATAGTTGTCCATTAGATCAATTATTCAATTTTTTATCAATTTGTGGACAATGGCGCTCACTGTGGTTCACCGCTTTGTAATCCTTTCCATATTGATGTCAATAACTGCTTCTCATCTGTTTTGAATTTCTTTCAATAAGAGCAAAATGTGTTGCTCCGAAATCTTGTAGCCTACTTCATGTTGTTTGACAGGTTCTAATTATGTAACTCTATGATCTGAAACATATAGGTATGCCAAACAAATGAAAACTGTAATTGGGGAAAAAAAACATTTCCACAACACGGTACAACAATGATCAGACAAGTCTAGAGTAAAACCTTTAGGGCCTGATCTTCAAAAGGTTTGCGTGTACAAAACCACACGCAAACCTGTTTGCGTCAGCAAAGCTGATCTACAAACAAGGTGGTAATCGATTGCATGTGCAAAATCAGCAGAACTGCAGGTGCAAACTATTTATCGTGTCTGCCTTCCTGAATATGCAAAACATATGATAATGACCCAAACGAGCAAATTCATGGAGATAGGATATGCAATTTATTTACAGTACATGTAAACTAGCACCCGCTATTTGGGGTCTTTGACGATCAGGCCTTTAATGCATTAACTTTTACGAATAAACTTCATGAATTTAGGATCAACTGCCAACAAAATTAGGTTCAGTATTACATGTGTTTTAATGAGTGTATCTCCTCACCGGGCAGTGCCTGACACTCCTGCTGCTGCGGCTCCCATTGACAGTTGATGTTCAGGGAGCAGCTCCTGCAGCTGGCCAGTCGGGAACACTCCTGCTCCTCCCTGCGCTTGCACCTGGACGAGTCTCTCACAGACTTCACAAACACAGAGAGGTGATATGAAGAAACAATAACTGTTCACTTTAAAGTTTTTCATTTTCAAGTAAATACAATAAACCTGGAAAAATATATATAGAGGCTGAAAAATGAATAAAGAGTGATGGGCGTGGTGAATGAGAAGTCAAACAGAGCATGCAGAGTGAGAAATGAAATCAATATGAGCATTTTATACAGAAGACGTTTTTTATTGAAGGATTCATTCTAAAAGCAGTGGCTATCTGACTGCACAGAGTAAGATATAAGAAAAAACAAGAAAATGCTCCATTTTCTAATCCTGAAGTTGTCAAAGTTGTTAACATATTCACAATAAATATCATCTGGTCTTTACCAGAATCTAAATGTATTTAAATCTAACCTCAAATGGACAAAACATACAACAGATTCCACATCCCCACTTTTTTAGAATGGAAATATGTGTCGAAAAACTAAGTACACCCCATAACTCAACAGCTTGCAGAGAAACGTAAGCAGAAGCAAGTTGAGGAAGTCAGCTGTGTCTTTTTGGGTTTCATGTCATTTTGAAGGTTTTTTGCTCCACAGCATTGCTTCAGTTCATTAAATTTGAATGCATTTATTTCTACACAGGTGTATAAAAAGTACCCACTAAAGCTTTTATCTCAGGTTAAGATCTAGACTTTGGTTGGGCCCTTGCAACACGTTCATGCTTTCATTTTTCAGATAATTTGTTGTAGATTTGCTGATGTGTTTGGGACCATTGTCCTGTTGCCTGACCCACTTTGGGTCAAGCTTCAACTGGCAAACAGCCTCATATTTGACTGTAGATTTCTTTAGTAAACGGAGATGTTGATGGTCAACTTAAAGATTTCAAAGTGGCAGTAAAAGCACAAATCAGATCGATCCACCACCATGCTTCACAGTCGGGAGATGTTTGTGCAGATATGTAGTTTGGTTTTCACCAGACATAGTGGTCATAGGTGTTATTTGTCTAAAGGAAGATCTTCCAAAATGTTTGCGGTTCCTTCAGATGCAAATTTGCGAGCCTAATTCAGACTGCTATATTAATTTTTTGGGGAAAAGGCTTTCTCCTGTTGACCCTTTCAAACAACCTATCTTTGTTCACTCTGTTTCTAGTTGTTCTGTTATTAACCTTTAGCACCTGAGGCCTGAAACGTTTGTGGTGTAGCACTTGCTTTTATTTTTCAGTTTCTATGAGCATGGTATGGTCTGACCTTTCAGGGAAATTGCAGGGACGTCCACCCCTGAAAGGTGGCAGCTATCTTTAATGTTGTTTATTCCTCTCACTATAGAATGATGGACTTTAAGAGGCAGAGGCGGTCACATTGATGATGATCAAGACATTTAAATTTTTCCATTTTCACACAGCTATTTCATTTCTATCTTCATCTTTGTTTGACAGTTAGTGAAAGTGTGTAATGTTTCATTTTTATTAGGTCATAATATCTACAATGCTATACCTAGAAGTGAGTATACTTTGTTTTTACCTTGAATAAATGCATGAACCTCATTAATGTCTAACATAATTTGTGCAGTTCTTTATCTGCAGCAGTACTTTTAACCTTGGCACTTTGAAATAACCTGCAAGAAAATCTGGCAAAGTCATTCATTTAAACATGTAGTCCAGACAAGAAAAGTCTATTTTGTTTACTCAGTTTTGTTGAGAGTATCAATAGCTGCTTCTAAACCACATGCAAAAGTAATTCTTTTTTTGTCTATGCCACAGGAACTGCAAATGACTGTTGATCTGATGTTGTTAGATATGTGACTGAACAGCAGAGTTCAGAAAGTATAAATGTGCACACTGAATGACTTACATGGACACTACACCACAACTTGTTGCATGGCAAAATATTAAGCCTTTTTGCAGATATAACACACTCTGACAGACTGCCTTCATCATGAGCTGGAATAATCTTTTATCCTGGAGATCACGATTCTACAATTGTTAAACCATATCCAAATGCAATGTGTTATGACTGTGAAGCTGTAATGATGAACTACCGGGGGTGGACAATGAAAGTGAAACATCTGTCATTTTAGTGTGGGAGGTTTCATGGCTAAATTGGACCAGCCTGGTAGGCAGTCTTCATTGATTGCACATTGCACCAGTAAGAGCAAAGTGTGGAGGTTCAATTAGCAGGGTAAGAGGCCTGCACAGTCACCAGATCTAAATATTATTGAGCCACTTTGGGGTGTTTTGGAGGAGCGAGTCAGGAAACGTTTTCCTCCACCAGTATCACGTAGTGACCTGGCCACTATCCTGCAAGAAGAATGGCTTAAAATCCCTCTGACCACTGTGCAGGACTTGTATATGTCATTCCCAAGACGAATTGACGCTGTATTGGCCGCAAAAGGAGGCCCTACACCATACTAATAAATTATTGTGGTCTAAAACCAGGTGTTTCAGTTTCATTGTCCAACCCCTGTATTTATTTAGGTGCATATCAATACATGTCAAAATTCCTGTTAAACAGGAGTTGTTTCTTTGCAGACTCCCCACATGCTTGCTCAGGAGTCAAAGTCAGTAACTAGATGCAACTGTCTGGGTGTCCATAGACAGAACACCAATTGACATTAGAAACTACATTGTATTATAACTGGAATCTATGTAATTGAATTTAAATTAGTGTATTTGGTTGGATTGGATTGATTAGATAATATACCTCTGTTGCAATGCCAGTCTTAATTATGTCAGATTTATTATGTCCTTAAGAACTATAAATTGCTCCATATGCCACACCTTTTTTCTTATTCTTACTTAAAAATGATTTAAAAAAAACTGAGTTCAATTAAGAAAATAATTTTCTCCAATCAGCTACATAAGACATAGCTTTCACTTTCTGACAAAAGAAATTGTCCTGGCCTAATGTGCCAGCTTGCCTTAAACTTATAATATTTTCCATCAAGATTGGAAATTGACTTGTCTGACTGTATGGCTCTTTAATTTAAAAGAATTACAGCTGTACATATCTTTTTCAATTGAGCAAAATGTTGCAAACCCTTAAAAAATATGCTTTCTTATTTTAAAGACCAATTTCTTGTTTACTAAAACCTTTTGCATTTAGATATCATTCATGAGTATATTAAAATTAAATAATTTTTAA
This sequence comes from Girardinichthys multiradiatus, assembly GCF_021462225.1. Lineage (NCBI taxonomy): Eukaryota > Metazoa > Chordata > Actinopteri > Cyprinodontiformes > Goodeidae > Girardinichthys > Girardinichthys multiradiatus. The sequence continues at coordinate 9,302,197 of NC_061814.1, forward strand.
ATATGAAATTACAGTCAAGTAGATGTTCCCAGGAAAGAGCAAAGTGAAAAAGGCTGCAGCCTAACAGAAAAAGTTCAATATTCTCCTTATTGTAAATAATACACACATGTCCCCTCCTTCGCCCTCCATGCTTCCACAAGCTGAGCTGATGTTCAGACAACATGGATGGAGGAGGAGACAGAGACAGAGCGCCACCATGGTGCTGGGCCAGCTCCAGAGTTAGCTGTACACACACAGACACACACGCACAATCAGATTCATTTATTGATTCATATTCAGATGCAGCCAAGCAAATACACAGAAAGAAAAACAACACAAAGGCACACGCAGAAAAACAGTCAGAGCATTGTTCAGATTAAAAACAGAGAAACAGATGGAAGAAATAAACAAAAGTGCTGTAGAAGATCAAAAAACAATTCAAGAATCTGTATATTGATCATTAACTGGCATTTCAAGCATTTCTGAGATAAAAATTTATATAAATATGTATATATATTATATATATATAATATATATATTTTCAAATAATAGAAGGTACTGCATGATTGTCTGAAAAGCAGGAGGGTTGTAGTAGATGTGTGTTTTAAATACTTTTTAACAGATAACCTGTATGGACTTACCACAGTGCAGTTGCTCGAGGCAGAGATGCACTTCCTGTCCTCGCACCACTGACAGCCCCGGGTGTTGGCCGTGCAGCTTGCGCAGTCTGAGAAGTGGATACACTGTTCATCTGTACTATCTGCAGAAAGAGCGAGACATGCTCTTCAGCTTAGACATACAGAAACATTTTAACAGAACACTGCTTTGTTTGTCTTTCTAACGCCGATTAAAAATGCAAAGATCAATCATTTTTATCCAAATGTCAATCAAGAAAGCAGGTTACCATAAGTTATTCCCTTGCATTTTGGTCCTATTGCTTTTATATACTAAGAAAACATCCAGAAACTCATGTGACAATTTAAATCTGTCACACTGTTGCATATCTGCCCGTTGTTTTATTAATGTGTGCAGTTCTCATTGCATGACAAGCACACACACACACATATTTACCACTATGAGAGACACTGTTACAGAACTGACACAACTGCAAGTCTAATATAGCAGATTTAGCAATTATAACACTAAATAGGCCATGTTTACATGACAATGATCCATTGAAAACGGGCTTTTTTTTCTCTTTCCGTTAACATGACAATGTTTTAATTACAGTCTCAGTAGAGAAGTAAAATGCTGTAATTCCCCCACCACACCACTAGTGAGCAACAGTTTTTTCAAACTCAACTTGTGCAAATACTTCCTGCTTAAAAATGGGGGATAAAATGAGCGCTTTGTTGGAGAAAAGTCGTTAGATTCAAAAGAGTCAACAGTAACTACTCAGCAATCAGCCATTGTTATTGTTGATATCTTCTTTGGGTTTTAAACTGGTTTGCAGCCGGTATGTTGTGTGGGTGCACAATAATTTCTATTGATTTCAGTCATACTGTGCATGAGCCAGGGCTTCCCCATAAGAAAGATTCCATTTTCCCGTCAACATGATAACAGAGACTGGAATGTTTTCAAACCATTACACTCTGGAACCTGGTGTAAAAATTGTGCCATTTTCAGAAAAAACGTGCATTGTTGTCGTGAAAACAACAACACACATTTAAGATCTTTGTGGCATTTCTTTTTTCTTATACGATAAACCAACCTTTTTATATGCTGACTATTTTTAACCAAAAAACTGATTTGGAAAGTGAAGCATCATCCTGTGTAATGTATTCTTCTAAGTTAAATGTTATTCTGCCAGTTATTTATCTGAGACCATTAATGTTTCCAAATTTACAGTCATTATTTTTTTATACAGCCATCCTTGCACTTGCTTATGCTTATGCAAATTTTATCCCTTTTTGGGCTGGTGTTGCACATTAGAATCAATCCTGTTCTAGTCTAAATATAGCCAATTTAGTGTTTGTGTACTACAAATGCTGGCTGATACATATGATTTCCATGCTAAGGATAGTATTTGAAGTATTTCACCATAATCTAGTGTTCAAATTGTGAGCTGCATTTGGTTCATGAAAGCGGAAGTCCATGCAGCAGACCACATGGACTTTGGATGATAAACTCTAGTAAATTGTTCGAGTCTAAAGTAGTTTTTGCAATAAATACAAACCAGCTTAATGATGTCTTTTAATACTGTTATATCAAAGTAGATAAAAATATATGTATTTTTTTTGTAAATACTGGTTTTGCCACAATAGGTAATAATGAGATGCAAATGAGTAACATAACAGTCACAATCTTGAGGTGTATGGTTTTTGATTTTCTATTGTGTGCGTACTTTGATCCTCCCATTGTTTTGTCATTTCTCTGTGTTCATATTCAGGTTTTATTTTCTCAATTAATAGTTTTTTGTTAGTAGGCACTTTATTTTAATTTTTCTTTTGTTTTTAGCTTTCTTGTTTATTATGTTCTTTGTACTTTGAGTTATTTTCTATTAGATCTTTGTTAGATATTTTCTCTGGATTTTTTTATATCTCTGTTCAGTTTCTTTCAGGTTAATTTGTCTCCCTCCCTCAGCTCCCTGCTTTCATTGTGCATCAGCTGTTCCAAATTATCACCTGATTACAGACACCTGCATTGTATGAACACTTTCCACACTTAATATATACTCACTGGCTCTTGTTCTTTGCTTGATTCTTTGTTGCTCCTGTTACTACATCTGTGCTCCATGTCTTGATCCCCTTGTGCTATGCTGTGAGTTTTCACCTTTTGTAATTGTCCTTTATTTTTCTTTTGTAAATAAACCATTACTCCCTTCACCCTACCTTTTTGCCTGCACTTGGGCCTTTTACCAAACCACATTATGACAGTGCATATAACTGTCAATCCTAATTTTGTTAGGATTGTAGAAATTGGTAATCATGTGCATATATTTCAATTATGTAACATTGAATTAAATGAATACTTTAGATTAAAAAAAAACAATTAACAATGTATAAATAAATTATTGCAGGATTGAAACCCCTGAAAATGGGCAGTAAAGGGATTTTGCGGTATTTAGCTGAATTTAAGACATTTAACACAGAAGAAGCAATGATTTAAAAAAAAAAACACAAGAAGAAGTTTTTCTTACTGCGAAGAAAGAGATATTAGCCTCTGTGATGATGGAAAGTAATATTTGTTCATAAACAAATGTTGATGTTTAGTTTTAAAGTCCTGTTTGCACAATGGTACCATTAATAAAATAAGCTACATAGTTGAGACTGAAACATTTTATTTAATTTACTTTTGGGATGAATAAAGTATTTTTGAATTTGAATTGGATTTATTCCTTAGTGTATAATGTTGTAGTTCACGTCATACCAATCTTTACAGTAATTTTAGGTGTAATTACAAATGTCTAATTAACTTAGCATCTGACTAATAGTAAAATCACAAATTGTTTTTACAAAGTTGTCATTATCCACAGCTGTTTGTGTTTTGGTTCTCACTTGTGTTGGTATTTGGGTCATTTTAGTGTTAGTGTTTAGGCTCTCACCATATTGGTTCATTCCTTTGTGTTGATTTTCTTGGTACTTTCTTGTGTCCTGTTCTGTTCTTTTGGGTTTGATTGGACATGTTAATGGTCCTTGTCTTTTGGTTGATTAGATTATCTGTGTTTACATTTAGTTTCTCCTGTGCCCATTGTTCTTTGTCTTTATTCACTTAAATTGTAGTGATAATTTAGCTCTGTGTAAAAATGCATTTCATTTAGTTTCACAAATTAAAACACATGACATGGTCATCCAATTCAGGCAGTCTGGAACTGTGCTTTATGTTAAAACAAATGTTCTAAATACTTTTTATTTAAATCTGCAGTGAGGTGAAGGAAGCAGAACACAAAGAAGAGTTTCTGCAGCCACATCTGGTTCAGTATTATCCCAACTGGTTTTAAGTGAGCTAATTGGAACATTGTTGACCTACGGTTTGCATAATTACAATATACAAACAAACTTGAAAATCAAAAGCTTTCAGAATAATTACAATCATAATGAAACAATCAGGCTACTGGGATTAAAGCTCATCTTAAATTGCAGGGTCTTGCGGTTTTGGTAAGATGTAGATAAATAGAAATAGTAAGCAGTTGAAATACCACTGTAGCCTACCAGGTCGTGCAGGGCAAAAAGGAGCTGGAATGATGTGGTCATGCTGTATTGACTCCCATGGGAGGCATTTACTTTTCACCCAGTGGCAGCGAACTCCAGGCCCAGCCGCCAAACACAGAGATGAGGATAAGAAGGCTCGGCAGGACGGAGGGGTGTAGGCCAACACATCATTCAGAAGCAGACCCGAAAAGCCTCCAAAGACGTACATGGAGCTGAGCAAATCACATCATGAAGAGTTTAGGAGAGATTTACAGCTGAAACATGGTCAGACAGCAGCAATATTACACAGACAAGAAATGTATGCACAGATTAACACAAGTATAAAACTTTGAAAGGCAGCAGAAAGACCTATAAAATAAAACTGAACTTTGTTGCTTGAAGCAAGCCTTCTGAAGTTAAAAGCTGACATTTCTGTGGCCAAAGCTGACTTTTTGGAGGGTACATTGTGTGAAAGGATCAGACCATCATTTCAAATGAAAGAAAGAAACATTCGTCCATATTCTGATGGATTTTGTGAAGCAGCCACTTATTTTATATTAAAGGCTGACATTCAGAGACAGTTTTTTTTAAACCTACAATAAGAAGGTTGATTTTCATAGCAAGAGACTTAAGCTAACACTTTTTTTTCTTCAAATTCTTGAAGGGTTGCAAAGCAAAAATTCTTATCAGCATCAAGGTCGTCTGTTCAGTGGAGATGACGACAGGAACAGCAACACAGCTATAAAGAGAACGTTAGTGAGAAATGTGAAGCAGGAGCAGCATCTCCATACAAAGGTGTTTCTAGACAAAGAGCTTCACAGGAGATAGAGAAAGGGAAGAAAAGCAGGAGACGTGTAGCTAAATATAACATTTACCGACAGGAATCAACCCATAAACAAGAAAACCACAAAAATCTTAAAGGGTACTGCAGAAGCTTTGAGGACATGAAGAAAAGACATCAAGGAAACCTTAAAGGTGAATGGTGTATTTTAAAAGTACAAGTTTCACGAAAGTAAATTCTGTTAAGATGGACAGGGGTGATGATGGGTAGCTTGGAAGAGAGAGACTCACCCGTTGCTAACCACAGCAGAGTGTCCAAAGCGGTTTACGTCCCTGTGAAGCCCTGGTCTAGGAAGGACTGTCCACTTGTCACAAGCTTAAAGACAAGAACACACAGGAGGTAAAGAGGTAAAGGTGTTTCTAAACATGCCTGAAACTAGAACAAAAATGACGAGGGTCACTTATTTTCCAAGACATGTCGGAACTGAACTCGAAAGAAAATCAACAAATACATCCTTGCAATAATATTCATAAACATTGCATTTATTTAAAAATTTGTTACATTTGAATCAAAAATGTATATAAATTCTATTGGTGTTTTATGTGACAGAAGAGGGCAATTTAATTCAACTGTTAAGTGGAAGGAAAATTAGAAATGATTTTTAAATTAGTTTTTTTTTTTTTACTAATAAAAACGGTAAAAGTGTACTGCACATTTGTTTTCAGCCGTGCTTAGTCAATACTTTTACTTTTACTGCAAATACAACTTTGTACACCTAGGGCCTGTTCTTCAAAAGATTTGCGTGTACAAAACCGCATGCAAACCTGTTAGCATCAGCAAATCTGATCTACAAACAAGGTGGTAATCATATTGCGTGTGCAAAATCAGCGGAACTGCGGGTGCCAACTATTTATCGTGTTTGCCTTCCTGAATATGCAAAACATATGATAATGACCCAAACGAGCAAATTCATGGAGGGAGGATATGCAAATGTCATCCCTTACCACGTGCAATGCGATTTTCAAACCCTGAAACGGTTTGCGGGCACAATTACTGCGTGCGGATTTAGCACGTTTGAAATGCAGTTGCTAACTGAGACGCAAAAAATGTCTGGTGTCAAGAATGACAGATGACACCTGTGCCAACAGATTTAGGTTGACAAAAAAAAATATATTAAAACCAGATGAGAATAGAGGATTCTATGTAGGATTATCTAAACTGATTTTGAGCCAATCACAAACAGACGCCGCAATATTTCTCTTATGGTAAAACTCCTTTCAACACTTCATTGAACATCATTCCAGCGTAACATCGCTGTCAGTGATCATTTACTGAATACGCACAAACCTGATCCTGGCAAAATGCTTACATAATTGATCAAGCGAGCACAGCTTGTAATCACACATCATGTAAAAGACCCACTGTGATTTGGTGTTGGAAAATCCTTTATTTTTACGTACATATATTCGATGTGATGCTATGTTTTAAAATTAGCAAAGCTATAACATACAGATTGCCAACTCCTACAACAATCTATTTTTAAGTTGCTAATATTACGTTCAGGCTTAAATATTGTGGCTGTTTATGATAAACTTTGAACTCTTCAAACATGTACTTTCAAAAAAACAACAGAACCCGTTGAGTCTTGTGGAAATATAAATGCCTTATCATTAGTAGCTAAAGCTAAGATATATTTGAGATTTGCTGCTTATAGATTGATTATTATTAGGAGTTTTTATTTATGCTTTTGAGAGTTAGAAAAATCCTTAAACAGTAGCTTCTAGTGTGGTCACACAATGAGTGTTTATTATTCAAGGTTAAAGCTTGCAGGTGTTTTCTGTCTGTATCGTGAGAAGACGACAGTGGATTAGGGAGGCATGGTACTCCTCTCCCTGAAGATTCCTGAAGACGTTTGGGAAACAATTCTTTAATTAAATGATGAAAAGTATCTCTGTTTCTTTGATACTGTTGCTGGGGAGACATCCACAGACCGAATGATTGTGTATGTGTACTGCATAGCAGTGTGGGGTATAAAATGTAATGTGGCGCACCCGCAGTGAGACAACACACAGACGTTTCCAGGTACCAGTGTAAGTGTGAGGTCCCCTCTCTGAATTCAGATTGGTTTTAATAAACTTGTGGAAACGTACAACTGATCTCTGACTGAGGATTGTCCTTTGGAGTGTCAAATTAAAAAAGTCGGGGAGAGGTGAGGAGTAATGTAAGAGTTAACTAATGGCCAGTAAAGTTTTCCTACCTCAACAGTCTCCGAAAAGAATTAAAAGATCAAGGGAACAAAATTAATTAATAGACATATTTGTCTTTTATATTGTTAATATTGATTGGCCAATTTGTTGCGAGTTACGTCGAGTAAGAGAAGAAAAAAAAGAAAATCTCATCAGGGCAGATGCAGCGTAACAATCCCTGCAGATTTCTAGTAACTCAGCAGAAGATCTGTTTGCTTTTCCTCTTGTTCCAGCCAGTAGCACACGCAATTTCCTCAATTGATTAGGGTGGTGTGCACCTGTTTTGCACGTAGCAGTGCAAAACAGGTGCACACCGGAATAGGGCAATGTGCACCTGATTTTCAGAGATTGCACGCGCAATCTTTGAAAATCGCATGCATCATGCCCACTTATTGCACCTGCAATTTATTTACAGTATAACGCCAATTAGCACCTGCTATTTGGGATCTTTGAAGATAAGGCCCCTAGAGTCGAAAACATCTGCCCATTCTTCTTTGCAAAGTCATTCATATTCAGTGACATTCCAACGCATGAATATGTTTCGATCTGTAACATTTCATCATAGCTCTGGCTGTTTATTTAGGGTTGCTGTCCTGTTGGAAGGTGTGCTTCCACTACGGTTTCTGGTCTTTTGCAGCCTCTGATATGTTTTCCTCCAGGCCTGCACTGTATTCGTCTCCAGAAGAGCATCCCCAAAGCATGATGGTGCCACTACCATGTGTCACAGTTGTGAAGGTGTGTTCCAGGTTATCATTTTCTTTCAGCAATTACTTTCTTTTTGCCAGTCTTTCACAAAGGCCAGGCTTGTGGAGAGCAAATATTATATTAAATATACAGTATGTCTTGTCGGCAAATGTTCCCATCCTGAGCTGTGGGTCTCTGCAGCCTTTCTAGATTTACCATCAGGATCCAGGCAGCTGACCTGAATAATGCTCTTCTTGCCTGACCTGTCAGTTTAGGTGGGCCACTATTTTTTGACATTTTATGTGAAAAATATTTTGAAAACCACATATTAGTGATGCTTGTCTATTCTACAAAATCAAAAAATATATATTTAAGTATGTGGTTGTAACTTGTAAAGTGGTATAAATACTTGGATAATTCACTATCCCTCAAAATTTGGCATCAAATTTAATGATAATAATGGAGATCAGGAGAAGTAAGTTGAGGAGAATGAAAGGGTCACTCATGGTTCAAATCCATTTCCATAAAAAAGATTTCCCTAAACTTGTCAAATCAAATTTTAGTGGTGTTGAATGTAAAAAAGGGTTGGTAAGCTTAGAGATGACTTCACAAATCATACCACCAGTTATCATTATTAAGAACTCCTCTCTCCTTTTGTCTCTGTGTAAATATTGAAGCCATCAGCTCTGTGTGTTTTACCATTATCATTTTACATCTCTGCGATGTTTGAATGACCCTGGTGTACTCGTGTTGTTTTAATATTGGAATGACTGCATCTGTGAATGTGTAGGACTAAATGTTCAGACAAAATGTGCCATCTCAATATGTAAGGATCTTCAATGAGAAAGTTTGGAACGCCAGGTTGCTAATGACCTCGTTAGGCGGCTGCTAATTGAGAGAGTTTGTCTTTAAAGCGAGAGACGATGTAGAGGACATTGTGACAGCTCATAACTCGCAGGTCAGTCATATTCAGATGTGCCAACTGGAGCAACACTTGTGTCAGTGTCAAACAGCTTGGGAGTAGTATACAGTAATGGTAAAACAAAGTAAATCCTATCTCTAGGGTTTTAATTTAAACAATGACTGGTCTTTACCTGATTCTAAAATGATAAATAAAACCATGCACTATTTCACCAGATTTCACCATTTCATTATTTAATTGGGTAACTTTGACTTAGTAGGAAGATTAGTTGTCCTGCAACGTAAAAGCTATGGGTTCAATTTCAACCTCAAGTTGCCTACCGATCTGTGTATCAGCATATGAATGTGTGCACGATTGAGTGGAATGTACGCTAGTGTAAGCATGTTGAGTGATCAGTGTTCTGATCTTTCTTGGGTTGATCTTCTTTCTTCTGTTAACATGGACTTGGTGAAATACTTACTTATATCAATATTTTTTCATGCAAGCTATAAAATAAATCATACATCACCAAGCCTGGAAGTTCCACCCACAGTTCACAGTAACAGACAAAACCTCTGCAGCATGGGGTATACAGGTATAAGGGTAAGTGTATAAAACATTACTGTGGGAGAAAACAACTTTTTGATGCCTTTTGTAGCTGATGAAACTATTGTATATCCTCTCCTCTGCACTGCACAGCCAACACAGTGCCACTCAAGCTGGATAACACAGTTCACCATCGCCTGCACATATTGCTTCAAAAAGAAACCTCACCTCCACCAAAATTTTACTTTTCAGGAAAAAAAAAAAACTGTCTCAGTAAAATGTATTTTTCTACTGTTTAGTCATATTTACATGCTCTTTTTGATACTTTTGCAAATGTGTCAACAAAACATCAGACCGATGTGAAGGGTGATGAATAGAGTTGATTTTCACAAGAAAACAGAAATGAGTAAAAATGGAGATAAAAGGGTTTTGCCTGACAGCAACGATATACAATGTGATGTGACTGCTCCTTTACTAGAGAACTTTGGAGTCAGAATTGTTGCTCAGTGTCACAGCTTAGACTCACAGCACACTAGATAGATTCCACATTGATCAAATGTGGACTGTGGTACATGGCCAGCAGATCATGTGTTTCAGTTTCATAGCTTAGAAGCATAAAAGCAAGCAATCAAGGAGATTCCAAGCATATCAAACACACTTCTGTTGCTTGTGAACGAGTCACTTTTGAAGAATTACAGTTGGTCATAGCAAGCACTTCAAACCTCTATAGAGCTTCTGAGGTGTTATTACATACAGGTCAATAACTTTATGTGGGCGTTGAAGTTGTCAAAAAAGAAATAGTAGTTTGTTGACCTGTATTCTATCTACAAAAAAAGTTGCGTTAGGCTTTATGTTGACTAACCTGCACATAAATAGAAATATGAAGTATAAGGGTGATCCAACCCCTGTATATATATCCTTATATACATACACGCACACATCTAAATATCTATATATCTATATATATAGATATATATCTATCTATCTATAGATATATATGTATAGATATAGATATATATAGATATATATATATATATAGATCTATATAGATATAGATCTATATATCTATATAGATATAGATATATCTATATATCTATATAGATATATCTATATATATATCTATATAGATATATCTATATATATAGATCTATATAGATATATCTATATATATCTATATAGATATATCTATATATATCTATATAGATATATCTATATATATCTATATAGATATATCTATATATATATCTATATATATATATATATCTATATAGATATATATATATATATATAGATATATATATGCAGACCCCTGCACTATTCCTCAATTCCATTTTTGGTTTGTTTTCATATTTAGACTAAAGGTTGCACAAAAGACAGACTATGTAGAACAATCCACTTCAGCTATGACTAGTCCATATATTGTGATTATTATGATTCGTTCATTCTAAAGTCCTAATTTAAAATAACAAAGTGTTGGGCCATTGTCCATTTAAACAGAAACGAACTGCTACTACACCTCCCAGCATGCACAGCATCTCTGATGTCACCACAAGAGGTGATAAATATCAGTTGAATCTACCGCTAACTGCCACTTCCAGCCATAGTGACATGCCAATACGCTGAGGATCTTGCTGATATAAAAGATCAGAAGATATACTGAACGAAGACCTGCGGGTTGCACCGCTACCCAAGGTGAAGTTAAAGAAAACCAGAGAGGTTTCTTTTCCAGATCCTGATTCTAAATCAGTCAGGAGTTTAAAGCTGGACTATTGAAGTTTCACTTGGAAATGAAAAAGAGACTGTAAGCTGTACCTTGTCTCACAATCCTCCTTACAGTAGCTAATAACATGTTGAGAACTAGAAAAACACTCGGAGCACAAACCTCCGCCAAGGCAATAGGGTTATTGACGCACGTCAACTTTTTCTATTCTGTTGAGCTATATTCTGGATGACGTTTGGCCATTGTATGTCAGCTGCTGACACGGTGATGGATCATGTGGGAACTCTTGTCGCACCATGGTGTGGCAATAAAAAAACAAATATGGGATCTAGATGGTGCTCCGCGTTACCAGCAAAATCTAACCATCTGTTCTTCGTCCTAATACACACTTCATCTGAAAATCTCAGCAAATCTGTTCATACCTTCTTGATATTTCGCAAACAGACGGAGAGATGAATAGATAAACGCAGATAAAAACATAACCTCCTTGGCTGAGGAAATAATGTACCAGAACTTTGCTTGTGTTTAAAGCACTAAATACATTTAACCAGCCTGCGTGAGGACCGCAACACAGAGCTTAGCCAGATACAATAGAAATTAGAAAAGCACTCAGAGAGCGCAAACCTCTGCCAAGGCCACTGCATGTCAGCTGCTGACAGGGTCACAAACCATGTGGGAATTCCAAGTTGTCGACCTACGGCCAGGCAATGATAAAGAATCCTTCAAAAGAATCCTGGATCCAGATGATGCTCTACATCACCGCCAAAATCTAATCATTTGTTCCTTGTCCTAATACACACCTTGTCTGATAATTTCCTCAAAATCCATTCTTTAAGATATTTTCCAAATAGACGGATAGATAGATGGACAAACCAACAGCGACAAAAATATAACCTCCTTGGTAAAAATCCCCCACATATTTTATGCATTGCTTAGGCAAAAGCTGCAAGTTGTGAAGCACACCCCTTTGGTGCCATAATCTCACCTACATGCTCTACAAGCACAGATAACACATGATCTGTAATCGTTGTGTGTCATTTAGGTTAATGTTTTTGTCGCACTATGATCTAACAGTGTCTTAAATATTTTTTTTGTCCATATATTTTTATTGAAATTTTAACCATGAAATTAGAATCAGGCAACAGAGTGCTGTCTGATCCATACAAAGTTCTTCCATGACTGGTATATGACCACTCATATTATATCCAAAGAAGAAGAAGAAGAAGAAGAAAAAAAAGAAAACAAGGAACCCCTAAACAATGCTTATCTCATCAACAGAGGTACTTGAGCATTATAAATTAAACTTTAGTCTTATAACATGTCTGCAATTGTATACTTTTACTTAAATCTTGAAACTGTGTGTTGGATTATCTCCAAATTTCAAAAAACTGTTACATCTGTTACATCCAAATTTTTGATAAAGCTAATAAAAGGTCTCCAAACCTTTTCAAATAAATGTTGTTTGGATTTGCTAATGTATGCCATTCCTTCCAGTGGAAGGCTACACATCATCTGTTTTAACCACTGGTTGGTGCTGGGTCCATTTACATTCTTCCAATCCAAAGCAATACATTTCTTTGCAGCCGATGAGCTAACATCTATGAAAGTGCACTCAGCTTTACTAGAACACTTCTCTGGATATTTCTACCCAAAATGTTTAATTTGTCTGCACTCCCACATACAATGTATTAAAGTCCCTTTGGAGCCACACTTAGTGCATACATCCATTTTTTTGTGATAATATTTGTTTAGTTTAACAGATGTAACATATAGCCATATAAACTTCTGAAACGGCTCTTTAGTGTGCTTTGGCACAGGCCCTTTCCAAATCTTGCTCCTTTATAGATATTGATAGGTCCCCATTCCAGGACACATGTCTATCTCTAGAGTTCTCTGATGTATTAGAGAGCAATGGTTTATAAAAATCAAATATAATACCCTTTCTCAACTTATTCTTACTCATCAATTTTTCTAATGATGTAAGGGGAGGCTTGTTTAGGTTACTACCATTCACTTTCACAAAGCTTCTCAGTTGTACTTTTTTATTAAGCTTAAACTTATATTGCCACTCCCCAAAAGACATAAATATATCTGACTCTGATGGAAAAAAGTCACTAACTGTTTTTAGTCCTACAAATGCCCTTAATTTGAAAGTTGCATCCGCCCTTCCTGGAACAAAGAACTGATTACCCCACACTGGGCTAAATTGTGACAATTATCCTGATTCTTTAGAAAAGTTTTGCACATCATGCCAGACTTTAATCATGTTTTTAAGCTCCGGATTTGTAGTTTGTTTCCGCAGATTTTTGCTATGTTACAGTATAACAAGAAGGGCAGGGATAGTTTCAAATTGTAAGACTCCATTGCTACCCAATATGGATTATCTGTGTTTGAGAAGTAGTACATAATAGTCCTTAATTGTGTAGCCCAGTAGTAAAGTTTAAAATTGGGACACTTTAGCCCCCCTCTATCAAACAGTAGATAGAGTAAAGAGAGACGCAACCTAGGCCTTTCAGTTTTCCATATTAACCTAGAGTAGGTTTTTTTTTCAACCATTGAAACAATTCAGGAGGAGGCGGCAGGGGAATGTTCTGAAAAAGGTAAAGTAACTTTGGCAATACATAAATTTTTAGAATACTGACTATCCCAAAAGAGATATAGGCAGGGTTGTCCATCTGTTAATTGAAGAGTTAGTTGTTCCTTAAAATACTCGTAATTAGTTTTAACAACCTGCTTCAATTCTGGAGTAATCGGATCACCTAAAATAGTCTTAGTAACTTTCCCACTACATTAAATTGTGTAATCTCTTGAATAGGATTAGTCCTTTCGGTTCAATTTAAAAACATAATAGAGGATTTAGCATTATTTACTTTGTAACCTGAAATTCTCCCAAATTCACCAATCAATTCCATGACTGCCGGAATAAAGATCCTTAGATTTGTCAGAAACAAAATGACATCATCCGCATATAAAGATATTCTGTGACGGCAGCCCTTCTTAATTTTTATTGGGCTTGAAAATGTTCTATTTGACACAATTTCTACTGTTGGATAATAATATAGTATTTTGACCCATTTTATAAAGTTACTTCCACATCCAAACATTACCAGTACATGGAAAAGATAGGGCCATTTGACCCTATCAAAGGCCTTTTCTGTGTCTAATGATAGTAACGCTGTGCCTTTAGCCTCTTTCTAAGACCAAATAACATTCAGTACCCGCCATTCAGTACCCTACATTATAGTGTCCTTGCCTTCTGAAAATAAAACCATTCTGGTCCTTATTCGTTATGTCCAGCAGTAGTTTTTGAAGCTGCTTTGCTAAGAGTTTACAGATGATTTTAAGGTCAAAATTAAGTAAACTTATAGGTCTGAGGTTTTTACACTTACTAGGGGGTTTACCAGGCTTTGGCAGTAGGGTAATTAAGGCCTGATTCGCAAAAGGTGAAAGATTAACTTTCCCGAATAATTTATACTTGAATTTTTTATACAAATCAATGGGAATACCATCTGGCCCCCAAGTTAATTCCATGAATAGCCAGAGCTATTTCCTCTTTATTTATTTACTCACCTGGAAAAACTGAAATATTCAACCCATTCAAAACTACATCATCACAGTCTAGATTTTCTGGGCATCATATAATTTCTGGTAGTAATCTTCAAATGCTTTGTTAATATCTCTTGGATCTCTAAGGGTTTCATCCAGTGTTATAATAGAAGTAATTGGCGTCGCTGTTTGAAGCTGTTTAATTTGCCAAGCTAATAATTTTCCGGTTTTATCCCCTTGTTCACAAAATAATTATTTTAATCTTAAAAGACTGTATGCAGTCCTAACACTAGATTGTTTATCACCTTCAGCTCTTAAAATCAGCAGTTCTTCTGCCAAATCATTAGTTTGATAAACGCTTTCCTGAATGTTCTTTATCATATTTTCCTATTCCAACCTATCTCTCCTGACCTTCTTAGGTTTGTTGTTTGTATAGCTAATACCGGTAATATGCCCCCTAAGAAACGCTTTCAAAGCTTCCCATCTTATACATGCTGATGTTTGGTTAGTATCTTCCAGAAAAAACACTTCAGTCTGTTGGTCGATATCAATATACTTAACAAAATCTTCATTCTGCAACCATTTATGCTGGAATCGCCATCTAGGTCGGTCGCAGTTTGTTTTTTCTTCTCTATGAAGAAGGCAATATGATGCATGGTCAAAGACTACTATGCTATCATTTAGACAGTTTTGAATTTTGAACATTTCTAGTTCTGAACAGTTCTAAGGAAATTAAAAAATAATCTACTCATGAATATGTCTAACATGTTGCTGAGTAGCACAAAAAGGCTCTAGTTTGTTCAATTCCCTAAAGATATGTACCAATCATAAATCTTTCATAAATCTCTTTATAGTCATTCTACAGCTATTGTGTGTCTGGTCCGTTCCTGTGGATCTATCCATGTTTGGATTAAGGGAACAATTTAAATCTCCAGCAATCACGTATTGCCCCGGCAATGCTGGAAGCACAAGGAATATGTCTTGATAAAACTCAGTCATCTAGGTTAGATCCATAAACTTTAACCAAATGTGTATTCTCTAACAATAAGGACCCCATGCATATTAGATACCTGCCCTTGTTATCTTTGATAACATTTTTTACATAAAATGGAACAGATCCATGAATAAGAGTCATCACTCCTCTTGCAAGAGAAGAGAACATTAAAGTAAATAAACTATAGGAAGTCTATAGGCATTATATAGTCTATATCAATAAAGTCTATATTACTATTATTATTAGGCTGCTGTTCTTATCACCATGGGATTTTTCCTTATGTTCAGAAGTAGTTTTTTTTTTTTTTTACAGGTTTTGGTCCTATTTTGCTCTGCTGTCTGCCTGTCTGTGTCAGGGTTCATTTGGACCAGTTAGTGACTTTGAATGCTAAATTATAATCGTATAAATATGAATCATTTAACAGAGTTCCTGATCAAATTTAACTGTATTTATTTTCAACCTAAAACATCAGCCTGTAGTGAGTGTTTTCCAAATGAATTTTTATCTAAAAGGCCCTTCTTCCAGTCACTGGTCACTAAACACTGGTCTGACGTTTCGGTTCCTGGCTCCCATGTGCACCACCATACAGTGTTTTCATTTATTGTGTGTGTGTGTGTGTGTGTGTGTGTGTGTGTGTGTGTGTGTGTGTGTGTGTGTGTGTGTGTGTGTGTGTGTGTGTGTGTTTGTGGGTGCTTGACAGATAACATTGTGATCTCTTTAATGTTCAGCGTCTAATTATTGTTTAGATGGGTTTGGATTTGTCTTAGATCAGGAGTTGTTGCTTATTTGTTCCAGATATGTCAGTTGGGCTTATGTACTTAAAAAAATGCACAGACAAACTTTAGCTTTGTTTTGCAACAGAACTGTTTAAAAATACCTTCTACTGTTGGATTATGTGAAAGAACAGCTGCAAAAAGTGTTGCCTTTGTCCTGCTGTTAGAAGGTAGGTCAAAGTCTGACTCAGTGTTCACAGCTGCATTAGAGTTGAGGATTACTACAAACATTGAGATCAAGTTGTAATATCTGGATAAAAATACAAGATCACAATAAATCCAATCTATATCGTGATATTAATATTTAGGCCATAGCTCCCAACCCAATATCCGACTGCAAGGTATGTAACCTTGTTGTATTTACTTGCAAAGATTTTCTGTTGTTACATTTATATTTCTCCCTCATGAGAAAGTTTCAAATTTATTCCGTACTTAATCAGATGGCAGCCACAGGTAAAAACTTTCAGTAGATTGTAGTGTGGCTACCATGTAACGTCAATATTCTCATCTTGACTTTACATGGTAGCCATACTGGACATACCCAGTTTTACCAACTTCATGTGAGTGTGAAACTACTAAACTGTAGGATTAACACACATTCTATAAGCCACACCACACACACAGAGAAATATATAACCCACACATCAACAAAGATTTTAATTTCCTCTCAGGATATGAGAAAATCTGTGTTAATAATGCATGGTGGGACAGAGAGCGTAATCGCGAGGCCAGATCAAAGCAGGCAGGCAGGCTGTTGTGATTGACAGTTTGATCTGATCTGCACTAATAGCGAACTTGATGAAGAAGGCCGGGAGGAGGAAGAAGAGCAGGACTGAACGCCATCGGCACCCCGCCATCTTAAAAACAAGCTCTGAGCCTTTCAGAGGGTATGTGAGTTTGTGAGTGTTTGTGTGCAGCAAACAGTGTGCGGGTGTCAAGCTGGAGAGAACTGGGTTTTTTAATCAGAGTTCATTTTCCCCCAAATCTAATTAGAAAGCGTGAGGGTGGCAGGGCTGTTGTGGGGGAGAGTGAGAGAAGATGGGGCGAAGCAAAGCTGAAAGGAGAGAGAGGGAGAATTAAATCCAAATGAAAAGTGCTTTCCATGTCAAGCAGAATCTAATGTGTGGCAGCGGAGGAATGGGAGATGCTAATAACGTCATGACATCCCTTCAAGGTTAGCACGGCCAAAAACAAAAACAAATTAGTGCGCCAAACCACCACTTGCAGCATACATGAAGGGGCATGGAGGAAAGAAAGAGTAAATGAAGACGAAACCAGGGATGGTGGAAAGCTGCTTCCACAGATTGAACTAATTAACTATGTCCTGCAGATATAATACAGAGGGCAGAGGGCTTTCAGAGAACCTTCATCAAACCTAATACAAGTTTTCTTTTTATTCATCTTTTTGTTGGCGGCCTCATGGGAAGAAAAATGTTGGACCCCACAAGTTGAAATAGCTCCATAGGTAAAAACTGAAGTCCAGAGATCAAAGACTGGAAATGCTAGCACAACTATAAATAAACACACAGCAAAAAGAATAAAAAGATATAAAAAAAAATGTGTTGCTGGTGACTAAAATCTGTTGATCTTCAGCTTGATGGGTCCTGACTCATGACAGCCTGTTGGTCTATCACTAAGGGCACACCTGTTGAGAACGTGGACACATAGACTGTTATTTAGCCAAAAACTTTGTTTCTGATAGGAAATAAGACGTGTTTGCTAACCTAACAGACAATAAAATAATGTAAAAAGAGTATCACTTCAATCAATTTTAAAATAATTTAATTAAACTTTATGTAAAAATGGCACAAAATAACATATTTACACCCTTCTCAATAATCAATAGAAAAAGTCTTTTTTGGCTTTGCAGGAATCAAACCATTCCAAAAATTGCTGAGCTCTAAGTGTTTGAAGGGCCTCTTAGCCATCACTCTAATCTTTAGCTCCCTCCATAAAGTTTCTATTGCATTCAAGTGAGTTCAAAATGTGATCAAATGAGACATGGCGGTAAAATTATTAGATCACCTTAAACCTAAATCTGCTAAGGGTATGAATAATTATGGGCATAATTGTACGTGCACACAGTCACTGACAAAAATTTTCCCCTGAACACATCTGCAACTTACAAGAAAGGCCTTCAGAGACTGTTTGGCAAAGATTTTGAGCTTTAAATTTAAACTAATTTAAACAAAACACTGATGGATCTATTGTATAGTTCATTCATTGAGTCTGTGTTGCTTGCCTTGGTATGGTAACCTCTCAAAGTACAACAAAAGCTGTTGGCCCTGTATTGTGAACACAGCAGGAATGATAACAAACATTGATTCTTTGTCAAAAAATTGTTACAGAAAAATTCATTGGAGGAAATAAAAAATGTAATCCTCTGGTCATTATCTAAATTCTCTCCTGAGTAGGGTTGCCAGTAAAACAGTAATAAGGTATAATAGGGTATCCAAAAACAGCAATGTTACAGCTTGATTACCATAATTGAACAGAGCTGCATGTCCGTCATGAAAAAAGGTACTTGCTATATTTCTTTTTGTGTTTTAAGAATGTAAATTCTTCTTCTGCTGCCATTCCAGCTGTGTAGTGGTATTACTTTCCACAGTAGCCAAAACTTTAGCAGACAACAGTGAGTGTGATTCACAGCTCTTAACATTCCTCCATGAAGACACAACAACTTCCTTCAATGCAGCTTAGTTGAATAATAACATAAAACGTTCTTTAAATGATCAAACCTAGACCCATTAAAGTGTAACTAAACCTGATATAAAAGCGTAAACCCGCCCCAGACAAATTTTGAAAAATTCCAATAAAGTGGGCAGTGCCAACAGACACTGAGGAGAACGGCCAAGTGTGGGGATGAGCGGAGGGCGTTGAGCGAGGGTGTGATCAGGAGGATGAGAGTGACCAGAGCTGGTAGTTTCGCCATAGACAGATCTTCTGAGGTGGACGATTTTTCATTTACATTTACATTTAGATTTATATCATCTCAAGTATAGCATATAATCGAAGATATAAAGCATACAACGCTATGGTAAATGCTTGAAATTCCAACTCCTGACTCGCTATGGAGGCCTGTGTCTGAGTGAGACAGAATTTATACCTGAATGATTTAGATATGTACCAAGCTGTACTGTTTGAATCAATAGGAAAATTCAAGCGCAGTAGCCACCGTTCAACCTAAAGAGGGCAGTACTAAGATAATTTTAGGACAAATATTGCAGAATTAAGCAATTCATATGAAAATGTAAAAAATTAAACAGTGACATAAAGATTGCCTCCTTAAGGCCCAATTTATACAGTTTTTCTGCAAAAAAGTTGATTTGGAGTTTAGTTCCTCTTTAAACATAAAACAGCTGATGGACAGAAGCAGCACAAGATCAAGCAAGACTAAGTTTATATCAGAGAAAGTCTGTGATCCAAAAAAATAAAATGCCTTTTTCCTTCTGTGTGTGCTCCATGTACATTTTGGAACTGGCCAATAGTTAGAAGCTTTGCATACTCCTGAAAAGACGAATGGATATAACAGAGATTCTGTGATTCACAAAGATTACGGTAACCCTCCACCACCTTTCCTGCACAACAAGCTGATCTTTGGATCCAATCATCAGCCAGACGCGTCGCAGCCTGCTGCACACTCTGCTCCAAACAGAGGAAGCCATGATGCTGGTAGGATAATTTCTAATGAAAAGAAGCCTTCATAGATAATGGATTGGTTATGTAACATTACCATTACATTGAGAACCTTTGTTGATTTCTTAGCTGTTCTTCTGTTGCTCAGATGCTTTGTTCCATGATGTGATTTCAGTGAAAAAACTGCAGTTACAGTATATTTTCCATCTTTAATCTCAAAAACAAATGTTAAAATATGTGAGAAAGCCTCAAAATACCCTAAACTACAAGCAGTAGACGGTAACGGTGTACTGTATACCCCAGTTTTCTCTCAGAAAGGCTTAACAGAAATGAAAAACTGGAAAAGGCCCACCCCTATTCTTGAGACCTGTGAAGCAGGTCTTACATAGAACCAGTTAAGAACTGGCTCTGTGCTTTACTTGGCAATTAAGGTTTCTCCAACAAGTTCAGAGTCATAATTTGAGCAGGAATCAAATGCATGTACTGGAGAAGACAAAGTCAGTTTTAGCCAGCAGTGTCCATCCTTTATGGGAGGAACGGACTTCTCTCTTATCTGGCTGGCTGTTCGGTCTGCCTGGAGCAAAGTGCAATACAAGATTTTCTTTGTTCCAACTTCAATGAAGTTCTAAATCAAGTCATGTTTTTTGCATGTTTTCTTTAAACACACATTTTCCCTTTCTGTCTTTGTTTCACTTGTGGACAATAAAGTGTAGAAAGAAAAAAAATGCTAATTAATATTTTATGATATTTACAAAAACTAAAGAGAGTTCATGCAAAGCATGGGGACAAACAAATACAGCAGTTACAGTGAATTGCAACGGAATAAAAAGCACTAAATCAAAAACCTTAATACTCTGAAGCTGTAATGTTTATCACCTTAGCTTTTTATTCCCAGTTATTACCTGCCACACCTTTATTGTCTTAAGGCAATTCTCTTTTGCAGCAGAGTGTGCTTTCTTTTCTCTCCCTAAATCCCTGCTTCATTTAATTTTCTAAAAAAACTCTGCGCTCCCCTCAAGCACTCTGCTTCCTTATTTCATCTGCATCTGCACAATCAGAACTTCATTGTATTTTGTACCACAGAGAATAGTAGGACAAAAGAAAGCAAAAATAAAAGTGAGTGTCTGATTTGGAACAACAATGAGCCATTAGACGATATTACATGGTATAATATTATTCATGTTTTCTTTTGATTTGATTAGAGATTTAATAATGGTGCTTTGTCGGTTCTCCATACCACTTTGTTTGGTCTCAAGATATTCATTTTCAGTTCAGTGCTAGAGGTGCCCTCTTGGCTCGTTTAATAGACATGCAGCACAAGAACTCAACCACAAAAAGAGGACTAACATACTTACAAACTGCTTACATTTTCTTTCACACAGTATATTTAAGGTCCTGTTTTCGGTTTCTGTTAACACGACTACACGACAACGTTTTACCTATAATCTCCGGTTACACGGCAACAATAGAGATTTAAAGATGGTGTAATGCCAGGACTTCCCCATAAGAAAGATTGCATTTTTTGCATCTACATGACAGAGACCACGATGTTTTCAAACCATTACACTCTGAAACCAATTTTCAAATTGTGCTATTTTCAGAGAAAACGTTTGCCGTTGTCGTGTAAACATATTTCCTCAGAAAACATTGTGTAAACAAGGCCCAAGTAACCATATTAACAACATTGCACACATGCAAATAGCTCCCTTTAAGGATCAATTACTTGTGTTGGTATCCAGAAGTGTCGCAGTTTTAAGGCCAAACATCACGGGCATAAGAACTAAGCATAAGAACTAAGCAGGAAACCAATCTATATAAGTTATTAGATAAAAGATATAAGCAGATAGAGGACAGAAATATAATTAACAAAATGACAGATCTGGAGTAAAAAGATATTTATGATCTTTTTAAAAACAATTCTTAATTTATTTCCAACATGGCATGGCTTCTCCTCCTCCAATTCAGAAAAAAAGTACTGTTCAAACATAGTGGCTAAACACTGTTCAACCATCTGTTCACAGGTGTTTAAGCTGCAAGGCATGACAGTGAAGTTGGTATCTAAATTCAAGACATTCATATCTGATGTAAAATAAATAAAACATCCTTTACAGAAGCTGGAAATCAAATGCTAAGTCCGGCTCAGACGAACAACAGAACATGATTGCTAATGTTAGGTAAACAGTAACTGATGGAAACGTGTTAGAAAGATTAGCATTCACCTTCACAACCTTTGTAAAATACAATTAGGGAACCCTGAAGAGAAAACCTAGAAGTGAATTTGAAAAGTGACGGCAACTTCAGACTTGGTACGGTCCACTTTAGGGGAGCATGAAGTCTTAAGTTTTTTTCATACTTTCTGTTCAAACATTTAATTAAAATGTAATGATACAAGTGGAATGGAATATTGAAACGTTTTATGCATCCCAACCTGGTATTTTTACTTCTTTTAGAGGGGTTCAATCATTATTGGAGGGGATCAACCCGAAATTCACACTTTGCTGAAACGCTTCTAGGTACTTCTATTACAGGCCTGATTTTATTTTATTAATCACTGGGACTCATTATTTTATTACTTGAGTTACAGATGTTTTGTAAGTGTATAAAAGGACTTCCTGTGAAAGACAGCATTTTTTATCATTTAATTACAATTTGTATTCAGCCGTAAAACATAATTCACTTTGTCTTAAT
The DNA here is from genome assembly GCF_021462225.1 of Girardinichthys multiradiatus. Taxonomy (NCBI): domain Eukaryota; kingdom Metazoa; phylum Chordata; class Actinopteri; order Cyprinodontiformes; family Goodeidae; genus Girardinichthys; species Girardinichthys multiradiatus. The sequence continues at coordinate 9,324,821 of NC_061814.1, forward strand.
TTATTGTAATCTTTTAATTTCCACATATTCTGTTAAAATATTCCATCTGAATGAATTCTGGTTGAGTGTTTAACTAATCGTATTGAATCTGTGTTTTCTGCTCATATATCTTTATAATATTTTATTGTCGACAGTGTATCATGATGCTGACATACCAACTGTGTAATAGAGCAAGGATTTCACTACGCCCTGTAAAACTGGCTGGGAAAAAGGGGCTCTAAGGGCAGCGCAGACAGAAGGTAGGAATTTTTGAGATGACAGATGCACGATTAGAATTTTGTGGACAATTTCTTTTTAAGCTTTGACCTGCCAATACAGTTGTGATTTCTCTTCAAAACCTATTATACCGGAAGATGCCATTAAGCCAAAAAGTATTCACAGGCTTGACAGGTTCTTCTGACTGGTAGTAGTACTAAAGTTTTGGATTGGCTCAACCAGAGTACTTATAGAGAATCTGTCAAGGCAGCTGTTGGGATTATGATTATTGATTAATTAATATTTATCAAGAATTATAATTAAAAATCATAATTTGAGAAAATTAATTTCTTAACCAAAAATCCTCATTTATGAATCGAAACCAGAGATGTCCTCTGGTGTTGTAATTGTGGCCCAAAGCCCTTGATAATTACAATTATTAAATTCTCAGTAATAGTTGAAAACAATTACTAGAATTCACTGTTTAACCGTTTCTGCCGAAACGTGGGGAACTTTAACCTTATTTTGACTGACAAATCACTCTTGCACAAAATAAACACAACGCCTTCTCTTTATCTACGTGAATATTTATGAAATCAACAGCCCTGATACAACTCGATCTTCCGATTCAATAATCTTCACCTAATCAAGCATGCAAAGTCCTACTAAAAAGGGTAAAATATCTAACTAAACAAAATAAAGAACAGCATTAAGTGTGTATGAGATCAAACCAGCAGTTATGGCAGTTATGGCAAGATACAAAAGAAATATGGTTGAACGAAGCTCTGGGAGGCCACTCCCCAAAGTGTAGCTCAGTGGGACACAGGCAGTCATAAAACTTCCCGACAGTCCAGTTTCACAGCGCACCTGCGTTCAGGTGTCCAGACAGTGAAACACAACTTGTGAGACTCGGCGGCCTCCAAAATTCAACAGCAATCAAGTTTAAAAAAAACAATGGCATGGACATACAATTCAGAACACATTAGACTATAAGTGGCGATTCTAAATCGCACTAAATCCCTACTCTACCTTGCCCAAGCTCTTCCTAATAAAGAAATAAAAGGAACGAACGGACTTTACTTGTTGAAGTCTTCCTTGGGCCAAAGAGGCAGAAAAAGGAGGGGGGAAGAGTCTCCACGCGTCCGTGGATAACTCAGAGTAGAATGGTCTGTTTTCTTCTGGCTTCCTTGGCAGAAAAGCAGTATCGCGGACCGTCAACAGTCAACTGGAACAAAAACAAGGGTGGCGATTCCGTCTCCTTGAAACCTCTGTGGTTTTTTTGGTTACGTGTTAAATCCACGTCGTCGATCGGTAAAGTTGAAAACTTAAAAGCCTTCTTATTCCTGTAAGCTTAATTCGCTTCGTTTTCTCGTTGGCCAACGGGGAGAATTAATGAAAGTCCACGTGGGATTTTCTTCTCCAGAATGATGCGCTTCAGATGCCGGTAACTGCGTCTCGGTCCCAACTGAAAAAGCAATGGTGGGCTGTCTCATACTCTGTTATATAGTTGACTGTGGCATCAGAGCTACGACGCCCCCATCCTATCAGCCGCGGTGCTGGCTGGGATTTGTAGTAGCGGACTGTCCTGGGATACAAAATGGCCGATGATGCCAGAAGGCCTGGTGGCGTCCAGCAACGTGCAAATGGTCCAACATTCAGCAAACAAAATGGTCCAACACAGCCACAGATTAGGGTGATGGCAAGGAGGCCTTCCAACTTCAAGACAAAATTTATCTGAGACTAGTCAACAACCGATTTCCATTGTATTTTTTATGAAAAAAATCCGTACTTTCATTTTTCGCTGAACAATGTTGGATTTGGAAAAAGGTCCATATTGATGTCTTGTTGGTATTTGTTGGACCATTTGTTCGCTACTATACCTCCCGGTGTCATCTGCTACTATATACCCCAGTATTGTCTGCTACCACAACTCCCAGCATGTATTGCAGCTGATAGGAAGGGGCGTCACAGCTCTGATGTCACAGTGGGTTATATAAGAACATGGGACATGCCCCACCATTGCTTTTCTCCTGCTGGAAACCGAGACACGGTTACCACATAACGGAGGCGCATCATTCTGGAGAAGAAACCACACGTGGGTTTTCATTAATTCTCCTCACTGGCCAAACTCATGAGAAGAGTTTTCTGGGATAAGAAGACCAGTAGACTTTACTTTACCAATCGAAGGCCTGGATTTAACACGTAACCCAAGAAAAACCATGGAGGTTTCTCAAGGAGACGAAATTTTCCTCTTTGTTTTTGTTCCAGTCGACTGCTGACGGTCCATCATATTTTTCCCCTTTTGCCAAAGGAGGAAGGCCAGCCATCTTTAAGTTTGTTACGGACATGTAACAAACTACCTCTCTCCCCCTGCTCCAGAGAAGGAGACACCAAGTAATCCCGTTTTGTTTTTTATTTCTATTAGAAATAGCTTGGGCAGGATAGAGTAGGATTTTAGAGCGATTTAGAATCGCCACTTATAGTCCAATGTGTTCTAAGTTTTATGTGCATGCAGTGTCTTATTGAAACTTTGATTGCTGTTGGACTCTGAAAGCCACCGCGCTTTGAAGCTGTGCGTGTCTCACTGTGTTTGAACACCTGAGCACAGACTCAGGTGAACTTAAAGTTGGACTGCTAGAACCTCATGGTGGAATATTCACTATTCCTTTGTCTTCACTCTTCGTGTTTTTCCACTGGCTGTCGCCTAAATGTTTTATCACCCTTTGAGTTTCACTGAGCTCCAACTTTGGGGGTTTTATGACTGCAGCCTGGTGGAGGCTGCTCCCAAAGCTTCACCCAGTACCATATTTTCTCTTGTTTTTGCCATAACTGCTGGTTTGACTTTCATACACACTCAATGTTGTTTTATCTTGTTTAGTTAGTTATTTTACCCCTTTTGTGCAGAACGTTTGCATGCTGGATTAGGTGAAGATTATTGAATCAGAATAGCAAGGTGTATCAGGGCTGTTGATTTAATAAATATTCACGTAGATAAAGAGAAAGCGTTTGTGTTTATTTTGAGCAAGAGTGATTTGTCTGTCAAAATAAGGTCAAAGTTCCCTCACCTTCGGTGAATTGGTAGATTAAACTGTGACATCCAGTAATAGTTATCAATTATTACTGAGAATTTAATAATTGTAATTATCAAGGGCCTCGAGTCATAATTACAACACCAGAGGACATCTCTGATTTTGATTCGTAAGTAATGATTTTTGGTTAAGAAATTAATTTTTTTCAAATTATGATTTTAAATTATAATTCTTGATTAATATTAATTAATCAAGAATCATAATTCTTACAGTATTACTGGCTGAGGCAGACCCAACATATATTACAAACACAAAAGCATTATTTGGACTATGATCCTAAACCAGATTTATTAAATAAAATCTAAAAAACCAAGTAAAACTGTCAGTTAAAATAATAATCTAAAGTAAGGGATCAAAATTACTCATCTCATCAATCCCACCCTAGTTTCAGCATATTATCAACTCAATATGTACATGTGCTTTACAAAAAAATCACTTGCATAGCAAGGACTGGAGCCTTATTGCCACAATATTTATCCTATGTCTCCATGTTGTGGTTTGTTTAGGCTATTTTTTAAATCTGCGATACTCTGCCACTTTCTAAATAAACAAGTATTCATCTTCCTTTTGTTGGCCTCTGTGCTCCCTGTTGCTTTGCCTCTGTAAAGAAATGCTGTAATCCCTCTTTTCCTCTTCCAGTTCTGTCCTCTTCTTTCTCTGCTTTGTCGTGACAAGAGGTGGAGGCTCTTGCCATCTGCTCTATGATGCAAGTTTTATTTAATAGGATCTTTAATCATCCATACTGTTCCTACATCGCAGGGTCTGCATCTCCCACACTCATGCTTACTCAGGTGTGCCTGTCTGAGGGTCTGATTTTATTTTTGTTTGTTTAGTTTTATTAGGTATTTAATTGTAGTACAGTAAGTTATTTCTTTCTCTCTAATATATTATGAACCCCTTGGGGCATTTTTGCCCAAGCTTTTATTTGAATCATCATAGAGACTCATCATGAAATTATTCCAAATAAATAAATATCTATTCATATAATAAGAATTATTTATGTAATTAATTTTATAATGAAATAATTAATATGTATTGTACATAAGAGGTAACGGTGGCAGCAGTGGTACGAGTTCGTCCTGTAAGTGGTGGGTTGCTGCTTCTAACCCCTCTCTGTCTGTCTCAGTTGTAGTGTCCTTGGGGAAGGCACTTCACCCACCTTGCCTGCTGATAGTGGTCAGAGGGTGGCGCCGATGATGACAATTGGTGGTGGCAGCATCATGACTGCTTTTCTTCAGTGGGGGCAGGGAAACTGGTAAAAGTTGATGGGAAGGTGGATGGAGCTAAATCCAGTGCAAGATTGGAAGACAACCTTTTAGAAGCTGCTAAACACGCAAGACTGGGGTGGAGGTTCACCTTCCAGCAAACTAATGGTTCTCAAACATACAGCCAGTGTTTTTTATCAAAGTATTTTAATGTGTTGAAATGGCTTAGTTAAAGTCCAGACCTGAATCAAATTGAGAATCCATAGCAAGAGTTAAAAATTGATGTTCACAGAGACTTATTATCCAGTCTGACTGAGCTTTATCTATTTTACAAAGAGGAATGGGTGAATGTTGTACAGGTTTGTTGTACAGAGGTTGTAATTGCAGCAACATGTGGTTCTACTATCAAAGACTATCAATTGACTCTAAATATACATAACACTTTTTGGATTTTTACTGGTAAAAAAGAAACAAAGTTTTTTCTTTTCCTTTTGCTTCACAACTATGCACCATTTTGTGTTAGTCTATCACATAACAACCCAATAAAATACTTTGAAGTCAGTGGTTGTAACGTGACAAGTGGTGAAAGAATTCAAAGGTTATAAACCCTTTTTTAAGGCACTGTAATGTGGTTTGAGTCCCCACACCCTCAGTTCTATTAATTGGAAGATCATGACATTTCAACTGCCTAAAAGATTCAACTAAAGACATCCCAAAAGCTGGAAATTAAGGAGGAAAAAGATCCTGCTTATTATATCTTCAGGGCTTGTTCTTACCTATATCGTATGCCAGGAAGTCAGCAGAAAAACACTTGGCTCCGTTGCTTAGAGATGTGTCATTGTGAGTGTTTCCTCCAAACACCAGCATTGTGCCACTCAACAGCACCGCCGAGTGGAGGTACCGTGGCAAACCACTCTCTCTGAGAATCAACCTGCACACACAGCAAAAACACACAGGCATGATAATAGTCAGGGGAAGGGGATATATTAAAGTTGTACTCATTTGTCAGGAATGTGGCTTCCTCTCTGTGTGTGAGACGATGGCATGTTATTGAAAGCAGTTCTCTGGTTGTGTGACCCGGCCTGTGGTGACTGCCCTTCATGCCAACTGTTCCGTCATTAGAGCCGAGCACACAAACTCAAACACACACACAATGATGGCATCAAAGGAGGTCTCAGTCTGCTGTGTGAAACTTCTTTGAGGTTTGGGGTCACATAGATGTGAACAAATGGCTTCTGAAGTTACTGCAGCCGCTCTCACCGGCATCTAGAAACTATGTCTCAGAGAACATACTAATGAGCTGTAATGATGATAAAATTGCTCAAGAATATGTAATATTGCTCAGCCTGTTGCATTTTAATCTACGTCTACAGTAGAGTGTACTGCATGGAAGTTCTTCCAGGTAGCTTGAAGGTCTTTAACTTTCCTAAACTCCACTAAGGAGATGCTGTGAGTGATTTGTTTGGAGGGGTCCAAACCAAACCAAACTAAACCAATTAATCACGTAAAGTCTTTCAGCAAAACCTTTTTGATACTGGTGGAGGTTGCTGAAGGCACTTGTCTATGAAGTTGAAAAATAGGAATTTCCCAACTGATATGGAAACATTTCCATGAAAAATACAATTTAACCAGGCACTTCGAAGAGGTTCTGATGCCTGGGGACAGTGTAGTGAATTGTGTGGGTTAATACACCCAACAACCGAACATTTAGACTTATCCTCCTGCAGCTTCAGTCTAGTTGAGTTTGGACTATAAAATCACAGCGAGAAATAAAAATGGCAGATATGCGAAAATGACCAGCCAGAGGTCCATGACCTTATTTAGCTGTTCCGCAGCAAATACTGTGACGTAACATTTCAAAAACTGTAATAGATGATAGAGAAAACTGAATGGACTGAAAAATATCACCCAAACAGAATATAAAGATATCTCCGTAACATCTGGAGAGACTAAATTCAACTTTTCAGCACTCAAGGACACAATAAAATGTATTTAAAGGCTAACAAGGTAGATTTTTTTTTCCAACAGATATTCTTTACTCCGCTTTAGAGAAAATCTGCATCTACACAAAGTCTTTGCCATTCTAATTGAAAATGTAATAGCTATGCCAGCAGTTGGCGATGCTATCAACATTGACTACATTAAACTTCAGAAGGAGGTCATGAGCAAGAAATTCTGGTCTACATATTCTGTAAAATCAGCTATAGGCCATGTTTTCTTTCATATTGTTTACCCTTTCTGGTCAGTAACATCTTCAGTTTATATTTGAAGTTTAATAGAAACAGAGTTAGGACAAAGTAACAAAGTAACAAATTCACTTTGGAAACCATTTTTTAAATCCCTGTTTTATATACCAAAAATCTGCTGGTGTGTGGATCGGGGCAGCAAGTGAATATTCTGGTTTTCAGAATATCTGTGTTAGGGTCAACAGGCCCTTGGGTTTTACTGAAAGAGTCAGAAGCTTTTCAAAAACCAGCCTCCCACTGGTGGATTACAAGAACATTTCAGTCTCGAAATGCTCCAAAGTCCAGCACCTGAAGTGACAAAGGAGTACAGCATTTATTTCCTGCTGGAAAGTGAGAGCCTCAGAGACATAGCAGGTCGCACGCGTACACGAGCACATTCATTGTGGACACTGCTACACTTGGGCATGTGATCAGTGTGAAGGGAGCAAGACTAATGGGGATGAGCTTCCTCTTTCAGCCGTCCATCTGTTAAAAGTCACCTGAGGTCAAGCCTGTCTGATCCTTCTCTTCTCACCCTTCTCTCCTCTTTCTTACTGCTGCAAAGTAATTCTGCCTCAACCAAACAGTTTCCAAATACATTTATACAACAAGAATTAATGCTAGCATCATATTCTGTATTCATGTGTGTGACTTCTGTTTTATTGTTATACATATTTCTTTCAATGCTGTGCTATTTTGTCAGTTTAAAAAACAACACTGAGTAGTATGCTTAAAAAGTGCTAAATCCAAAATGAATAATTTTTAGTTTTGTCTACATGACTTAATATTAATAATGGGAAAAAAAAACCTTGATAATTTATTGGTGATTTACTTGTTCTGGTAAAAAAAGCCTTCAAGGCAAAAATAAACCGAACAGTCTGACCCTACATCACCTCTTCTAGAGATTTCCAGGTTGTAGCATCTTTCCTTCCTACACACTAATTCGGTGTGATCCTGAGATGTTCCTTCAGTCTTGGAGGTTCAAAAGACCAGAGTCTTAATTCAGTGTGAAGGATGCATAATCAGGTTGTATCAAGGTCTGCTGAAGTTTATGTTACAGCTACAGGAGAGTTGCATGCAGAGTTGCTACACAGTGTTTATGCAAAAATACCATACGTTTCCAGCTTTCTGGAGTTCTCAATTCTTTATACAGACACATCTAAAAACATTTATATAGTAAAAAAGTAAAATGTCTTTGTCTCTCATTACAGAAAGTGAAACCCATAAATTATATAGTCATTATACATAGAATGAAATCCTTCAAGGCTTTATTTCTTCTCACTTTGGTGAATATGGACTTCAGATAATAAAAACCTAAAATTCAGTCTCTCAGAAAATTTTAATATTACATCACATGAATAAGAAATAATATTTTAAACAGAAATGCCAGGTTTCTACAAAGTCTATTCATTTTTATGCACTCAGTACTTGGTTGGGGCTTTTTTTTGCATGAATTACTGCATGAATGCTGCCTGGCATGGAGGTGATCAGCCTGGGGTTCTGCTGAGGTGCAATGGAAGACCAGGTTGCTGTGGATGAATTATGGCACACTCTTCTTTACAGAATTGTTTTAACTCAGCTTCACTGGAATATTTTCAAGAATTAACTGCCTTTCTAGGCCACTCCAAAGCATTATAATCAGATCCAAGTCCAGACTTTGGCTAGAGGTGGATTTTCTCATGTGATTCGGATCACTGTCCTTCTGCATAACCCCAGTCCATTGGACAAACAGCTGCAAATTCTCGTTTAGGAGTTTTTGCTAGAGAGCATGGTTCCATTAGAAATGTCAGGCTGTCCAAGCCCTAAAGCAGCAAAGCAGCCCCAGACCATAATACTACCACCAACATGTCGGATCTCGGTATTATGTTCTTTTTCTGAATTGTTAGTGTTACACCAGAGCTAACGAGACGCATACCTTCCAAAAAGTTTCATTATTCAAATATATATATGTCTTCAAGATGATAAAGATGTTTTTACTTATATTTGGAAAATGTGAAACAGAACTTTGTGTTATTTTTTTCTTGTGAAATTAAACCATATAAAACAAAATGTTAATCATGATGAACTTATGATTTAACAACAGAGATTAATTATATTTCCACATACAACCAGACTGGTTTGGACTGCTTTTTTCACCTAATAAATTAAGATTATCATTTGAAAGCTTTTTGTTTTTATTAAGGTTATCTTTGTGTAGATATTTAAATTTGCATTACGAGGTGAAACATTTAAATGTGCCTTTGCAAGGGGGAACATACTTTACAGTAAAACTTGTAGCAAGGTAGAAATGTGTATTTAGCACCAAAATCCACTTTAAGTTGGAAAGCTCTGCTGCAATGAAATTTTTTTCTCTCACCATGTTCTCGTGCCAACACTGTAGCGGTACATGTAGTCCACCAGGCCATATTTATTGTTGCTCAGTGCCTTGTATCCCCCATGGACGTACACGCAGCCGCTGGCTTCATCGTACACGCTGCTGTGGCCGTAACCTCCCTGAACCACGGCGCCTCCGACAGACACAACCTGCCACGAGTTTGACCCTGATGCACAGACACAGAGGGCGAGACACAAAGGTGATTAATGGAGAACACATGCACTCCACCCTGCAGAACAAAGCGGATTCCTTAAAAGGCTTTTGATGCCTTGGCAAGTTCAGCGTTTCACTTTCACACCAAAAAATAAAAACAACAAATAAATCACATTTAATTTAAGAGGTGAAACTAAAAAGCACAAAAACAAAAACCCGGAGACAGAATGTGCCAAACAGTGAGAGAAGCCAAAGGGTTCACAATAAGGGTGAAAAGAAGTTAAAAGCTGTGTAATAGAGCATTGTGATGCATGATTATTAATTTATGTACACAGAAAAGGCAGAAATCGTCTTTGTCAAAAGAAATAAACTATGGAAACAAAAAAATGCCCTGAACTTTATTCTGCATAAAAAAACTGTTTTAAAATACCTACAGCTCCACCCTTAAAAATAATTACAAATATTTCATGAAACGTTTCAGTTACTGTTCCTTACAAAAGTATTCATACCTCTTAAACCTGTCTATATTTGGTCATGCTGCAACCACAAGCTTTAATACATATTATCAGTATTTTATGTGACAGACCAACACAAAGTAATGCACAATTGAGAATTGGAAGGAAAATGATGCATGGTTTGCAAAATCATTTACAAATACAAATAAAAATAAAAAATAGTTGAGTGTGTTTATTAAGTTATAACATAATATCCGAAGATTTGGACATCTAACAAAGTACTGTTTAATCTATCATCTAAAAATGGAAAGAGGATGATACAACTGCAAACAAGGACATGGTCATCGACCTAAGCAAACCAAAAAAAAATAACATTAATCAGTGAAGTAGCCAAGGGGCTCAGAGTAACTCAGGGGGAGCTGGAGGGATGCATAGCTCAGGTGTGAAAATAAATCTGGTAGACCAGCCATCAGTTGTGAACACTGTGGAAGAAGGTTGGTCAGATGGGACCCAAACTCAACCTCGTGCAAAACAATATGTGCTGCAGAAAACTAACACATAATGGTGGTCGCATCATAGTTTGGGAATGAGTTTCTTCAGTAGGTACAGAGTCAATTAGTAGATAGATGGATTTTAGAGACATACCCCAAAACACTTGCAGCTGTAACTGTAGCAAAAGGTGGCTCTACAACCTATTGACTTAGGGGTGGTAAAAGTGCAAAAGATTAAAAAAAAAAAAAGGAAAAAGAGCAGGAAAGAACAATTGAAACAGTGATGTAAAAATGGACCACAGAGAAAACGTGTTGAGAAAGTAGAAGGTCAACCTCCAGCTCATCTCTGGCAGCTAATTGCTGTAAACCAGCATCTCAGTCTGTTCATTAAATCCGGTTACCTTGTACTTTACTCTCTACTTCTACTCCCCCTTTTCTCTTCCAGGTTGACTCTTCGTCCCTCCCTCTAAGGTCTAATGATGCTCCGTGCAGAGTAATACTAATGTCAGAGAAGGAGAAGGGCAGCCAGCAACAGAGGTAGCTGCGGATTAAAGTGACAGATGGATGAGAAGAGACAAGAAAGGGAAGACAGAAACGGTGTGGAGAAGAGGTTGATGAGGACCAAACCGGAGTGATGACTGAGGGGGTCTGAGACTGAGCTTGGCAGATGAAGGGAAAAAGATAACTGAGAGGATGCAAGAGGTGGATGTGAATGTCTGAAAAGAGGGACAGGAAAAGAAGAGAAAAACAGGAAGGCGGGAGAGTGAAGGAAAACAGTGGATTCATTAGTCACTGTCCTCTTCCAGACACTCCAGCCCGGGTGCAACCTCTTCTTAATGACCACTCTCACTGTGCACCACTGTGTGTATGAGTTATTGTTTGGCTATCCGCCTGTTTGCGTGTGTGTTTGTGTGTGTGTGTGTGCGTGCGCGGGGGGGGGGGGGGGCTGAGTGGGTTGAGTAAGCACGTGTTCTTTAAACACAGTCAGCTGCTCGATAACAACACTGCGACACCGCCATCTACTGGCTGTGCTCTGACAAAAAAACTGTTTAGCTGCAGGACAGACCTGGGGCTGAATGTTGCGCACGTAACAGTAGTCAGTTGATTTAATATGTAGGTTATAACAGATACTCTAGTATTAATTTAAGTGGTTGTAGTTTGTGTATAACTCTGGGCAATTATTGTAACGTTTATCGTTATCAAAAAACCTTTTTTCAGTTGTGAGCATTTCAATTCAATGTGACAGCAACAAACTGTATGATGATTTTTCTAAACCCCAAAAACTAAAACTATTGTTGGGATTATTATTTTCAATTTTCTTTTCCACTGTTTGTTCCATGCAGACAGCAATGAATATCAATATCTTAAAAAATTATGATCAAGTGCAATTATTGAGTGTTGCAATTGCACTTCCTAATGTAACTTGTGTTTTAAAGAAGCATATTTAATATTGGGCAAACCAAGTGTTGCCAGCCAGACCAAAGAGCAGTCTTCAACAACTGGGAAGTTCAAGAACTACTTCCTTTTGTATTTCAAAATAAGAGTCTCAACCATCTAATGCAATTAGGCCTTATAACACTTCATTTATTAAATAGTTGGTTTGTTTTGTTGTGCATCATTGTTTAGTTTTACAAAAACACCAATTATGATTAGCAAAAACAAATACCTGCACATGTTTAAATATTTATACATTTTTATCCACTTTAAGCTCAGCAGTGTCAAACAGGCAGTGTGTCAAACTAAAAGCCCTAAAACACTGACAGAGTGAGTTTGGGTTATAAAATTTTATACATTCACTCAATTGATGAGACACAGTTAGCAACAAAAGTAGATGCAGATTATAGTGACAAATGGATGGGAAGAGATAAGAAAGGAAGGGAAAGACTGATATAATGCACATCAGCTGGGGTGTGTCTGGTGGTACCTGGTGGCATATTTGGTATTGAGCTTAAATCAGTAATTTTATGCAATGGCACTTAGCAGTAATAAAAGCACATGTGAGAGAGAGGTGATACCCCGTGACAAATGTATTCTATGTCTGACAACATGTTCTTTGATCAATTGCTGACTGAAAAAAACAAGACCCAAGTTAGAAGGATGCCAAAGGGTCAGGACAGAAGATGTAAAGTGATGTGCCTTGAAAACTGGAAAGGGTGAAATAATGAGATAATAAAAGGTATAAGAGACACAAGCATAAGTATCAACAGCTAAATAGAAGCGTTCACGGATTAGAGGGTGATATAATAAAACTTGTAAAACAAGTATTATAAATCTGGACTGGATGAAGAGATCTTGTTGAAACTTTGGTTGAGGTTGATCTGAAAAGATGACGAATGAAGAAAAAAGTTACACTTCCACGGTTACCATTTCATCAGTAGAGGATCTATCTGTGTCAATAATGGTACAGTTCCATAATGGGAAAAACATGACTACAAACTAAAGCACAAATATTATGAGAGTGTGGATAAATAGTGCAGGGTAGCATGGCAGAGTCCCTTTGAAGGGTTTCCACTATTATAAAAGGCCATTTAACAATCGACATAAGGGAAAAGAAAATAACACCAGAATCAACAGGTGCACTTACTGATGTTGTACTCCTGAACTTTGTTGGTGTAGCTGTAGATGGGCGAGTAGCCGAAGAAGATCAGCATCACCGGGTCACCGTTGGACAGCTCCACCACATGAGCCGTGTGGCCCTCAAGAGCATAAAGAGGTGCTGGAGCTGGTTTCCGTGGTGACCAGGTACGAGTGGGGATGTTAAACAACCACAACTCATCCGTGATGTTAGCAGGTCCTGCCTCCAGCTTTCCACCAAACATATAGATGTCTTCCTACAGAAAGGAAGGCAAAAGAAGAACGTGTTCTGAGCTACGCAGATATTCCATTAATGTAACATTGCACTTACTAGATACACAGTTATTCCTGAGAATGTTTTTGAGAGGTTTTATATTACTTTGGATCAGTTTCAGGGAACCCTAAATGTTCAATGGTTTCTCCATTAATGGGTCCAGCATAAAACATAATGCACTCTGTCTCACATCTATCACCTCAACAATGACTACATTGTTTTTCAGTGTATATATAAAAAACGCCTATATTTATGAAGCAAGAGATGAACTCTTCCTGAAGGTTTTGTGTGCACATCATTATTGGAACCACAATGAAACATGTTTTAGGAGAGAGTGCTAATGCTGGTGTTTGCTAAGCACTCCATCAAACTGCTCTTTCCAGAAGGGAGTTTACTCTGGGCAGAAGTCTTTAGCTGTATGGATGGACTCAGATATGTCTTCAGAAAAACTCAAAACTGTGATGTAAAAGCTCCTTTTAGGACCACGTATGAGAAAAATGGAAATTGTAGCATGGCTTTGATTTCAAAGAAGTTTCGAACTGTAACATAATATGCCATTTTTTAAATAAACCGGACTGGTACCTGGGCCCCAAACTCCTGATCAGGACAACCTGCTGTATAAAATGCTTATACTTTATTCATTTCTTTAGAAATACTGACTTGTTTCCCAAAGAGGCTAACGTTAATAAGGAGTCCAAATGGGACCAAGACCAAAATAATCAACCACATGCAAACTATTTTACACCATGCTTTTCACTTTACATCACAAGCATGTTTTTCAGTTTAAAAAGCAGTCATATTTGCCTTAAAAATAACAAAAGTAACAAAATGTGAGTTTCATCAATATTTCTTATTTCACAAATTTTGTATAGTTGGAAAACTGTTTTACTTCTTTTTAACTGATGACATATTTTTAATGTAAGTGCATTTGTGGTTTGAGCAGCAGAGTTAAGTCTGATGGGCCACATCTTCTCTGCCAATGCTAAACAGACTTGTTTGGTGTTATTTTATTGGACGACTGGCAGTTTAACAATTTATTCATTTTTCAAAGTGCCCTTAGTAGTTCCTGGTGGAAATGTACACAGTCAGAACAGCATGGCACCTCATGCTGGTCACTAGCATGGTCAAACTTTGCTCTGGGATGGCATTCAATTCTTCACCCAGCATTTAATGAAGGTCAGCCAGTGTGGTTGTTTTAGTCAGCCTGCCATGAACAGCAGGCACAAGCTGTTTCCACAAATGTTCAATGGGGCTGAGGTCAGGATTGCGGGCAGGAAGTTCCAGCCTCTCCACCACAAAACTCTGGAGTCTTGGCATCTTGGAGGATAGAGCTTGTAGCGGAGATATGGGTTTGCCACTGTCTGCAGAATCTCATCTTGATATTTCTCTGTAATATGATAACATCCAATGAAGACAGGCCTTTTTTCAGTGACGGGGATGCTGCCCAACACCATCACACTGCCTCCACCAAAAGCTGTTTGTCATTGGTAGAAAGGATTTGACAAGTTTTTTAGGGGTGCAGCTCACATATGGAAATCTTCTGCATTTCTATTCCACATAGGGCACAGTTTAAGGGGAAATTAACAGGCTTACCTACTGTATGAGGTATAGTGCTAAGCAGCATTGTTATAGCAAAAAAAAAAACATTGACTAAACACGCGTTTCCTTACTTTTTGAGTTTATTTTTTCCATAGAGGTTTTTGGTTGTTTAAGCAAAGGACCATTGTAGTGGGCTATAACAACGACCTTATTATGTTTCACAGATACAATAAAAAGGGAATATATTAAACATGTTCGGACAGAGTAACACTCTGGAACAAAATTAAACCTCCAAACAAAAACACGATTTAACTAAAAAGGATTATTTTGTTTTTCATTCTTTTCATGAAAGTTTAGAAAAGTCTTACAAAATGACCTGATATAACGGAGCACACTTTATAAAGCGGGTGCAGCTCATAGATAATGGCTTTGAAATATGTTTCCTTTTATTATCAAGTTACTGGTGGGCCACCTTTCTAATAAATGATCCATATAATAAGAAGAAGAATGTGAAACACTGTTCACAAGGTAACAAACAGACAAATGTGAAGTGATTTATTTTTGTTCTTTAGAGAAATCAGTAAACTATTAAAATTTTAAGCTTCAAATAATGTTCAAGTTAGTCAGTATTTAAAAAATTACTTAACTGTTAAACATTTGAGCAAAGGCAGAATCAGAGAAAGTTAAAATGAGAAATGGAAAAAAAAATCATATAATACAGTCATTCCTATATTTACTTTGATTTTAGTTTGATTTTTACTGGCTCTGATGCTGCGACCCAAACAGATGACAGAAGAGGTCGCACTCTCCACATTAGACCTGTAGAAGATATGCAGCATCTTGCTGCAAACACTGAGGGACCTAAGGTTCAACAAGAGGAACGGTCTGCTCTGTCGTGTTGTCCAGGTGAACAACGAGGCAAACTTCATGAGGGAAAATCTGCAGATACCTGTGAACAAATATGCTTAAAAATAATTTAAAGGTTTAATTTAAATACATTTTCCTTAGAAGAAAGACTGGAAAAGGCTTTAATTTGTTCTTCTTCTGCACTTGAGAATATTATTAAACGATTCAAATTACTAAAAATGCAAAAACGGTCATCCGGTTTCATTGCATACCTTAAAATGCTGATGAATTATTGGACAAATTATTACCTAAAACCCTTCATCTCTTGGTGTCCTGGATGCCAAGGTGTATTTTTCATGTTGGTAAAAGGAATGGAAACACATTAACATCATTGAAATTTATTCCAAGATTTTTGGGGATTTGTTACAAGATTAAAATGCAGGACCTGATGTTTACAACGCCTCTTAAAAGTATTTACATTCCTTGAACCTTTTCACATGTTTTATACATTATGACAAAATTCCATAGGTTTGATTGGGGTTTTGTGCTTTGGAAATTATTCAGTATTAAAAAAATAAATAAATAAATAAAAACTTGTAGATGACACACCTGGTAGAGAGCCAGAGAGTGTCCATATCTGTAGAGGGGTCCGTTGCTGGCAGGCACCACGTCCCAGGTGCTCATGTCTGGATTATAACTGTGCAGAGAGAGACAAACGTCAGCACTGACGGCCATGAACGTCACATTTAATAAAGCACAGCCTGATTTCTGCCAACGGAGCTTACTTGAGCACCATGTGGTAGTTGGAGTAGTTGAAGGAGTAGCCTCCCACTACCCACATCAACCCAGAATGCACCAGGGCTCGGTGGGAGGCCCGGCCCAGAGACTGAGCTGACGGTTTGATGCTGGGCAACATCCAGAAGGCGTCCGTGGAGGGAACAGGGAGAGTGCAGTCAGGACCTGAGGCAGAGAGAGAAACACATTTTATTCATACAAGAGTCTATAGATGTAAAAACAACATCTCATACAACTAGCAGACTAAATGTGACTGAGTGTTAAGTGTTTATTATTAACTTAAAATGGCATTCAAGAAGATGAAATTATTGACTCTGGCGCCCCCTAGTAGTAACAAGAAGAAGGCACATATAAAGTGCATCAGTTTTAATACGTATTTTTTTGAATAGATTATTTTTACTCCAATAATGTTTCTGTTTTAACAAGCTAAATGTGATGTTTCCCATCTACATACAAGCTTTATATTAAGTACAGAATTGAACAAGAGTGTTAAACATCCTCTAAATTTAGTACGCTTTGCTTTCAAGGACTCAAACCATCAGGTGATGTTTTCAAATGACTTGCTTAGTAGCTTCTGAAGGTCTTTCAATGTTTATTTTTGACTCTGGATTCTTTTTCCACTCATTTTCTGCCACGTGCTTCAGAATGTGCTTTAAAAGAAGAAAAGCAGAGGAGGTAATTGTGTCTGCAAATATGTCAGATATATATAACAGACATATAGTCCTACAATTATTCTTCCACTGAATTGCCAGCTAGCAGGTCTTTGGGAATCCCCTTGGTGTTAAATACTATTCCCTTTTTAAATAGTTTTGTGACAGCCTGGTAGCAACAACAAAGATCCCCTTAAAATCATTTCCTCTAGGTTGTCTGTTATGTTTAGACACAACGGTGAATTATCCTTTGCCTTTAAATGACTTTTATGCCTGAATGAGTCATACATAGGTCAGTTAGTCTGCCTAACCAACAAAAAACAACTTTACTTTGAACACTCTAAAGCCAGCTGCTGGATAGGAAAGGGTGGAAATGCAACCATTAAAAAGCCTGATGATAAATTGTTCTTTTATGGAAAACCATAAACTCTGGTGCTTTAGAGGCAAAGTATAAAGAAATTAGTATTTACTTGTATTTGAGATATTTTGCAGCCATATTCAGTAAATTAGATTATTATTAAAAAGTTTATTTATTTCACTAACTCAATTTAGTAAGTGAAACGCATTATAAAGATTAATTACACACGGACTGATGTTTTCAAGCCTTTATTTATTTTAATTATGATGATTTTTCCACTTTAAACTAATGACAACATGACATTTAACATTAGAATATCACATCACCAATAAAAACAATTTTAATACAGAAATTTGGGCTTAATGAAAAGACTGTTTAATACTTGTTAAAATGGTTGTTATTAACTTCTGACAAACAACCCTCTCTAAAACTCATATTCTAATTTATTGAATATGACTGCATACCAGTGGTTTTAGACACCAAGAGAAATAAATTCACAGGTAGCAGTGGGACTGACAAATATATAATTCATCAGGTAATAGAAAAGAAACAGGAAGAAGCAACCACAAATCCCCCCATCGTTGAAACAAACTAAAAAGGAAAATATGTATAGTGGGTTTAAGGAAGAAAAAGGGGAGAACATAAAAAAATATACTTTTTTCTTCTGTGTGGATTGGTGGCTGTTGTCTGTCTCGCTTACGTCTTTATCATCTGTCTTATTTTTAAATGACTTAACAATCACATTGACACAGTATCTAGCATTGAACACTTCACGGTTAAACAATAACATGTTAATTACAGTGCCACAGAACAGAACAGCTGTATTTACACTGACGTAAACTGCACACAGGTGGAGTATTTTATCTAATTACACTGAACTGGACTTTATTCAGGGGCATCTGAGTAAAGAGGGCGCAATAGAAATGCACACCACACTTTTCAGATTTTTAGTTATAAAAAAACTTAAGGAAATCATGCATCATTACCCTTTCCATTCACAATTATCCACTCCTTTGTGTTGGTCTGTCACATGAACTCCCATAAGAACACACTGACGTCTGTGGTTGTAATGTAACTAATTATAAAAAAAATTCCATAGGTGCAAATACTTTTGCAAGGTGCTGCAGACAGACAGTAACTGATGACTTTGTATAGCTCAAAATTGTCACAAATTTCCATAATGTCTGGGCTTTACATACATATACTATTACTGTTTGTGCTCAGTGCCTTACTCAAAGATACTTCAGCACACTGAGGAGGAGGGATCGAACTATCCTTTAAATTTCAAATGGAAAACAATAATACAACAAAGAGTGACAGCTGCTCCCAGCATTTATGTAAAGAACGCAAAAAGCTGACTGAGCTGTTTAATCCCTTATTCGATTCAATTCAATTCAGTTTTATTTATATTGTGCCAATTCACAACTCATGTCATCTCAAGGCACTTTACAAAGTCAGTTCAATCATATCATTCAGATTTCAAGTCAGGTACATACATTCCAATTAATTCTAATTATCAAGCAGTGCAGTCAGATTCAATTTATTATTCAAAATTGTTAAAAGGTTTTCTATCTAAGGAAACCCAGCAGATTGCATCCAGTCAATGACTTGCAGCATTCACTCCTCCTGGATGAGCATGTAGAGACAGTAGACAGTCACTGGCGTTGACTTTGCAGCAATCCCTCATACTGAGCATGCATGCATGCTTATCATTTTATTTTAGAAGAAAACACTTTAAAACTGTAACAAATTATTTAAAAAAAAGATTACCACTACTATCTTTGGATTTTAAAAAACGTAGTTTTTTTCTACCTGCATTTTTGACCTTTGTCCAGGAGAGGGCACTGCACCATCATCAAATGTAGTACGTGTGGTTTGGACGAGTAATTTGCTGTTTGAGGTGAGAATTCCAATTAAATTATTCAACAATCTTGTGGAGACGTTTTTAAGTTTTAAAAATTGTATTTTCTTTTTTTTTTTTTTTCTACATAAAGACGGTCTATCAGGTAACTAAGTCCAAGCCCCAAACCAAATCAAAGATTAAAAACTTTTCATTAAAACATTAAAAATTTACTGACATATTGGAACAGAGATGTTCAAAAGATTTTAGAGAGCAGAATTGTACATTTAGCAAACATTTTTCATTAAAATAACAATCAGAATATGTTGGAAATAAGCAGGAAGGATGTACCCGTTTGTTGTATTTGTAAATCTCCTTCTAATCCCGATTGCATTTTCACTGTTTGTAACTAATAATGATCAAAACAAAGGCTTGAAAATGATTGTCTCCATATACAAGGTTTGGACAATGAAACACGCTTCTTTGGGGCTTCTCCACGCCATAACTCTCCCGGATGTGGGGAAAACAGTAAAGGTGGACTCATCAGAGAACAATACATGTTTCACATTGTCAACAGCCCAAGATTTGCGCTCCTTGCACCATTGAAACCGACGTTTGGCATTGGCATGAGTGACCAAAGGTTTGGCTATAGCAGCCCAGCTGTGTATATTGACCCTGTGGAGCTCCTGATGGACAGTTCTGGTGGAAACAGGAGAGTTGAGGTGCACATTTAATTCTGCCGTGATTTGGGCAGCCGTGGTTTTATGTTTTTTGGATACAATCCAGGTTAGCACCTGAACATCCCTTTCAGACAGCTTCCTCTTGCGTCCACAGTTAATCCTGTTGGATGTGGTTCGTCCTTCTTGGTGGTATGCTGACATTACCCTGGATACTGTGGCTCTTGATACATCACAAAGACTTGCTGTCTTGGTCACAGATGCGCCAGCAAGACGTCCACCAACAATTTGTCCTCTTTTGAACTCTGGTATGTCAACCATAATGTTGTGTGCATTTCAATATTTTGAGCAAAACTGTGCTCTTACCCTGCTAATTGAACCTTCACACTCTGCTCTTACTGGTGCAATGTGCAATCAATGAAGACTGGCTACCAGGCTGGTCCAATTTAGCCATGAAATCTCCCCCACTAAAATGACAGGTGTTTCAGTTTCATTGTCCAATCCCTGTATGGCATAATGGTAAATGTGGTCTTTGTTCTGAGAATGAAAACAACTCTCATTGACCTTGTTTTGTTGTGATTATACACTTCTTCTCCCTGATAATAAAAAATTGATTTGTATTTGTCTGTGCTGGTTTACCTTGCCAGCTGTCGTTGCAGACACACAGCTTTTCTCCCGTCAGGTCGCAGTAGCCGTGATCCGGGCTGCCACAGTTGGCTCTGCAGTACGGAATGTCACAGGCCTCTCCTTTCCAGTACTCATCACATTCACAGTACACCCGGCCCACGACAGAGTTCCCAGCGTTGCATCGGCCGTGGCCCGAGCAGTTGTTGGGACAGGAGTTTATTCTGAGGAAATGCAGCATAACTTAGTTATTTAAAAAAGCCCTGAGATATTGTGGAGATATTGTGGATGTCATATAAAATTTCAATTTCAATCAGCTATGGAGGTTTTCTTGCTTAGAATTAAATTTTGAGCGAATGAGTTCCAAATCAATGTGAATGAAAGTTTATTAAAATCCTCTATTTAGACTACTTCAGTTTACTTTAAGTTAATCTAAAGGCATTTAATGTCCTTAAAGGTGCAAAACGATTCAACATCCACTTTCATGTAAATTGTTTGAAACAGCAGCAAACTGTAAATTAGATGAATCATTAAAAGACTTCTGTTCTGTCATGTCATGATGTAAGTGAGAGCCTTTATCCAAAGACGGACAAAACATGGAACAGTGGTGAACCTTCCTAAGAGTGGTGACCAACAAAAATTACTCCCAAGAGTATCATCCAGAAGGCCACAAAAGAAGCCAGAACAACATTTAAAGCATTGTTGGCCTCACTTGCCTCAGTTAAGGTCAGAGTGCATGATTTAACAATACAACATGAGTCCAGCAAAAACTTGTTTCAAGACAAAACCACTTCCGACCAAAGAGAACACAAAGGACCATCTGACATATGCCATAATCTTGATGAACCCCAAGACTTCTGGGAAAATATTCAGTAGACTAACAAGACAAAGGGGGAACTTTTTGGAAGGTGACCTTCCTGTGTTACATTTGTTACATCTTACACAAGGTCAGTCATGATGTTGGTGGTGTGATGGTGTGGTGCTGTTTTGCGGCTTCAGGGCCTAGACTTGGGACAGGTGAACCATGAATTATGTTTTCTTCCAAAAAATCCTGAAGGAGAATGTCTGGCCATTAAGGTCAAGAGCACTTAGGTTATGCAGCAGGATTATGATCTGAAGCACACCAGCTTGTCCACCACTAAATGGCTCAAAAAATGAAGGTTTTGGAGTGGCCTAGTCAAAATCCAGACAAAAATTCTACAAGGAAGAGTGGGTCAAGTTTCCTCCAAATGATGTAAAAGACTCATTGCAAATTATCATAAAGACTTGATGGCAGTTTCTGCTACCAAGGGTAGCACAACCAGTTTTTAGGTTTAAAGGGGCAATTACTTTATACACAGGGCTAGGTTGTTTTGGATTGTTTTTCCCCCCTTACTAAATAAAACCATCATTGAAAAATGCTATTATTGTCTAATATTATTTTATGATCTGAAACGTTCAAGTGTGACAAAAAAACAAAAACAGAGGAAATCTCAAAGCAGGAACGTTTTTCTTGTACTGTTTTTCTGCTCCTTTTTTTATTAAATCCTTTTTCAGTGGATGTTACATATTTTCTGTACAGCTTCAGCAAAATGATGAGATCATGTTTACTGCTTCATGACCACTACTTCTGCTGAAAATGATTGCCAAGCCAACTAATTCACAGTTAGTACCATCATTCCTACACCTCTAGTATATAGCCTACACACACGCCTATATTTAATTCAACACCAGAGGGCGAAACTAAGAAATATCTGATTGGTTGACAGAAACAAATAAGTTGTTCAGGTAAGCTACAGTTGTGAAGTTGTAGGAGTTTGCCATGCTACTTTACTGGCAGATCACATAACTGTTTAAGACGATAGAGGGGGTATACATTGTTCACCTAATATACAAGAGGGAACACGGAAACCAGTTAGATTAAAAATGTAATCAGGTATATAAACAGATTTGTATTAGTTCATATCTATCTTAACTCCACTGATGATAAGGATGGTCATGTGTTCCCTGTGGCTAGGTAGATGATGAAGGAAGGCACTAGAGCTCATTTTCTTCTTAGTTTTGTGTGGTCTTACAGCTCTGCAGGCGATACTTCTATGCCATTTCACTCAGTTGAGAATATTCCAAAGAGAAAAAGACTATTTGACCAGACCTTTCAACTGTCACTGCTGCTTAGCAACACATATTATTGAGATCAGTCCAACAAAATGAATGGACACAGAACCTATCAACAAACTCTGATTCATTAAGTGGCAGAATTCAGTTTTATCATTAGATAAAAGTGTTTGCCATTGAAGGTTTGCTTCTATACTAACTGCTAGGCCTTAAATCTATAACTGAAACATTTGGAGAGTTTAAATGCCAACCAATATGTTTCTCATCTCTTCCTAAATTTCTCTAGCACAGGGCATGATGTGATGTTTTTTTAAATCTTTTGGCCTATGTCACATTTTCCAACAGGTTCTATTGAAAATATTTCTTCATTCTACAGGTAATGCAGTAAACAGAACCAGATGTGGCTGATGAAAATGAACCAGTGTTGGTTTAGGTAGATTTTTTCCTTAATAAATCACCAATAGAAAATTCCTTATTGTCTTTACTTAGGTGATCTTTTTCTGATATAAATATTTGTTTGATGATCTGAAATATTTAAGTGTGACAAAAAAGCAGAAACAGAATAAACGTTTAAACAAGCAAATACGCTTTCTCCGCACTGTATACAGGTCCTTCTCAAAATATTAGCATATTGTGATAAAGTTCATTATTTTCCATAATGTAATGATGAAAATTTAACATTCATATATTTTAGATTCATTGCACACTAACTGAAATATTTCAGGTCTTTTAGTGTCTTAATACAGATGATTGTGGCATACAGCTCATGAAAACCCAAAATTCCTATCTCACAAAATTAGCATATTTCATCCGACCAATAAAAGAAAAGTGTTTTTAATACAAAAAACGTCAACCTTCAAATAATCATGTACAGTTATGCACTCAATACTTGGTCGGGAATCCTTTGGCAGAAATGACTGCTTCAATGCGGCGTGGCATGGAGGCAATCAGCCTGTGGCACTGCTGAGGTCTTATGGAGGCCCAGGATGCTTCGATAGCGGCCTTTAGCTCATCCAGAGTGTTGGGTCTTGAGTCTCTCAACGTTCTCTTCACAATATCCCACAGATTCTCTATGGGGTTCAGGTCAGGAGAGTTGGCAGGCCAATTGAGCACAGTGATACCATGGTCAGTAAACCATTTACCAGGGGTTTTGGCACTGTGAGCAGGTGCCAGGTTGTGCTGAAAAAGGAAATCTTCATCTCCATAAAGCTTTTCAGCAGATGGAAGCATGAAGTGCTCCAAAATCTCCTGATAGCTAGCTGCATTGACCCTACCCTTGATAAAACACAGTGGACCAACACCAGCAGCTGACACGGCACCCCAGACCATCACTGACTGTGGGTACTTGACACTGGACTTCTGGCATTTTGGCATTTCCTTCTCCCCTGTCTTCCTCCAGACTCTGGCACCTTGATTTCCGAATGACATGCAGAATTTGCTTTCATCCGAAAAAAGTACTTTGGACCACTGAGCAACAGTTCAATGCGGCACCTGTAGCCCATTTCCTGCACACGCCTGTGCACGGTGGCTCTGGATGTTTCTACTCCAGACTCAGTCCACTGCTTCCGCAGGTCCCCCAGGGTCTGGAATCGGCCCTTCTCCACAATCTTCCTCAGGGTCCGGTCACCTCTTCTTGTTGTGCAGCGTTTTCTGACACACTTTTTCCTTCCCACAGACTTCCCACTGAGGTGCCTTGATACAGCACTCTGGGAACAGCCTATTCGTTCAGAAATTTCTTTCTGTGTCTTACCCTCTTGCTTGAGGGTGTCAATATTGGCCTTCTGGACAGCAGTCAGGTCGGCAGTCTTACCCATGATTGGGGTTTTGAGTGATGAACCAGGCTGGGAGTTTTAAAGGCCTCAGGAATCTTTTGCAGGTGTTTAGAGTTAACTCGTTGATTCAGATGATTAGGTTCATAGCTCGTTTAGAGACCCTTTTAATGATATGCTAATTTTGTGAGATAGGAATTTTGGGTTTTCATGAGCTGTATGCCAAAATCATCTGTATTAAGACAATAAAAGACCTGAAATATTTCAGTTAGTGTGCAATGAATCTAAAATATATTAATGTTAAATTTTCATCATTACATTATGGAAAATAATTAACTTTATCACAATATGCTAATATTTTGAGAAGGACCTGTATATGCTTCAAGTAAAAGAAATAGATTTTTTTTTTCAAAGGACATTCAGCTGGATATCTACAAAGAAAAAAGAAAGACGGGTTTTAAGAGGAGAGGTGAAATACTTATGTTTCAAACCGTAAATCCAATATAAAATAGGATTCAATGGGGGTCATGGACCACAGGTACAAAAAAATTATCTGAATTGCTACAGTACAAGGTAGTCAGGAAAACCAGTATAACCTCCTAGCGTTTGCGTGCGTATGTGTGTGTGTGTGTGTGTGTGTGTGTGTGTTTGTGTCACTCAGAGCCTCCCTTCTCCCATGCATCCTACTGCATATTGTTCCATTTTTTCATCAAGGCTATTATTGGCACAGACAGACAGGTATGTCTGCTTTGTGTGACGCACCAACCAGCCAGGTGGCAACACAGCACAAGCAAAACTAAACTGTCACTATGTTATTTTCATTTTTCTGCTATAGTATCATTGTTATTATACAAGAAAAATCTTTTGTTTGCTTGATGTCATTGATTTTGACATTAACATCAAGTCTAATTGGGGGAAAACTAAGCACAATGTGTGGGTGTCCGTTCTATCAACATTTGTACAAACATAGTTTTTTATTTTACATAAATTATTTATTTTTCTATGCACTGACCAGATAGCTTTCTTTCATTTCCGTTGTACTGGTGACAATGGCAGAAAAGGATATTGTATTCTATTCTATTCTAAAAGTGAGAACCTTATGTGGATAATAACGTGTCATTGTAATCTCTAGTGTCTGAGGACTATTTGTACATCAGACACAGACTGTTTTCTAGAGTGTGTAAGGATTATGATTATTGATTAATTCATATTTATAAAAAGTCAGAATTAAAAATCAGAATTCAGGAAGATAATTTCTTAACCAAAAATCATTACTTATGAATATAAATCCTCTGTTGTTGTGATTATGGGCTCAAAGCTCTTAATAATTACAATTAGTTAATTATCATTAATAATTTATCATTATTAACCAAAACCACTAAATGTCACTGTTTTTTCAACCGCTTAACTGAAGGTGGGGGAACTTCGACCTTATTTTGACAGATAAATCACTCTTGCACGAAAAAAAAACACAAAAGCTTCTCTTAATTATATACACTGCTCAAAAAAAATAAAGGGAACACTCAAATAACACATCCTAGATCTGAATGAATGAAATAATCTCATTGAATACTTTGTTCTGTACAAAGTTGAATGTGCTGACAACAAAATCACACAAAAATCATCAATGGAAATCAAATTTATTAACCAATGGAGGCCTGGATTTGGAGTCACACACAAAATTAAAGTGGAAAAACACACTACAGGCTGATCCAACGTTGATGTAATGTCCTTAAAACAAGTCAAATTTAAGCTCAGTGGCGAATTTGCCAATCCTGGTGTTCTCTGGCAAATGCCAAGCGTCCTGCACGGTGTTGGGCCGTGAGCAAAACCCCCATTTGTGGACGTCGGGTCTTCATACCATCCTCATAGAGTCGGTTTCTAACCGTTTGTGCAGACACATGCACATTTGTGGCCTGCTGGAGGTAATTTTGCAGGGCTCTGGCAGTGCTCCTCCTGTTCCTCCTTCTAATATACCACCATTCTGGTCCAAAATCTTTCACCTAACTAACAAGCATTATTCTACATAAAGGGGATAAAAATGACTACCGAACAATAATAATAATAGAAAATGTATGCGCATTGAGTGTCTATGAAGATCCAACCAGCAGTTTTATGGACAAAATTTTCCATTTGGGTTAACTTGGAAAGTAGATCCCTCCTGGTGTGCTGATGTCTCAATTGCGGCGATTAGCTGGTAGACGGTGAGCTGCGCCCTTAGCCACTAGCAGCTGATTGCCCCAAATCTCAAACAAAGAGTCATAAAACTCTGAGGCGGGAACTCAGTGGAAAAACTCCAGAAATAAAACTGGGACAAAAGAGTGGTCAGGCCACGAGGCCTAGACCGCAGTTGTTTTGAATGGAAAACTTTAAAAGTCCAACTTCTGACTCCTGGCTGATTTGGGATCAGTTGGACAAAAACATGAACACGCATCTTGCACAGCAAATCAAAACACCTCAGGATAAAACACTTCAATCAGTATTGCATTCAACAAGTTAATAACTTGGATTAACTACTGGTGATTCTAAATCACCTTAACTATGCCTCACCCTGTCCAGACCTCTAAATGCACCTATCCAGTTTAATATGAAAATAACGAAATTACTTTGACGTTGATTTCTTCTCTCCACCGGTTGAAGATGGGTCAGGTCTGAAGAAAAACAAGAGGGGATCACGCGTCCATGATCAACTCAAAAAAAAAAAAACAGTAAACGTCTCATCCGTCGAAAATACGAAGAACCGTTTAGTCGACTGAATCACAAGGGGGAAATCATCTCCTTGGACATAAAACCTCTGTGGGTTTCCACCTGCGCCGGGTGTCGGTGGGGTCTTCAATTGGTTATGAATCTTCTGACCTTCTTATATCAGACAGATTTCCAGCTTTCAAGCTCTTCCAGGAATGGCCGTGCAGAGGAAAAGTTCGCCTGCGAACTTTTATCTCTCCAGATATGCACCTCCGTTGCGTCGTCCCATGAGACACGCTGGAAATGGCAACAAAAGTTTATTTTCCGCTGGTTTTATAATCCCGGGTGACATCAGAGCTGCGACGTCTGTTGAGCTGCGCATGTTGAACTACGCAGCCTAATCGGTCTGTCCAACCAAAATGGATGACCCCAACAATCGAAAAAGACCTTTTGACCGGAATATGTCAAATGTATGTGTGGCGACACATTGGCAACATAAAAAAGGATATGGCAAACGCTTTTGCTACAAAGATATCATTCATGCGGGAAATATGGATGAGCTTCATGGAAGTAAAAAGGTTTAGAGGTGGTACTCCCCCACCCAACCACCAACAGCTCTCTGTTGGAAACACTTCTTGTCCAAAAACAAGAAAAAACAACAGGAATATATATTCAAAGCGGAGGCAAGGATTGCTATCTCAAGCAGTGAGTGGAGAACCAGACCATTGACGGGACTATCCCTTGTGAGCAAAAAGTTTACCAGAAAAAAAAATATTTTTACATCAGTTTTTTACTATTTATGTGTCTTCCATCAGTACAAAAAGTCAGTGGACGTCTGCAGATCCCATTAAATCAATGAAAGCAACGATTAGCAATGATAATTAGCATCACCTTCACTGTTTCTCTGTGTATGAGCAAAGTAAATGAGAGTGCTTGACTCTAGCTGCAGTCTGTCTTCATATATGTTAAACTAACAATGAATGCATTCAGACCCCCACTAAATCCCTGGGTAGGCTGCCAGTTTGTTAGGTATTCAAGTTGAGGCTCTCTGACAACGTTTCTCCTAAATTCCTTTTTCTCGCTGGATGTGTCTTCATTTAAATCCCTTTATGAACTCCAATTTTGTCTTGGGGTTGACATTATGACATCCATTGATTTCAAGCTCTTTGGTTTCTATCTTGTGCTCACTGTTTTATCCTTTAACATTAATTTAAATGTTTAGCAATCTTGGACATGCAAATTAATATAATTACCCAGAGGACATATTAACTGTATCTGAATGTTGTGTCCTCCAAAGTCATGGAGCTGTTTTGAAAAAAAAAAAAATTTCATTTTTGTAAATTTCCAAATCTCATCAGCATTCAATCGCTGTTTTTGGTGTAGAAAACCAGCTGTATTTTACACTAACAAAACCTAAAATATTTAACTACTATGGCTTTGTATGTACCTTATTCTCATTGGCTGGACAGCTTTGTTTTTACTTAGTCAACATTACACTTCGCCCATTTACAACAATTAATTACTTGGGCAATGGTAGCAATGTCTAACAAAAATAAGCTATAAGTGGAGATCCAAATGTTGATATGAAATATCAAAATATCCACATGGAGTTCTGGCATGGTTATTACAGTAGCTGTTATCTTGCAGCATTTTTCTCTTGACATTTTCCTTATAACAATAAAACATATTTGTTTAAGAAAACCATACACAGGGGTAAGGCTGAGGTTTCAGACATAAGAAATCCGGTACGGTAAATACCTGACGCAGTTGCAAGGTTTTCTGCTAGTAGATCTTTGTAAACCAACTTGCTGGATCTAAAATTCTTTGTGCTGTTTTGTTACTTTAATTCAAACTAAAAACTGGTGTTGAATATCATAAAAACTCCAAGATAAAATGAAATGGCATGATGAAAAAGACCAATCAAATCCTCAATGGGTTTCCCCATATAAACCTTCCTCGAGCAGTCCAAGAGGTCAAAAAAAGACCATCAACAGGGAAGCACTAGCAGTTGAATCCTCCATCAGAAATATTGTTTTAAACTGCACAAAAATCCTCTGCAAATGTAAAGATATTTCTCACATTTTTCTACTGAGATACAGCTGTAACAGCTGTTAGAAACCAGAGACAGGAATTGTGCTGTCCTTCAACTTTATGTACGTTCCTATGTTTTTGCAGAGTCTCACTTTCTTGCCTGTCTTATGGCCCAGAAATGGTTCCATTTTCAGCATTCTCATGGATTTTCCAGTCCCCTACATTCAGTCTGAGATGATAAAGAAGAGAGCAAACTAAAAGCCAGGAAGTGTTTTTAACAGCCTGCTTTTACCGTGTAAGGGCACCCCCCCAGTTTTCAGCACTCTTTGTATTTCTTCACTGTCACTCATGACTCAAAGGCTGATACTGCATGCTCTATGACTGCACATTGTCATCCTTCCACAGGAGCATCTTATGGAAATACAGACAATGCAGTTCACTGATCACTTATTAAGATGAATAAAACACATGAAGGTTTGGCTGATTTTGACATTATTCTGTTTTTTTACATGACTTTATATGAAATTGTGCTCCTTCCGCTGAATTTAAACATTCAGTTCTATATTATGAAAAGTTCATATATGGATGTATAATCTTATTTTATCTCTGAAAAAAAAAGTTATTTAATTGCAATTTAATAGCAAAAAATCTTTTTTTACACATTAAACAAAATATATCGAACATGTTGCTTGCCGAGGAAAAATGTTATTCTAGCCCAGTCTCTGAATAAGGAATGTTTGCGCTTGCATGTACAGACCATTTAAAGTTACCCCACAGCATTTTAAAAAGGATACAAATCTGGGCTCTGACTCAGCCCACAGTCTGCAGTCTACTTGGGTAGAGTGCAGTGTTATGAGTGTAGTTTTATGATTTTACAGACATGTCCACTGTCATATCAACAGTAGAAAGAGCCTGCTGTATGCCTTGAAATTACATTTTAGGGTTTTTGTTCAATTCATTAAGCATCATGCAGTCTGCTTTCAGGGTGAACTTGGTTGGATGGTCAGCATGTTGGAAGTTTTTTTAAGACTTCCAATTCCAGAGTACTTTATGTACTATGAAGACTGGCTGATTCCATTTTTTAATACCTGTTTAAATCCCTTACCAGGTTCATAAGATGCTAATAATCTATTAGGAGGCCTCACATTGAATATCCATACATCCAAATGTGTGCACAAAACACTATTGTATGCCCTAAAATTTTCACATACTGCAGATTCTAAAACATTCCAGTTTCATTTGAGTTAATAAAGGTTCAAACGTATGTTTTAGCCAAAGATTGACTCCAATACAACCCAAGTTTTGAGGACTATCTTCAAAATTTTAGCTGGTACAAATATTTCAGTTTTTCTTTCTAATTGGAATCAGAAGTTGTTGATGCAGTAGTTCTGCAGGAAACATAGCTTGGACTATTTTATTAGAAAGCATTAACCAGACCATGAGGTTTTTATAACAACTTGGTCTGAAATGAAAAGCAGAGAAAAAGATTGTCCAGATCAAAAAGAAGTAATCTGGGTGGTTCAGGTATCTGATCAGGGTGTCTC
The DNA here is from genome assembly GCF_021462225.1 of Girardinichthys multiradiatus. Taxonomy (NCBI): domain Eukaryota; kingdom Metazoa; phylum Chordata; class Actinopteri; order Cyprinodontiformes; family Goodeidae; genus Girardinichthys; species Girardinichthys multiradiatus. Next base: position 9,355,308 of record NC_061814.1, read on the forward strand.
CTGGGTGCCTCCATTTGGAGGATTTCCAGGCACGATCCACTGGTAGGTGACCCTGGGGCAGAGCAACAACCAACTGGAGAGACTATCTCTTCTAGCATCGAAAAGCCTTTGAATCTCCCACTGTGGGACTGCATTTGTGACTTTTTAACCACAAGTTGTCAAATTACCACCACAAAGCAAAAGGCCATGAGTGAAAACAGAAAGACTAACAAAGGAGACCACAGCTGGCATGACACATACAGCAGTAAAGACAATGTGTGGACATACGAGTAGGCAATGTTGAAACCCGTCAGGTTGTATGCAGCGTCGCTGAAGAAGTGGAGCAGGGCATACCCAGACGTCGTCACCACCTCGGGTACCGTCTCCTTCCCCTTCATCTCCGGTACCACCAGACCACTGAGATAGATCCAACAAAGAAATTCAGACAGCTCAGTGTTATTAATGAATAATGAAAAGGTTTTTTGAAGTGCTGTTGTATTTTATAAACTTTAATTTTAAAGCACACCCCCAAGAGATTTAGGATGAAAAGAAAATCATCTCAGCAAGTGCAGTCCCTGCTGAAATGATGACAGTGATTAGCTCTGAACAAAACCCTACTGCAGTGCAGAGGCACAATTCATTTTATTATTTTGTTTGATGATGTTTTTCCTCTAACGATTGGCAGTGCTTTATTTGTTTGGCCTGTTACATCTAATGTTTTCAACTGTACTGCACCAGTATACTCTTACTAGACCTGGTCTGAGCTGCTTTCTGTGTTTAAACTGTTTTCCTCCACAGTGCTGTCAAACAAATGAAAACAAATGTTAATATAAGATAATGATAACCTGAGTTAATACAAAGTTTTCAAATGATTATTTAATTTATTAAGGGAATAAAAGTTATGCAAACCAAGTTTGTCTTATATGAAAAGTCATTGCCCCCTAGACCTAACAACTGGTTCTGGGACCCTTGGCATCAACAACATCAGGGGTTTGTGCTAACTGGCAATGAGTCTTTTATATGGCTGTCAAGTAATTCTGGCCCACCTTGTTTTGCAGAAATGTTTCATTTTAAGAACACTGGGGAGTTTATGAGCATGAGCCACCTGTTTAATATCTTGTCACAGCACCTCAATCAGAATTAAGTTCGGACTTTGACTAGGTTCAGATGTATAAATATGCTTGGGTTTCAGGTCACAAACTAGCCAGACTTTCTGCTAGAGAGCAGAATTTATGGTTCCATCAATTTGTGACAAGCTGTCCAGCTTCTGAAACAGCAAAGCAGCCCCAAAACAATCCCACTATGCTTTACTGTAGGTATTATGTTCTTTTTTTAAATACTGTGTTCGTTTTACAGCAGATGTAACGGGTCACACAACTTACAGAATTTCCTCTGTTTTTCTCATCAGTCCACAAAATATTTTTCCAAACGACTTGCAGATATTGATGTTGTTGACAAATATGAGACGGACCTTTATGTTCTTTTTTGTTCAGCAGTGGCTTTAGCCTTAGAACTCTTTCAGGAATATTATTTTGTCCAGTTTCTTATCGTATTGTTAAACACTGACCTTAAGGCAAGTGAGGCCTGCAGAACCTTTTATGCAGTTTTGGGTTCTCTGGTGACCTCCTGGATGAGTCATCAATGCGTTTTTAGAGTGTTTCTCCATATGTGAACAACAGCTCTTACTGTGATTTGATGGAGTCCCAAAGCCTCAGAAATTACTTTGTAACCCTTTCCACACTGACATCAATGACTTCATTTGTCATCTATTTTTGACTTTCTTTAGCTAAGGGCATCATGTGTTGCTTTTTGAGATTTTGTAGCCTACTTTGTGTTGTCAGACAGGTTTTATTTAAGTGGTTTCCTGATTCCATAGCTCAGTAAGCAGATGTGGTATGGCTAGTAAAATTTAACCTTAACCTTTAAGCCTTCTAACAAATGTAGTTAATAATGGCTAATTCATGATTTAACAAGTGGCTAATTACTTTTTCATTTAGCCCTAGGCTGGTTTGGAAAAAAAAATTTTCACAATAAATTATATGAATGTTTGGACAGAAACAATCCATAAGGGACCAAATACTTTTTCACAGCACTGTAGATAAGAATTTGAGTGTTTGTACAATTACATGCTTTTTTGTTTTTTTTTTATTCCAACTGTTAAAGCTTTCACTAAGGAGAGAAAATTACCATTTGGAGATAAGTAGAAAGCAGCTGGGTGGTAAATTATTGTGGTATTGCTGTAGATAAGGAATGTGTGTAACATGAAAGAGGGCTACCCTCGTGTTTGCCAATTACAAAAGCAAGATTATGCAGTAAAGTTCCATAAAAGGTTTAAGTGGCATTCAGGGGTAATGGAAATAATTGACTTATTTTTCCTCTATTATTGCTGCATTGTGGAATGACTGCAATTATGAGGCCTATTGTTTGGCTGTATGTTAACTCATTTGCTTTCAAGTGTGCATGTTTAGAGACGCAATTAAAGAGATGGTTAAGGTTTCCTCAGTCATTTCCCTATCTCCTCCCTCAGACACCTCACCTATTTACCGCAGCAGACACTTACCTGAACACAGCAATCAAAGGTGCATAAATGGAGTCCCCATCATAGATATACATGTGGTCCCAGCTGCACTCCGTGGCAAAGTGATTGAAGCGCAGCCGTAACGCTGCATTAGGGCTAGGAGAAAGTAGAGAAAGCAAGCACAAAATGGAAAGAAAGAAACAGCTGATGAATATAAATTTTTATGGATGCTTCACATTCTTCTTTCTTAAGGTGTCCATAATTTTTGTAACATCTGTTGATGCCTCAGGGACTCTAGCTCAAAAAAGGCTTTTTGCCATCTTGGATTCTTTGTGAAGTATGACCTTGTTTTTTTGGGGGGTTTTTTATACAGCAGGTGTTACGTCCTCAAAAGGTATGCAGATATGTGGTTCAGTTGATATCATGGTGTTTGAACCCTAAAACAAGTTCAACCTGAATAAGCAGGACAAAAAGAGCACTAAAGCAGGTTAATATCCGAGCTTAGATCATTACCAAAAAATTACAGAGAGCCAGCCACAGCAGGACAGGAATGTTAAGTTGACTTTACTTTCTGTTTCCCTCTGCTGGAGAAATTGAATTAATCCTACAAGTAGAGCCTTTGGCTCATAAAGGAAACTTCCTTGCTCACGTGACAATAATCTGGAGACCAGGGCAATATGGGTTAAAACTGGTGTTAAAGTAGAAGTGTGAAGCATCAGTAATCAGTAATGATGAGCTGTGAACATAAGGCGAAACATGGAGGAGAAGCTAAAACAAAAGACATTTTCTCAGAAATGCTGGATTTAATATGTCAAAATCAAGAGTTTTGTGGCTGCAAAGTAACTTCCAGCAGCAGCAGTGATGTATTCCTAGAAGTCAATGAAGACACAGACTCACCCAATGAGACAATAGGTACAAGTTAAACCAGAGGAGGGTCAATATGGTAGTCATGATGTGGGACAGACACCCGAGCTACAGTTGCAGATGTCCAGGCAGTAGTGTCCAAGCAGTAAAATGCCTTTCTGTCAGCTTTTAGCATTTACTCGTACTTGTACTCGTCGTCTTCCGCTTTATCCGGGACCGTGTCGCGGGGGCAGCAGAGACGGCAAGACTCAGCAGAGACACCCAGACGTCCCTCTCCACAGACACCTCCTCCAGCTCCTCTGTGGGGAGCCCAAGGTGTTCCCAGGCCAGCCCAGAGACATAGTCCCTCCAGCGTGTCCTGGGCCGTCCCCTGGGCCTCCTCCCACTGGGACGTGCCTGATACACCTCCCGAGGAAGGCGTCCAGGAGGCATCCGGTATAGATGCCCGAGCCACCTCAACTGGCTCCTCTCAAAGTGAAGGAGCAGCGGCTCTAATCCGAGACCTTCCCAGATGGCCGAGCTCCTCACCCTATCTCTAAGGGAGTGCCTGGCCACCCTACGGAGGAAGCTCATTTCAGCCGCTTATATCCGGGATCTCGTTCTTTTGGTCATGACCCAAAGTTCATGGCCATAGGTGAGGGTAGGAACGTAGACCGACCGGTAAATCAAGAGCTTCACTTTTCGGCTCATCTCTCTCTTCACCACAACGGTTCGGCACAGTGCCCCCATTACTGCGTCAGCCGCACCGATCCGTCTGTCAATCTCCCGCTCCATTCTTTCCTCACTCCTGAACAAGACCCCAAGATACTTGAACTCCTTCACTTGAGGCAGGAACTCCCCTCTAACCTGAATAGGACAAGCCACCCATTTCGGGTCGGGAACCATGGCCTCGGACTTGGAGGAGCTGATCTTCATCCTTGCCGCTTTACATTCGGCTGCGAACCGCCACAGCGCATGCTGTAGGTCTTGGCTAGAGGGGCCAGCAGGATCACGTCATCTGCAAAAAGAAGAGACGAAATCCACTGGTCCCCAAACCAGACCCCCTCCGGCCCTTGGCTGTGCCTAGAAATCCTGTCGATAAAAGTTATGCACAGGATCGGTAACAAAAGGCAGCCCTGCCGGAGTCCAACATGCACCGGGAACGATCCGACTTAGTGCCGGCAATGTAGACCAAACTTCTGCTCTGCTTGTACAGAGACCGGATGGCCCCTAATGAAGGCCCCCCGATTCCATACTCCATACTGGAGCACCCCCTACAGGGGACCACGAGGGACACAGTCGAATGCCTTCTCCAGCTCCACAAAACACATGTGGACTGGTTGAGCAAACTCCCATGAACCCTCGAGTACCCTGTAGAGGGTATAGAGCTGGTCCAGTGTTCCACGGCCGGGACGAAAACCACACTGCTCCTCCTGAAGCCGAAGTTCGGCTACTGGCCGGACTCTCCTCTCCAATACCCTGGCGTAGGCCTTACCAGGGAGCCTGAGGAGTGTGATCCCCCTGTAGTTGGAACACACCCTCAGGTCACTCTACTTGTGAAGGGGGACCACAACCCCAGTCTGCCAGTCTAGAGGCACTGTCCCCGACCGCCATGCAATGTTGAACCATGCACAACCCTACAGCCCTACAGAGACTTGAGGTACTCAGGGCGGATCTCATCCAACCCCGAAGCCCTGCCACCGTGGAGCTTTTTAACCACCTTGGTGAATTCAGCCTGGGTGATGAAAGAGTCGAACCCCAGGTCCCCAGCCTCGGTTACCACCAGGAAATGCGTGTTGGAAGGATTGAAGAGATCCTCGAAGTACTCCTTCCACCGCCCGATAATGTCCCCAGTCGAGGTCAGCAGCCTCCCACCCCCACTGTAAACAGTGTTGGCGAAGCACTGCTTCCCCCTCCTGAGGCGCTGGACGGTGTGCCAGAATCGCTTCGATGCCAACCGGTAGTCCTTCTCCATGGCCTCACTGAACTCATCCCAGGCCCGGTTTTTTGCCTCTGCCACAGCCCGGGCCGCGGCACACTCGGCCTCATGGTACCAGTCAGCCGCCTCAGTATTTATTTTAGCATTTATTTAATTGTTTTATCATTTCTCTTAGTGTAAACAAAAGTGTAATATTAGATTTGTAGAAGTCTAATAAACCAGGCAAATTATTTTACTCAGAATTACACAACACATTGAAGATAAAGTAATAACAGTACCCTACTATATATTTTGGAGGATCATAAGGCAGCAGCACAAAAGATAACGAAGAGGGCAAGAAAGTGTCAGAATGAGACTCTGCTGTAATATTTTAACCATAAGTTGTAAGTTATTTAATTGTAAAGATGGCACTGGTGGCTTGCAAGCCTTGTGCAGAACATCCGTTTGTTTGCTGGGACAGATAAAACAAGTCAATTTGGGGAAGAAGGATGTTCGTAAAACCGTGGAGGTTGATGAAAAACACAACATGCATAGGATGCTGGCAGGGTCTTCAAATATATGCTGAGAGACACAGATATGAGGACAACCCTGTTGGTGGCGGTAAGAGTGCATCTGAGTCTATTCTGGAAAAAGTCCAAGGTTGTTTTTAGGCCCAGGCTGCTAGCGAAGTTTACATTTATAAACCTGAGCCAAATATGTCCTTTATTATTTATATTTGTGTTGTTTATTTATGTCAGATAATGGGAAAACCCATTAAATATATAAAATGTTTGAAAATGTATACTTTTTTAATTCTTACATTGGGCTTTGGACCCCTTTGATTGCAGAATGTCTGGGCTTGCAGCACTTTTTTTCTAAATACATGGTGGACACTGTGCTTTCAGCTGGTTCCTTTCACACTAAATTGTCACAAAGCAGATCAGCAGCTATGCTGATAAACAATCTCTCTCTGTTAACATGGTAATAAAGCTCCCTTGAGCTCATAAACTGGTTTTAAACTATGTGGAAGCAGTAAAATTATGATGATACGTTGAAGAAAACAAATTATAAGTACTTACTATCCTTCTATTAGCCAAGTGCATTTAGTCTTGTATTTATAGTTAACTGGACCATCTGTGAGAGAGCCCGACAGGTCTGTTAACCTGCAGAGGAGAAAAGGACAGAAATTGGTGATTTAGTTACAATGACAAGGATCAGGAATCAGACAGAGTCCAAATCAAACTGAGGGGTCAAGGCTTTTCCTTGACCTAGTTGTTGCCTCGGTCAATGTTTGATTTACTACGATGGGATCAAATGTGGCAGAGAACTGCAGGGAGAGTTCACCAGAGGTAATAAAAGCACCACCAGGTCTGTTCTAAATTGCAGGTTCAGCTCATATTGAACCAAAGCATTCGTTTTTCATGCATTTTCTAAATTAGAAACCATCAATGAAGAGCAGGAGCTATTCTGTTTGCTCACGAAAGAAATTCAAGAATTGTATGAAATGAGCTCAAACAATAAGCCAAGGAGGTCAAAGAAAATCAAATCAGATAGAATCAAGATTTTTCTTTAGATAAATGCAACCATGTACACTCAAATAATGTGTCAGGCAGTTTCTTAAACTAAAACAACACAAGTAATGTTTTAGATACCTTGTTAAATCTACATCACAAAGAACTAAGACAGTTCTGAAAGCAAAAAGGCAGTCCAGCTTGTGTTATACAATCATATCAAACTCCTGCTGCCATTTTCCCTACGTTTTTATTCCAATATCACAATAATTTGTGGTCATATTTTTCATTTCCATCATAATTAAGTGTGTCAGACTGACCCTTGATTAAAAAGACATAAGAATATAGCCTTTTGAGCAGATAAAGATTATATGTATCTAATGTACTACAAAGCAGAAGTCACCAGTGTCATTCAATTAATTGCATATTGGAGGAAAAACCACACAGACACATGAACACATAAAAAACCAGTGAAGACATCGCAGCCTGTCTCTGCTTGGACAGTGTGTCATCTCATGAGAGTGAGTGTTTATTATCCAGGCCTGCAGTGATTCTGGCACAGCAGTGAGAAACAAGAATAAACACTGTAAAACTCAGAAACCTCCGTAGGCACAAAAACCATGTTTTCATAAGATGCTGTTGAAATATATATCGACACTTCATAAAACATGGTAAACAAAACACTGAATGCAATGAAATAAATGACGTAAAATCCCACATTTTGCTCCCCTAGCAAAGAACTTCGTATGGTGTATTAGGGCCAGACAAACATATTTCTTGGGGGGACATTACGAGAATAAAGTCGTAATACTACCATATTAAAGTTGTAATGAAACAGCTCCTCTTCCACAAAAGAAGCAACTTCTTCCAAGTCTGTGTGGTTCTTTCTTCGAAAAACACAGTCGTTTGCACAATCATTTCAAAGTCCTGTTACAGATAATAATTTGATGATGATATCCTAAAATATTAAGTATTTCCTTATTTGTGAAACAAATACAAAATTATTACTTCACAAGATGCTCAAAATTTCTCATTTCAGCGTGAAGGGAAGACTGTGCTTTCTTGTAAAGTTCTCATAAAATTGCAACTTTATTCTCATAATATAATACTCTTTACTCTCATTATATTTTGACATTATTCTCATAGTATTATGAGATTATTCCGGCAATGTTATGACATTATTCTTATAATATTATGATATTTTTCTCGCAATATATTGACTTTATTCTCATAATGTAATTTAATCTCTAATACCTAATATTATTACTTTTTTCTCACAATATTATACTTTTATTTTCATAATATAATGACTTTATTCTCATAATATAAAAAAAAAAACAAGAATTAAGAGATTAATTCAATTCAATTAATTTAAAACTACTTTACTTTCCAAAGGTAAATTAAATGTTGTTGTAGCTTATGTTACGCAGGTTTTTTCAAAGAGCTGTTGAAGATGCTGATGGCTGTGGGCAGGAAGGATCTTCTGTAGAGGTCTGTCCTACAGTGCATCTGAAGAAGCCTCTGACTGAAGACGCCTCTGACTGAAGACACTGTTGTTTTACAACAGTCCCATGAGGAGGATGCTCAGGGTTCTCCATAATGTTCTTCATTTATGAAGAATCCTTCTTTGTACAATGATCTCCAGAGGTTCCAGAGGAACAGAGCCAGCTTTCTTTATTAGCTTGTTGAGCTTTTTGAAGTCCCTAGCTCTGATGCTGCTACCCCAGCAGATAATGACAGAAGAGATCACACTCTCCACAACAGACTTATAGAAGATATGCAGCATCTTGCTGGAAACACCAAAGGACCTAAGCTTCCTCAAGAGGTACAGTCTGCTCTGTCCCTTCTTGTAGATGGCTTCACAGTTGCATCTCCACTCCAGTCTGTTGTCCAGAAGAACACCTACCACCTCCACTTCTTCTCCCATGATGGAAATAGTGTTTGACCTTTTCCTGTCTCTTAAAATCATCTTCTTTGTTTTATTCATGTTCAAGATGAGATGATGGTTTCTACACCACGCCACAAAGCGGTACACCGGCTCCCTGTACTCAGCTTCTTGTCCATCTCTGATCCACCCCATGACTGCAGAATCCCACAGAGCTGCTCTACACAGGCCTGCAGGACTCTAGGGCTGACATGTTCTGGACCTGCAGCCTTATTCTGGTTCAGTCTCTCCAGTTGTCTCTTCACCGGACTTCTAGAGACACGCAGGTGGTAGGGGGAGGCAAAGGGGGCATCAGCATCTTCTGATTTGGTTGAGGACAAACATGTACAAACAGAAGGCTCCAAGGCTGAGGTGGAAGATAAAATATTTGAGGTGTAACAGGAAAGCTGTGGGTCAATGGAGGGTGGGATGTCTGTTTGGCTGTGAGCAAACGAGGAGGATGCTGAGCTTGTTTCTGAACTGAAGTTATTGAAAAATGTGTTTACATCTCTGATATTATTTTGCTTAACCTAACCCTAAAAGAAATTATGAAGGTTTGTTGCCCACCTATTAACCAAACTATTAATAAAAAAACACAAGCGGTTTCACCTTTCTGTGTAACGGATTTTGATCCCGAAATCTCTTCTGATCTTAAAACGCCATAACATCTTGGTTTGTCTGGCGAAGTGGTATAACCCACAAACAGAGGTTACATGCTTTCTATGTAGAACCAACAATGTAAAACCGTAATATAGTTGTTTTATTTGTCACAAATAATAAAATACATACCTTTATGTCTTTTCTTCCAGTGAAACTGAAGCTGACTGGGAAGCACATTTTTATCACAATCTGTACGTTTAGAGTGTGAGCAAAAATGAATCTGAGGAAGGGAAAATGAAGAAGAGCACGCAGATTGCGGCACAGCAGGATGCAGGAAAAGCACTGCCAATAAATCTCAGAGAACACATAAATGCACAAACGTAAGTTTTAGAGACAGATAATAAGAACAGTAGGAGTTACAAGGAGCCTTTGGTTATATTCACCATCCCATATCTTCTCATTCTTCCATAGCTTTCATTCTGTTTTGCTGCTGATCCCAGTTACAACATCTGGCTATAATTTCAAATTAAATTAGAAAAAGAATATTCATGTCAAGATTACGGTTGATTTGAATGACGAGGATATTTATGATGAGAATAAAATGTTGCTTTTTATTTATCCCTGCTAATGACACAAAAATACACCTGAGGAATAATTACAAAATGTCTTCTTTTAATTACACCTATTAAAAACACATTTTACAAACTGTTTTTAAAACTGTTTTTTAACAGAGGATGACATGTTTTAAAATGTGAATTAAAAAGAACAAGGAATGTAGAGGTACAGCTTCAAATGACTATGCAGAAGATACCAGTAAGTGCTTTACAAGTTAGTGCGATTGACAACAATTCACGCTTAAACCAGCAGCTGTAAAAAATTTCAATATTAAGTTTTCAATCCCTCAAACAGAAGGAGATAAGGCTCACTCAGTATTTCTTTTTATGCTCTTTTATCACATTTGAATGTTCATCAAACACATTTTAATAGTAGAGTTAATACAAAACTACTTTTCAAGTGAAAAAAATTTAATTATCCAAGCCAACGTGGCTCTATGTGAGAATTATAATTGGCTCCTTAGTCTTCTTAATCAGCAGCGAGTGCTGATATGGACACTGTTATCATTATTTAATTTCCATAATTGGTCAGTTGCATGTAATTGTAATGGATATTATTGAAGAGATGGATGTGGCTTCATCAATAAGTGAGTAAAATACAACTGTAAATATGTTTAGATCTACAAATGAACTTTCTGTTGTCAATTCTGTTGCTCTGTTTTTAATGCCACTGTTTAATCGCTTTACCAAGATTACTTTTTTTCCAGTTTAGCTTTCTTCAGTCTGGTATGTTTTAAAAACCAGCCTGCTGTGCGAGGACTGTGCTGCCTGTGAGTGCCATAGGACTGTGGAAAAAAGTAACAGTTGCATAAGCCTTCATGGGACATCAGTCCCTGACAACACCAGATGCTTTTTAAAAAAATAGTTGTAAAAAAGGTCTGAAACCTCACTAAATATAACAGCAAAAAAGATGCCTTGGGCCCCCACTCTGTCCCGAAGCATTTACAGGCACCTAAAGGGCAGAACATAGTCAGGCATTCTGTGAGCTGCACAGACTCGGTTGGCACTATCTGTGGACGTAAGAGGCTTTATAGTTGAGCGTACCAGTTTCCTACATTTCTGGTGCCAAATTCCAATGTTTCCCACATGTTATGCCATAGCATGATTGGGTGGGGAGGCAGAAGAAAAGGAAGGAAGGTGGTGTTAAAGACAATTAAACCACACCAGGGACTAAGAAGAGGAATACAACAGTCAGTAGGTGTAAGCAGTCCTAAAATTTGAGCTTTGTGGACATCTGCGTCAAGTCAAGTACGCACAACTATGTTTTATCCTTTAGTCCTCCTGCAGCAGTCCCCCTTAGCTTTAGTCAGAGCAGTCATATTGTATTAAAAAATCAGTTCAAAACATTTTGGTTAGAAATTTTCATTTTTAACTGTAAATACTGTGGGCTACTAACTGGAACATAAGGAAAGGACTACAGGTCCTTCTCAAAATATTAGCATATTGTGATAAAGTTCATTATTTTCCATAATGTAATGATGAAAATTTTATATTCATATATTTTAGATTCATTGCACACTAACTGAAATATTTCAGGTCTTTTATTGTCTTAATACGGATGATTGTGGCATACAGCTCATGAAAACCCAAAATTCCTATCTCACAAAATTAGCATATTTCATCCGACCAATAAAAGAAAAGTGTTTTTAATACAAAAAACGTCAACCTTCAAATAATCATGTACAGTTATGCACTCAATACTTGGTCGGGAATCCTTTGGCAGAAATGACTGCTTCAATGCGGCGTGGCATGGAGGCAATCAGCCTGTGGCACTGCTGAGGTCTTATGGAGGCCCAGGATGCTTCGATAGCGGCCTTTAGCTCATCCAGAGTGTTGGGTCTTGAGTCTCTCAACGTTCTCTTCACAATATCCCACAGATTCTCTATGGGGTTCAAGTCTGGAGAGTTGGCAGGCCAATTGAGCACAGTGATACCATGGTCAGTAAACCATTTACCAGTGGTTTTGGCACTGTGAGCAGGTGCCAGGTTGTGCTGAAAAATGAAATCTTCATCTCCATAAAGCTTTTCAGCAGATGGAAGCATGAAGTGCTCCAAAATCTCCTGATAGCTAGCTGCATTGACCCTGCCCTTGATAAAACACAGTGGACCAACACCAGCAGCTGACACGGCACCCCAGACCATCACTGACTGTGGGTACTTGACACTGGACTTCTGGCATTTTGGCATTTCCTTCTCCCCTGTCTTCCTCCAGACTCTGGCACCTTGATTCCCGAATGACATGCAGAATTTGCTTTCATCCGAAAAAAGTACTTTGGACCACTGAGCAACAGTCCAGTGCTGCTTCTCTGTAGCCCAGGTCAGGCGCTTCTGCCGCTGTTTCTGGTTCAAAAGTGGCTTGACCTGGGGAATGCGGCACCTGTAGCCCATTTCCTGCACACGCCTGTGCATGGTGGCTCTGGATGCTTCTACTCCAGACTCAGTTCACTGCTTCCGCAGGTCCCCCAAGGTCTGGAATCGGCCCTTCTCCACAATCTTCCTCAGGGTCCGGTCACCTCTTCTCGTTGTGCAGCGTTTTCTGCCACACTTTTTCCTTCCCACAGACTTCCCACTGAGGTACCTTGATACAGCACTCTGGGAACAGCCTATTCGTTCAGAAATTTCTTTCTGTGTCTTACCCTCTTGCTTGAGGGTGTCAATAGTGGCCTTCTGGACAGCAGTCAGGTCGGCAGTCTTACCCATGATTGGGGTTTTGAGCAATGAACCAGGCTGGGAGTTTTAAAGGCCTCAGGAATCTTTTGCAGGTGTTTAGAGTTAACTCGTTGATTCAGATGATTAGGTTCATAGTTGGTTTAGAGACCCTTTTAATGATATGCTAATTTTGTGAGATAGGAATTTTGGGTTTTCATGAGCTGTATGCCAAAATCATCCGTATTAAGACAATAAAAGACCTGAAATATTTCAGTTAGTGTGCAATGAATCTAAAATATATGAATGTTGAATTTTCATCATTACATTATGGAAAATAATGAACTTTATCACAATATGCTAATATTTTGAGAAGGACCTGTATATCACACAAAAAAATTGTAAATAAACAAACATTAAAAATTATGATAACTAGGAATTAAAAAAAAACCTCACAAACTCAAGAACAATGTCATTTCTGGGTCACTTTGGACTGTCCAAACCCAAATAAAGGAGGAGGTTAGAAATTGTGACAAAAACTAACAAAAAACAAATTTGGTGACTTTCTAAACTGGGTCTGGAGTTAGAACAGTGATCTTCACAACTCACTTTAAAAACACTTGAAACCGGAAAAAAAAAACGGAAAATTCTGTACTCAATATTTTATCTTTGTGCCGTCTACATTAAGTTCAAAGGACGATTTGTGTTTAATAATTTTATTCATTACATTTTTATTTTTTTGCTATCCACGTTAAACTCTCTAAATTTTAGGAACCAATGTGTCAAAATAGGGCACATTTAACTGTTTTGGATTTTCTGGTTAGGTGTGAGAATAAGCGAACATGTTCGACCCATCTAAAAGTGAGATTCCTATTCATAGTTAATGAGAAGCTGACAGATGGAGCCTCAACAAACTGTCACTCCAGTAGCCGCCCATTTTACAAGAACCACGGTATGTGGGAGCACATACATATTTTGCAGGTATCCAAAAAGCTGTTAAAGGTAGAGGATGATCATGAAGTATGGGGGGTAGAGCTTGGAGATGAGAAAACAGAGGCAGGGACGAAAGCATGAGCTACTGAGGAAGAGTCCAGCACCATTTGAAATATTCATTGCTCCTGTTGAATAATTGATGGTGAACAGAAGACCAGTTCTCAAAGGAGGGGCCGATAAATGGATGGAAAAAAAGAGCAAGAAGGGCAGACAGAAAGAGAACCCTATCTGTTTAGGGAGTTCAGGAGCAAATCTCACATGTGACACTTCCTTTATTCCATACTGTTTATTTAAAAATGTCTGCCTCATGAAGTAAACTCATTTATTTATTTATCCATACAAATAAAAAGCAGTAAACTGTGAACTATATCAAACATTTAATCTTTCTGTCAGTCTGCATTTATCTCGGCTTTCATGATCTCATTTCTCAAAGTAACAAAAACTGAATGAAATTTTGTAAAGTTTACAAAAACTTTGTTAAAAATGGAATAAAAGAAATGTCATAATTTCTAGTCCAGTTTCTGCATCTGCTCACCTGTACAGATGATGCATTGTGTGAGTGATGCTATGTATTAGGAAGAAATAAAACGATTGAATTTAATTTATAAGAATCAGAGTGATACTAGTTTACATGCATTGTAAAAGTATTTACACCCAATTAACTTTTTCACATTTTAGAACCACAAACTTCAAAGAATATCTGTGGGACTTTATGTGAACGACCAACACAACGCAGTGTGTCATTATGAAAAGGAAGGAAAAGGATGAATGGTTTTCAAAATGTTTTTAAAAAAGTCTGAAAAGTGGGGTGTGCATTTGTTTTCTGTGCCCCCGATTCAATAATTTATTTGTTGAATCCCCCTCTCCTGCAATGCTTTTTGAATATGTTCCAATCAGCTTTTCTTTCTAGAGTTCTAGATTTTATTTTTTTTTGCCTTTTCTTTTGTGCCAAAATGCCATGTCTAAAGGTCAAGAGGGCAACACAGTAATTCTTAAGAGTTGAATGAGCATATAATGTCATTAATCACCTTTGTGGTCGCAGTAACTGTACTGCGCTTCTTTCTAAAATCAGACTGATCATTGAAAGAATATTCCTTTTCAGCAGAAGCTCAGAAAGAATAGTTTTAATACAAGCTTGTATTAATTACCTATTTTCATGAACGCCGGATTCAAGAACAGCTGATCATTACTTTGTTTTTGTCCTCCTCAATCAGTGGGTACACAAACACCAGATCGTATTCTACTTTGGATCCCTGGGATTCTTTAAAGTTAAAGTCTTTCTCACCACCGAGTTTCAGACTCTCTGATTTTGTTAGTGGCTCCATGACATCACAGGGATTCTAGCTGTGACTCCTCCTTCCTGGGCTGTATTAAGAGTAGGTTAGTTTTTGTAATTAAAGATGCAGAGTTTTCAGCAGTCTCTTTGTTTGTGGACACTGCCGTCCATGTTTCACTCCCTGGCTGGGCTACAACCTTCTTTGTATCTCTCACGCATAGAATCAACAACAATATGTGAAGGAAGCTCAGAAGGACAAGAGTTAGCAGAAAGCGGTTTGACAGTTTGCCAAAATGTTCCAGGATTATTGATGTTGGCTATGGTCTGAGATAAATAGTAATCACATTTAACTTTTTTGATTGCAGCAGTACAACTATTTCAGAGTTGTCAAAAATGTAATCAGTCTGTCTCGCTAAAGCCTAGAGCTGGTTCCTGGCAAGTCCGGATCAAAATCAAAGATTATAACGTCCTTTCACCCTAACCTGGCAGATAGGTGCATGTCTGTCACTGAAAGAACTAAAACTGTTGTGAAAATATTCCCATGCCAATTTAACATGATTAATTAACAAAATCTGATTTCACTTAAAACGAAATAAAGAAAAGCTTGCTCATTGTGTGCTTCAGGTGTCTTTTTTCCACTATTTTTTCCACTTTGTGCGAGGAATCTGTGTATCACTGATATTACAACACAATGACCACAATTAGATTGTTTGCAAAGACTCCCACAGCAATTAGGTGGCTTCTTAAGGCAGTTAGTTGTAATGGATTTTATTTACAGCTATCAGAGTAGTAGGGGTAATTTCAAATGCATACCGGACTTTTCAGTTGTTTTATCTGTAAAAAGTTTGATGTGTCCTTTTCCTTCTACATGACAGTTATGAAATACTTGGTGTTGATCTACCACATAAAATCCAGTAAAATGTGTTGTAATCAAAATGTGAAAATGTTCAAACGGTATGAATACTTTTGCACAGCAGTATAAAAATGTATAGCCTTGCTAATTACTTTTGGTTTAAACGGCCATTAAAGCTGTCCAAAGATAATATATCAATTTTATTACAAGAAGAGTGAAACCACATAGATGTGTTTCTGAATGTCTGCTTGCTTTGAGAGACAACTTTAGCTTCATTTACATGTATTCCAGTTATATTTCAGTGTTTTTCATTTCAATTCAATTTTTCAAAAGAAAACCCTGAACTTGTGCTTTCTTTAGTGTCACCCTGTACAGCTCCTGCCACGGCAAATGCATCACTTAGTTTAAGATTTAATGGCTTTTTATTTCTCTGGGAAGAAAATCATATTACACTTGTGGCTGCTTTTAAGGAGTAAGAGCAGTAATGCGTGGAGACAGTGTACTTTAAAACCCTGGCAGTCTCGCTGCCTGACTGAATTACTCATCTAAGTTCAGGAAGCTGTCAGTTCGACCTGAAAAGCAAAGGGGTAAACCTTCAGGCCAATTGCTGGATCTTCTCTGCTGTTCAAAAAACAAAAACATTCTGATTCCTGGACACCACAACAGCATGGTGAATCACTCACATGAAAAACACATAATCAGAACTCTTACAACTTACAGCTGAGAATGACATCAATGTGGGCAACAGAAGAGACCCATGTTTTTGTTTAACTCAGCTGTTTTCATTCCTGAGCTCTAAATCATCACATTACATGCCTGTTATTAGACTGTTCCATGACCTGGCCATTGTTTCAAGGAAAATGTCCTTTTTTATTAGAAACAGTGCATTCACATATACAGTGCCAGACATTTACAATAAGTAATCAGACGTAAATGCATAAATGAAGGAAATCTGCAACATAACCACTTAATACTGTAAGATGGCCATATTTGGAAAACACCTTCCAGTACAGTGACTCACTCCGAAGAAAACTGTGACTCACAATAATGAAACCCAGGCCAGTAAAAATGCCAGATAGCTTTAAATGTGGAAAAACAAACCTCAACTTCTACAGTAACCTGGTCTCAAAGAAAAACCTTCAATTAACCGCTTTGACAGGACGATGTGGTGCGATCAGACCATTGAGATAGATATATATAGATATATACATACATATATACATATATATATATATATCTATATAGATATATATATATATATATATATATATATATCTATATATATATATATATATCTATATAGATATAGATATATATATATATCTATATATATATATATATCTATATAGATATAGATATATATATATATATATATATATATATCTATATATATATATATCTATATAGATATAGATATATATATATATATATATATATATGTATATATATATATATATAGATATATATAGAAATATATATATATCTATATATATATACTATATCTATATACCTATATATATATAGATATATAGATATAGTATATATATGGGTTATACTTAATGGCTAATACAAACTACATTGCGTAGGGCATTTTATCTGTGAACAATTAAATATATGGGGGCTTTAGAGACTCCTTATAATTTTCCCTCTTCTTTGTCCATTAGGTTCACACCTTCTCACTCTTCATCTCAAAGGTTTTCTTCCCATCATCCACTGTGAATGCTTTCAAGTTTTAGTGTCTGTCCTTGATTCACCCCTGAGAAGAGGTTTTTAAGATGCTGCTCATCCTCTGACAACACTCACAGGAGCTTTCTTCTATCAGACTCTGATTAGAGTCTTGTGTTCTCTGTTCTGTAACCCCTGTATCTGTGATGGAACTATTCTTCTCTCCTTCAGTGAGTTTGATGTATTGATTCTCTAATGGTGTGCTCTCTTTTGTTCGGTCTGATACTGCTTTGAAATCAACTCATTGATTTCCTGCGATTTTTGTTTTCACATCCTCCCACACTGTGCTTTAAGAAAAAAACTTTAGTTGCTGTGATGTAAAGAAACCATGTGATATTTTACTTGTAACAGTGTTGGAGTCATTTTTTGGCATTTAGCGAATATCAAATTAACAGATAAACTCACAAGCCTCCTGTTCTGTGTTTAAAATCAAAGCTTGTTTGAACCTGTTTGGTCCAATTACAAGCAATTAGCAAAAGCTTCCGGTCTTTAAAAGCCTAATGCCTCTTTAGTGATTCTGAACATGTTTAGATCCATCATCCACTGTAAGAACTGAAAAGTGAATCATAGATATAGCATCCATCCATCTTTGTGAAAACAAACACTGAGATATTTTGTTCACTAAAGAGGAATTTTGGCCTTTTCTTCTTTCAGTCACTTTGAAGGGTCATGTTGCCGCCTCTCAATCATATCTAAACTTTGACTAGGCCACTGCAAAACCTTAATTTAGTAATTCAGAGGTGGACTTGCTGGTGTGCTTTGGTCCATGGAAACCCTTGTCCACCAGCATAACCCAAGCACTCAAAAACACATACCTGGACATTCTTCTTCACGGTTTTTCTTCTAGAGAGCAAAATTCATGGTTCCACCAATTACAGCAGGTCATCCAGGTCCTAAAGCAGCAAAACAGCCTGACCTTCTAACTGCCACCACTATTATTGACTTGCATTATGATGTTTTGGGGGTTTGTTTTTTCAGACTCTTTGTTTATTGCCAGATGTACCGAGATCAAAAGCTTCCAAAAATATTCAGTCCACATAATATTTTTTCAAAAAATCTTGTGGAATCATTAGATGATTTTTGATCAGTGTAAGATGGATAATTTTTGGCCAGCCATGTCACCTTGGAATTCTTTCACAGATGTGATTTTTGCCCAGTCTCTTACTGAGGCCATGCCTTAGATTAGAGGTGCTAAAGTTCAGTCAAAGTAAGCTACAAACGTTTAGATGCAACCCTTCTCCAACGTACTTGAATCAAATGACTGAATTCCCTCATCAGCTTGTCATTCAGCTCCACAGAGGCCTGGTAAGGAGTCAATAACTTGATTCAGGAGTGTTGGAAAAGGGATACATCTAAACGTTGCAGTATAGTAGCTCCCTAGTAGCTCCAATGAGACTGGACTTGGGCACCCCTGATTTTAGTGTTGTTCTGAAGTCTTTCTGCTACCTCTTGGCTGAGTCGTTAATGCAATCCAGGTCATTCCTGGGTAGGTTCAGTACATTTTCATGTTTTCTTACTTAAGTGAGAAAATTCTTTGTCAGTATTTATTTCCTGCTATCCAAGATGGTCGGAAGGTATTATCCCTGATTTATAAAGCCACCAATACAAGAATTTGAGATTGCATATAATGTTACATCTGGTAATTTATTGTTCTTTAATAATCT